>NW_020455016.1:41307-181361 GCF_003342845.1 Nothoprocta perdicaria
TTCCTTCCTAGCAGCGAGGACTCTTCCTTGAAAACCCTTCTTGTTGTTGCAGAAAAGAGCTGACAGCTAATGGTGATGCTCCCTCTGATGAAGAAGATCCTRCAGAAGAGGAAGGCTGCGCAAAAGCAGGAAGCAACTGAAGCAGGAAGCAAAATCTCCTGAAGAACTRCAGCTGCTTCCTGGTGCATATTCTGAACAGACTAAGAAAGCTGTTGGGCTAAACTGTTTGTAGAGTCTTTGGCTGTCTTGGTCCATTGCGTCTGGGTGTAATGCACAACACTTGTGGCAGGGCTGGGCGTGTTAGAGGAGCTGTAAGTGTGATGCATTCCAGTGAGGGATGCCTTTAGTCCCATCACTGCAGTGTCTCAGCTTGGGCTGTCATTTGGACTGTCATTCATCCCAATGGTGAATGCAGATGAACCCAGGAGCAGCTCCCTGGAGCAGTTCTGCTGAATCCTGTCACATTTGGGGTCTGAGAAGGGAAGGAGATACTGCAAAGGATGGCTGTGCAGATCATAGAATCATAGATATGTTAAGGTTGGGAGGCACCTTTAGAGATCTCTAGTCCAACCCCTCTGCACACGCAGGGTCACCTAGAGCATGTGGCACAGGGCGGCATCCCAGCGAGGTTTGAAGATCTCCAGAGAAGGAGATTCCACAACCTCTCTGGGCAACCTATTCCAGTGCTCTGTCACCATCACTGTTAAGAATTTATTCCTTAACTTCCTGTGGGACTTTCTGTACTTCAGTTTGTAGCCAGTTCCTCTTGTCCTATCGCTAGCCACACTGAAAAGGGGCTGGCCTCATACCCTCAGGTATTTATACACACTGATCAAGTCCACCCTCAGCCTTCTCTTCTTCAGGCTGAACACACACAGCTCTCTCAGCCTTTCCTCATAGGCAGATGTTCCAGGCCCCTGATCATCCTTGTAGCCCTGCACTGGACTCTGTCCAGCAGCTCCACATCCCTCTTGTACTGGGGAGCCCAGAACTGGACACAGTACTCCAGATGTGGCCTCACCAAGGCTGAGTACAGCTCTCAATGCATCTCAGGATCCCAGGATCCCTTCTTGGCCACAAGGGCACACTGCTGTCTCATGGTCAACTTGTCCACCATGACGCCCTGGTCTCTCTGCAGAACCCCATGACCTGGGCGTCATCATGGGACTGTTYTCCAGAAGGTCAGTCCCCAGCCTGTACTGGTGTCTGGGKTTATTCCTCCCCAAGTGCAGGACCCTGCACTTGGCCCTTGTTGAACTTCATGAGGTTTCTCTTCATGAGGCCTAGTTGTCCCGTTTGTCCAGATCTCTCTGGATGGCAGCACAGCCCTCTGGGGTATCAGCTACTCCTCCCAGTTTGGTTTYATCAGCAAACTTGCTGAGGGGACACTCCATCCTTCATCCAGGTCACTGATGAATAAAYAGAACATGACTAGACCGAGGACTGACTCCWGGGGGACACTGGTGGCTACAGGCCTCCAACTAGACCCTGGCAACTGATCACAACCTTCTGAGGTCTGCCATGAAGCCAGTTCTCAATACATCTCACCATCTACTCATCTAAGTCACACTTCCAGAGCTTGTTGAAGAGGATTTGGTGAGGGATGATGTCAAAAGCCTTGCTGAAGTCAATATAGATGCTTTCCCCTCATCTACCTAGCCAGTCATTCCATCGWAGAAGGCTCTCAGGTTAGTTAAGCATGATTTCCCCTTGGTGAATTCATGTTGACTGCTCCTGAGCACCTTTTTGCCCTCCATATGCTTAAAGACAATGGCCAGGGTGAGCTATTCCATCCCTTTTCCAGGGATGGAGGTGAGACTGACTGGCCTGCAGTTGCTTAGACATTTTTCAGGACTGGCATGACATTGGCTTTCTTCTAGTCCTCAGGCACCTCTCCTGTTCTCCAGGACCGTTCGAAGACGATGGAGGGTGRCTTAGCAATAACATCTGCCAGCTCACACAGCATTCTTGGATGCACCCATGGATTTGTGGGTGTCAAGTATACTTTAATGATTTCTAACCCAATCTTCTTCTACCTAGGGAAAGTCTTCCTCTCTCTAGGCCTCTTSTCTTGTCCCTAGGGCCTGGGATTCCAGAGGGCTGCCCTTGGTAAACACTGAAGCAAAGGTGGCATTCAGCAACTCCTTTTTCTATGTCTTTCATAACCACCCCATTCAACAGTGGACTTGTGTTTTCCCTGATCTTCCTTTTGCCATTGATATATTTGAAGAAGCTCTTTTGTTATTTTTAACATCCCTTGCCTGATTTAATTCCAAATGTGCCTTAGCCTTCCTTGTCACATCCCTGTGTTCTCTGACAATATTCCTATATGCCTCTGAAGGGGCTTGTCCTACTTCCCACGTTCAGTATACTGCCTTCTTCTGGTTGAGTTTTACCAGGAGCTCCTTGCACATCCATGGAGGTCTCCTGGCCACCCTCCACCTGACTTCCTACTCATAGGAATGCACCAATCTTGAGCTTGGAGGAAGTGTTGCTTGAATACTAACCAGCTCTCTCGGGTCCCCCTTCCTYCTAGAGTCCTAGCCCATGGCATTCTTCCTAGTAGGTCTCTGAAGAGGCCAAAATTTGCCCTCCTGAACTCTGTGGTTGTAAGGCTACTTACAGCCCTGCGTCCTCCTCTTTRGATCCTGAACTCCACCAACTCATGATCACTGCAGCGAAGCCTACACCTTCACCTTCACATATCCAAGAAGTCTCTCTCTATTTGTTAGTGCCAGGTGCAGTAGCCCACCTCTCCTTGTTGGTCCTCCACAACCTGTGTCAAGAAGTTATCATCAGTGATCCGCAGGAACCTCCAGGACTGTTTGTGCCTAGTTGTGYTGTCTTTCCAGCTGATATGAGAGTAACTGAAGTCCCCCGTGAGAACCAGGGCCTGTGACTGTGAGGCTACTTCCAGCTGCCTGTAGAAGGCCTCATCAATTTCCTCATCCTGATCAAGTGGCCTGTAGCAAGTGCCTACCACAGTGTCTCCCACATTAGCCTGCCCTTTAACCCTTACCCACAAGCTCTCCACCCGCTCATCATCCACTCCCAGGCAGAGCTCCATGCATTCCAGTTGCTCTATCACATAAAAAGCAACTCCACCACCTCGCCTTCCCAGTCTGTCCTTCCTGAAAAGCACATTGCCTTCCATGACCGCAGTCTAGTCATGTGAGCTGTCCCACCATCTCTCYATAATTGTGATGAGATCATGATCCTGGGACTGTACAGAGATCTCCACTTCCTCCTGTTTATTCCCCATGTTGCATGCATTAGTGTAGAGGCATTTCAGGGACCTGCAGGTTTCCTGGGAGGGATGAAAGAGGACCCTCTATAATCATACCTTATATTAATTTCCCCATTTTCATGCTCCTGCTTGGAGGCATTCTGACTTTGGCTGCATCGCACAGATTGCTGTGTCCATGTAACACTCCCCTTGTCCTTTCTTGCTTAGTTTAAGGCTCTCCCAATCAAACTGGCCAACCTGTAGGCAATGACACACGTGCCCCTTTCTGAGGTGGCTTTCATCTTTCCCCACCAGGTGTTAGTCTTCAAACAATGTCCCATGGTCACAGAAACAAAACTCTGTTGCCAAGAGCAGTGGCACAGTCAGTTGTTAATCTGCAATATCCACCTTTTCCTCCTCATAGCCATTCCCCTCGTTAGCAGGATAGAAGAGAACACAACCTGGACTTCCAGACCTTTTGACTGCCATCCCTAGAGCTCCAAAATCTCATTTGATGTTGCACACTTTCCCCATGGCATCATTAGTGTCCACATGAAACAGTAACAAGGGATAATAGTCAGATGCCTGGACAAGCCTTGGCAATCTTTCCATGACATCCCTATTTGAGTCCCTGCTAGGCAACAGACCTCCCTGGACAAGATTGGTGCCTCCATGCCCTGCAGCAGAGAGTCTCCCACAACAATCACATGCTGCTTGTTCTGGATGCTCCTTTTCTGCTTAGTGGGAGCAGCCTTAAGGTGTTGACCTGACTGCCTCACCCTAGACAACCCCCTTGATGGACCTTGGTCCTTGACCTCTTTTGTCTGGCCCTCAAGTTCCAGGGCCTCATAGCTGTTGAACATAGACACTTGGGCAAGTGAGGTAGGCCTGGAAAGGGTTCTCTTGCCACCTCAAACAGGGGCCCGTTTCTTGTTCATCTCTTAATACTGTTAATTCTGCCTCCTCTGCCCTATAGCAAGAGGGTAGGGGATCCTCAGATCAATTTGGTTGGTTCTCTGGGTGCACTACCTGGGATGACTGCAGAGCGTGGCTCCACCAGTCTGTTTCTTTCTCACATTCTCTGATGGCCCTCAGCTTTTCTACCTCCTTCTTCAGCTCCACCACCAGGCTAAGTAGGTCTTCCACCTCCTCAAACCTAAGGCAGTGTTGTTTTTGCTACCCTCTGGTAACATGGAGTGATGTAAGCAATGAGGTAGGAGGGTGATTAATGTGAGAGCAGAGGCTGCTGGATATAGCTCAGTGGTATTCCATGCGCAGAATCTGAAAGTCTGCAAGTAGGGAGAAGTCAGAGAGGTTTGATTAGTAAAGAGTACATAAATGTCGATGACAGGAAGAAATTGGCTTCAAAACAGCACAAAGGTAACCAAAACGCATGAATACTCTAGGTGGGGCAAAAAAGGGAATACAAGAATACTCGAGGAAAGGACAGGATTCTATGCTCTTTTTTAAAGTGTCCCCAAGTTGTCTACTACCTGTGCACAAGAAAGTGGTCAAGCCAGTTGCCACTTCTGGAAACATTTCTCACTCTGTTGCTGGCTTGCAGTAGAGGGAGCAGCAGAGGATCTTCTGAGGGAGCAGTAGGTGCTGCCAATCTGGTGACCAGCCTATATTCTTTTCATGGTGTCAATTGCTTCATGGGTGGTGTAATTGCCAAAGCTTTGAGTTCTTTAGCAATAGGAAGCTTTACATGGCACCTGACATGCTGGCATTGGATAGGATTCATGTTTCCCGAAGAAGGAGAAGGATCTTTGGTCATGAGCTAGCAGAGCTTAGTGATAGGACCTTAAACTAGATTCCTAGGACCTTAAACTAGATTCCACAGGGGAGTGGGATATCATCAGGAATTCTGGTGATACGGTATGGAATGGCATACCATGCCACTCAGTTTAACATCAGAGCTGGAAAAGGATGCCAAAAGTCTGTAGAGGGGATACATCTTAACAGGAGAGTTACTGAAAGCCTACACAGTCAGGTTATAGATGCCCCAGCTAGAAAGAGGCACGTTGGGAGCCCAATTCAAATGCCTCAAATACAGACGGCATAGGGAATAAACAAGGGRAACTGGAGATGTGTGTGCAGTTGCAGAGTCATAATCTCATTGCAGTTACTGAAACATGATGGGACAGCTCTCATGACTGGAATGTGGCCATGGCTGGCTTTGTGCTTTTTAGGAAGGAGAGGCAAGGAAGGCAGGATGATGGAGTTGCTCTTTATGTGAGAGAGCAACTGGAATGTGTGGTGCTCTGTCTAGGGGCGGGTGAAGTGCATGTTGAGAGCCTGTGAGTGARGATTAAATGGCAAGTCAAGAGGGGCAACAGTATGGTGGGTGTTTATTACAGGCCACTTGATGAGGAAGTGGATGAGGCCATTACAGACAGCTGCAAATAGTTGCAAGTAGCTGCAGTAGCCAGAGGCTCTGATCCTTATAGAAGACTTTAACCATCACAGTAGCTCYTCGGATGACCGCAGAGCTAGGAACAGAGAGTCCCACAGGTTCCTGCAGAACATTGTGTATAATTTCTTGATGCAGATGCTAGATGAGCCAGCAAGGCGAGGTACTAACACACAGAGATGATCCAGTTGGAAATGTGAAGGCTGGGGGCAGTCTCGGGTGCAGTGACCATGAGATGTTGGAGTTCAAGATTCTGCAAGGAGAAAGCTGGGCAAGAAGTATGATTGCAACCATGGACTTCAAGATGGCTAACTGTAATCTCTTTGGGGACAGCTTTGGAGGAATCCCCTGGGACAGGGTCCTAGGAAAAAAGGGGGTCCAGGAGAGCTAGCTAATGTTCAAGCACCACTTCCTCCAAGCTCAGGATCGGTGCATCCCTCTGAGAAAGAAGTCAAGCAAGGGGAACAGGAGATCTGTGTGGATGGGTAAGGAATTCTTGGGAAAATAAAACATACAAAGAAAACATACATGATGTGGAGGAAGGGACAGACCACTTGCAAGGAATATTGTCAGAAAAKGCAGGGATGTGGCAGGGAAGGCCAAGACCCATTTGGAATTAAATTTAGTAAGAGATGTCAGGGACAASAAGAAGGATTTCTACAGATACATTAGCAGCAAAGGAAAGACCAGGGAAAATGTGGGCCCACTGCTGAACAGGGTAACTGCTTTGATGTTGGAGGATACAGAGAAGATGGAGATACTAGATGGCTTCTTTGCTTCAGTCTTTACTGCTAAGGCTAGTCCCCACAAACTACAGAGCCATGAGACAAGAGAGAAAATCTGAAGAGAGGAAGACTTTCCCCTGGTTAAAGAGGATTGTGTTAGAAATTATTTAGGCAAACTAGACACCCACAAATCTATGGATCCCGATGGAATGCATCCACAGGTGCTGAGGGAACTGGTGGGCATTATTGCTCAGCCATTCTCTATCATCTTTGAGAGGTCATGGAGAGTGAGTGAGGTGCCGGAAGTCTGGAAGAGAACCAGTGTCACTCTAGTCTACAAAAAGAGTAAGAAAGAGGACCCAGGAAATGACAGGCTGGTCAATTTACCTCCATCCTTGGAAAGGTGATGAAGTAGCTCATCCTGGAGGCTGTCTCTAGGCATGTCAAGGAAAAACAGGTGATCAGGAGTGGTCAGCATGGATTCATCAAGGTGAAGTCATGTTTAACCAACCTGATAGCCTTCTACAATGGGATGACTGGCTAGCTAGATGAGAGGATATTGGTGGATGTTGTCTAACRTGACTTCAGAAAGGCTTTCCACACCATCTCCCTTAACATCCTCCTAAGGAAGCTCAGGAAATATGGTTTACATGAGTGGACRGTGGGATGGATCAAGAACTGGCTGCATGGCAGAACTCAGAGGGTTGTGATAAATGGTGCATATTCTAACTGAAGGCCTGTGGCCTKTGGCGTCCCCCGGGGACTAGATGAACTAGATGACTTGTTGGAGTTGTGGTTACAGATTAGGTGAACACCAAGGTCTCCTTTCACAGCGTACTTAGATTTATAGACATGTGAGACCTTTGCAGATAAGTGTTTTTAAAAACCTCTGGATTGGAAGAGCAAGAAAAGTGCCTTGGTGTAAGGAGACATTCCATGCTCTTTCACTGCTTGGACACAATCTTGTTCTAGGTGACCCTGCATGTGCAAGGGGGTTGGACTAGATGATATTCAAAGGTCCCTTCCAACCATTATGACTCTGTGATTCTAAGGCATCTCCACTGTCCCATTCTCAGTTTGTTTTTCTGKCTTGACTATCATTAAGATTTCATTCATCTGTACGAAGGAGTGTGCATGAGATGTGGCATTCAGATGGTTATCCGTGAATTCTCTGGAATTGCTCCACCCAATCCTTTTGGACTGGGGCAATGAGAGAGAAAAGAGGCACTGCAAAAGATGGCTGCGCAGCTCTGAGCAAGAAGTTAGAGGAGCGGTATAGTGAAAGTAGGGGCTGCTGGATTTTAACACAATGGTCTTGTACATGTGTCCTGATCCACTGTCGAGGGAGGTTTTGATATGATCCCAAGAGTGAGATTGAGACAAACGAGGTCAAATGCCATACAACTTTATAAGCTCTAGTCCCATAATGGCAATAGGGCAGAGAGAAGAAAAAGAAGAAAAGGAAAACAAAAAGAAGAAGAATGATAAGCAAGCAAGTGGGAGAGATGCAGCAAGATTAGTTACCACCACCATCAGTCYAGATGCGTTTCATCAGCTCTGCCTTGATGCAGGYGATGATCTTTTGGAAGAGTGTTGAGAAGAAGCAGCTTCTTTCTCCATAAGGGAGAAATACATAGTCCTTTTATTGTCCAAGTTGTTTAAGAGTCTGCCCACTTTCTTGAAGTTTTTTGCTTTGGTGCTCCTTTTCCTCCCCACTCGACTGCCAACACGTCTCAACAGGCACTGCTGAGCATTGTTAGGGTCTTGCGCTGATCCAGGAAATTGTAAATTGAGTAGAAATAGCACACCTTGAGCTGGTATCCCAGTCTTCCCAGAGACAGGATGCTAAGGCCAAGAATTCATAAATTGCATGGAGATAAACACTTGCAGCTGAGATCATAATCTTCCCAGAGATAGGATGCTGAGGCCAGCAATTTGTAAATTGTGTGGCAACAATGCGGAGACAAACACAGTCCACAACAGTCTCTTACAGCGTGCAGAACCTGAAGGTCTTCAAGTAGGGAAATTCAGAGGAGATTGTGTAAGAAAMAGAACAGAGTGGACTACAATAGTACTGGAACAGTACTGGGCTTCAAACTGGCCCCCAAGGGGACCAAAAGACCCATATTGCTCTTCTACCAAGCATTCAAGCCATGAACATTTCAAGGTGGAGAAGAAAATGGAATAAACTGTATTCAAGGAAAGTGCAGGATCTTATGCACTCATTTTTTTTTAAGTGGATGCAAGTCAGCTCCTCCCTTTCCTGAAGAAGATGGTCAAACAGTTAACACTTCTAAAAATACTTGTCAACCTTCTCACCATCTTGCAGGAGTGGGAAAGGAATAAAACCCCTTTTAGGATTCCAGAGGAAGGCCATGGTAAAGGGAAGCCCAGGAAACCTGCCACTTTTCTGAGGTAGTTCACATAGCCCTGAGGAACCTAGGGATGGAAGGGCACAGGAGAGGAAAGGCAAGCGATGAGATTTTGCTCCTTGTCCTCACTTAGGACAAGTGAGGTCAGTGCTGCACAGCTTGGGCTTCAAAGCACCTGAGGGCAAGTCAGATGATCTCTGCTTGCTCCTTTTTCCTAGCTATGCAATAGTCAGGCAGCCAAATTTTAATCAGCCTCTCATGGAGTCCCAGTGCTCTTCTGACAGAGAGCCATACCAAATACTTATACCAGTGCACTGTACACCGCTCTATAGCTTACGTTCTCCATATGTTGGGGAACCGTTATTTGTGCCAGTCCTCCATTCAACCAAAGAGTGGGAAAATAAATACAAATTAAAAAAACAGGTATGGCATGGCTATAAACTCAGTATAAATGGGTGAAAGTGATGAAGCCAAGAGCATTTTTACCATTTTCATAAATAGCTGGGAAGTCAATGTTATTCATGTGCTTTCTTTCAAAGGCTTTTTCAGCTCCTGTTCACTTACCTCTGGTCACTCTTAAAATGATCTTTGACAAGGCAAGCACTACACTTTGTACAAAATCACATCCTTGGATGAAATCTTGAAAAACACAGTCTTATACTACTGTCCTGCAAGCAGGCCTGTAGGGTTTGGAGCTAAAAAATCTCTTGATTGAATCAAATTTTRAATCTGTTAAGTTTATATTAAGTCACGCTGCACTAGCTAGGTGTGTGTGCATCTACATGGCTGAATCCACAGGAGAGTTGACTACTAGAAGGACAAGAGGGGCCAGGCTCACCACCAGGTTGACTGCAAATTCTGGCAGTCAGCTGAAAGACCTACTCAGGGAGGAGCATGGTGTGCAGAAGGTGAATGGAGGTAAGAGGATCTAAGAGCACGCTGTTGGATAAGGCGGAATGTCTAAGGCCAGTAACTGGAAGGATCTGCAGTCTTTGTGTGCCCACATGCATGTGTGTGTAAGGGGTTCTGCATGGGCACCTGGAGTGAGACATATACCTTGGACTTGCAGAATGAGGTGCCAGTTGCTGGACATGYAGGGATCCCGGAACTACTGGACAGATTGAGTTTCTGAGGCCAATTCCTAGAGCATCCAGTGTGTATACGCATGTATTGTGTGAGGAGGTACAGATGCATGTGTGTTTGTTTCTGCGAGTGAGGAGGTTTGCAGCCGCTGCTGGAGTGGGGCTGCAGCCTCAGAGGTTCACATGCCRGATGCCAACAACCAGGGACACATGGATCCAGAGGCCAGCTTCGGAAAGGAGCACAAGTGTAAGCCCAGCTGATGGGAGCACCACATTGTGCATATGTTATATTTTGCACTGACAGACCTTCATCTTGATCAGCCAGGCTGAGGCCATTGGTGCTGTCTGTATTTGTGTGAATGTTATGTGAGTCTGTCTGTATAAACATAGCTCTTGTGTGTGTATATATATATGTCTATATTTATGTATACTATATGTAGGTATAAATGTACATACATATATTTATATATATAATGTGTGTATTATTTCTGTTTCTATTTCTATGTCTATTTCTATTTTTATATGTGTGTGAGTTGCATAGGGTATCTGCGTGGGTGGTTACTGTGAATATATTCAGCCTTGCTACTGATTGGACTTGGAGGCATGGAGCTGCAGTAGCCGCCATCCCTATTATACTACCAGATTTGAAAACCTCTGACAAAAGTGAGGGACAAATATAGACTCTCTCTTCTTGCATTTCATCTGTGTCTGGTGGCAAATATTGAATTCTACATAAATGTGTATCTTCAGTATAGAAATTGCCAACTTCTTTCGGCCAGCACATCTTTCAGGATGTGGCAGGAGAACAGTTCTAGTGTGATTTCCAAAGAGAAAAATAGAAATTTTGTCCTTTTTATTTTTTTTTTAACTGTGAACTGTTTATCCACTTCTGTCAATATTAAAGGTTATCATTCTTATAAGCACCTAAAAAAAGCACTTAAAATTCTTTCAGCTCTGTTCTTCATTTCTCTATTCTTTATTTTAATGTTATTTAATGAAGACTTTCAGATAGTAATTTCAGTGTTTTTCTGATGAAACTACAGCATCTGAAAATATAAATACAGCTGCCAGTTTGTGTAGTCCCATTTCTGGGCTGAAACAGGCTGAGCTCCTCCTGCTGGTTGCATCCTGCCTGTAAGCCATCAGTAGTAGATGTTCCTCTCCGTTTTCAGAACTGGGAAGAGCTGAAGCTATTTCTGAGAAACTCTAGTAAAGGGAGGAAGTGAAAAAAATTAGGGCAAAATAATTGACTACTTTAGGACTTCATGCAATGTGTTTGAATCTAGTGAGGTGAGGAACTACTGACATACCATAATGTCAGTATGATACTGATAGTATCATAAATACCTTAAAAAGAAAAGACATGAAGAGTATTTATGGTTTATTCATTTAAACTATAAGAGATATTTGTCTTGGTAATCGATACGAAAATTCTATTTTGACCAATCTGAACTCTGAAGAAAAAAAATTAAAGAACAGCCTCAGAAAATTTAATCTTCTTCTGCAAGTAAGAAAAGTTTGACTACATCAGGACACAGTAAGATGCCACTGTAATATCTAGACAACATTCACTAGGAATTAAAGCAGCACATTACAGATTGCATTTTTCAGAAAATTAGTTAGAGTAGGAGATCAGGGTCAGAATATAATGGTAATATGCTTTTATTTTATTGATTTAATTTTTTTGGTTCAAAGACTTTTGAATTTTCTCCTATTATAGCACATGCAAAAAGAATTGCAGAAAATAATGAGAAATCCTGATGCAATTGAACCAGTGAGCAAATGCCAAGGTCTTTTTATTCTACACAGGAGGGTACTCTTCTTGCTAAGAAACTAGATCTACATGATTATTTTTGTTAAAGTAGAATGATTCTACCTTCAACTTGTCATGTAAGGTGCCTATTTTTAAGAATTTTTAAGAATTCTTTCATGCTGTAAAAATGTCATTTCCATGAAGAATGGCCAATTGTATTTGGTCAGTGTGAAAACCATAACTGCCAGTATACTACATCTAACAATGATTTTTAGTATTAATCACACATGTAAATTTTCAAACACAAACAGTTTAAAGCTAATAAATTATTAAAACAATTTGAGAGGTACCTGAACAGAAAATTGAAGCTTATTTAAAAACTTGAGGACTTAATGTCCTCCATGGACCATACATTTCATGCATGTTTCCTAATGTTGACCTTAATGACTAGCTCTAGATGATAGTTGTACTTATTTTACACAAATAAAGGTGGTCAGATACTTCTCAAAAGTACCAAATTTATTTTGGAAGTACTCTTTTAGTCACTTGGAAGTTAAGATCTCACTTTAACTTCTAATAAGCCTGTAGTAAATGTAAAGAGGAAAAAAGTTTTCAGGTAGCTGAAAAGACATGAAATATTTCTAAGGAGGATAGGGACAATTACTTGTTTACCCAATCTAACAAATCAGAATTAGCCACGATGCTGAGAATAACACGCAACCAAAGGAGGATGTTGTCTTTCATACTCTGTATCTGGTCAGAGTSCAATATTTTTGCAGTCATTGATGTAAGTTTTTGCATGTCACTCTGAGGGCTTCCTGAGCAGTAGTTTTAAAAACTATCAAAAACACATTTTTTTTGTTGACAGCAAATACTAAGGATTTAAAGCACAAACCATCAAGTCTCTATGAGGTATCAATCTACGTTCCCTAGCACAGTATTCTCAATTATTTATKCTAGCTCAGCAGCCTATAAGGCAATCAAAATTCCTTCTAAGAGTTACTTTATAATTACTGTCTTTCACCAGAAAGTGAACAATGGTGCCTCAGTTAGTATTTATTTTCCTTTTTCTGTTCTAGAATTATGTTTTGCTAATGCACTCTAGTTACCCAATATTGTATGTTCCCTAATAAAATCATTGGCCCAAAATTTGAAAGCTTCATTATTGAAAATGTTTAAGTGCAGGTGATAGGACAAAGGAAACTATAAATGTGATGGGTCAGAGAGAATAAAGAGGACAAGAAAGTTAGATAAAAGAAATCAAGGTGATGGCTAGTCTGTCACAGAAAGAGAGAATGGAAGACAAAAACACAACAGAGATGTTGGCAGAGAGCAGATGATGACCAGAGAGACGTTAAGAAAAGGAGAGAGAAAGAAAAGCATATAAAGAAAGCTATGAAGAGCGTAGGAGGCAAAATTTCTATCATTACACAGTTAATTCATTTTATCTTTTTGTGGAACAAATTCTGTGAAATGWTTTCTTCCAGAAGTCATTTGAACTGCAGTTAAGTTAGCCATACAATACAATACTGAAAATGCAAGTGGAATGATGGCTGTCAGTCTGAATATTAAAAGATATGACAAGAAAAACAGTCACAGTGTGATTACCATGTGTATTGAAGCTTACAACACTGTGGAAGAGGAAAGCTTATTATTTGCATTGAGATGTACGCTACAAGTACAGATGGGTTAAGGCATCCCTGTCACTTCTAACATGATCCCTGTCACTTCTAACATGGAATCTTGCCATCACTAGCCAAGGCCTCTTCATTTCCCTTTAAAGGTTTCAAAATATAGGCAAGAGAGAAATAAAGAACATAATCTGCTTGTTTGCTTGCTAATAAGGTGCTACATTTTTAAAAGTTTTTGGGTTTKGGGGTTTGCCTCTGGTTTCTATTGAACAGTACTGATATATGTAAAGAAACTGAGTAAAAGTACAGACAGACTTAGAAGAGTAATTAATAGTGCAAATTAGAACTTAATTTTAAGAACTCAGTGTGTATAAAATAGGAAGTATAGCATATTACAATTGGGGCAAATGAAGAAAGTTAAATTCTCTGGAAAACGGGCATGTTAGCCATTCAATGTAAAAGACTGCAACTACACATTTCAGTGAAGAATGAAAAGGGTAAAGGAAATATAAAAAGGGGGGTCGGGAATGAGTTTTGACAAATGAGAAAGGTAGAATTYCCATTCACTTCAACTTTACAAAGTGAAGTCAATTTTAAAACAATAGCAGAATATATATTTTTGGATAAATGACCAAGGTCATTAAAACACCTGTAATGGAACTGAAATCTTTTTTTCTTATCCTGTAAAAGGCATTGATAGACAGCAGCACAGAAATCTTACTTTGACAGGTGCAGCTGTTCTGCAAGTGCAGTATAACACAACACACAAGCATCATCTCCATGTGCTTCTTGTTACATTTCTCTCTTGTAGAGCTCATAAAACCCCTGCTTGTCTTTGACCCACTGGCTTGCACTCTAGTAAATGAGCAAAGAGTGTTCAGTCTCTGAGGCTGAAGTTCCTAGAACAGCCTTTAGAGGACAGTGGAGAATTGCAAATGATGTGTTYTCCAGCTCTGGCCGCATTCTTGGATTCTTGGATTTTTTAATTTGGATTATGGGTTGTGGTTTAAAATACAGAGTAGGTGCAATTGTATTCATGTGTGCAGGTTGTGTATTCTGATTCTTAAGACAAGTATTGAGCTCATAATACCTATGTTTAGCCAGACATCAAAATACTGTTTGAAAATCTCAGTTTTACATATTAGTTATAAAATAGCTTTTATTTTTAATGATATGGGCATCTTTCTTGTCATTAATATTTCTGCTTCCACGGCAATATCCATTTCTCTATTAATGATATGCTTTATCTTTAATACGTCTTAGATATGCTAGGTACCAGTCATCCTAAATGAAGTATTGCATTGACAAAAGGAGTTTGATTATTCCTATTCAGGTCTAATGGACAGCAAAATAGTGTGATCTTTTTTTTTTTTTTTTTTTTTTTTTTTAAAGTGGTTGCTGTCAGAGATTGTATTGATCCTTGGCTTCGAGGTGAGGATTTCAAGTTAGGAAACAATTTGCCTTCTGGGTACAAATACTGCATTCTGTCCTCCTGGTGAAAAATTGGGCAGAATTCTTTAAAAGCAGAATTCTTTGAGAGACATCCACACTAGTGTGTCATTGGAGATAAGGAGTGAGCTCTTGAAATGAGTCCACGTTCCTGGCCTCCTGAGCTGCACTCCATCCTGTGGAGATCTCCCACAGCCCCTTGGTTAGAAGCAAAYGGGAAGATGAGCTGCAGGTCTGTACTTCCTGGGTTCTGACTGCTGCCAKGTGCTTAGCCCAGAAGACCAGAGGAAAGCTAGCCTGAAGTAAAATCTCCTCAAAATGCATACAGGCTAGTCAYTGGCTTTGCAACATCCACTGCCCCAGTCAGCATATCCTCTGTTGCTGGAGTACCTACCACAGCTGAGTACTTCAGAAGCAAGTGGTGGTTTGAAACTGGTTTGATCTACCTGGTTCCTGCAACCTGGCAGCATGTTGAGGTGTCCCACTTGCATGGCCTGGGTCCTGACTGATCTCTAAAGAATTATGGGGTTGGCCTGAGAGGTTCAGGGCAGCGATGCAGGGGCAGTTGTCCTGCAGCTCCATCCCTGGAGTTCTTGAACAGGCAGGAGAGTCCCAGAAGGGCAAGGGGCCTGCACTGCTTCTAGGGTTGAGCTGGGTGTGCTGGAGAAATTCAGCTGTTTTGTTTCAGCTACTATGACAGTAGTTTAAAAGCATAATGAAGCTTCTGAGATTTTACAAAAATCCTAAATCACTAGCAATTCATTTGGTAAATTGCTAACAATTAATCATAAATTCTTGTGCATGCCCTTTGCTGGACTCACTCTACCTCCTTGTCAGTCTTGCATACCACCTGCTATCCATGTGCACTGGAATGTTCTTAGATGCCTCTTGGGTTTTTCTTTCTCATTGAAGGAGTCATCCAACAGGTCCTGGACTTATAACTAATTTGGGTAAAAGCCTTTGATTTCTCAGCTTCTGATTGGACTCAATGAACATTATAAAGGAAGAAATCCAAGACTTACTATTTCTTTAGGCACTACAGGCACTTATCTAGAGGCAGATAAAGTTCACTATGTGAAACAATTTCTACCAACTGCACTTTGGTATATCTTGTTGGCCTAGTCAATTTGTGTTGACATAATTAAATCTAACAACATGTGATAGGTGCCTACTGTGTCTGCAGGCAACATGTTTCATGTAACTATGTGATAGCATTTGCCAGAGAGCAAGTTTTTACACTGGTGTCTTAAAATTACCCAACTGAATGGGCTTACTAAAGCTCTTCTAATCTACTTGTTAAATCATCCTTCCTTATTGAATTCCATCCTAAATTTGGAGCTTTTTGAGCTCTCCCCCTTGAAACTTATATTTTTGCCCAGTAAATAACACATTCTGTTGCTTAAGAAAGCATCATTTCCTTTTTTAACAAGAAAGTAAGAAGTCTGTTTTTGCTATATATACTTATTCTGTTTGATAATGACTTTTGTTAAAAACAGCAGATTTGAAGTTGTTGTTAAGAGGCTACAAAAGCAATACGTTTACATATATGTATATATGTATATATGTATATATATATGTATATATGTATATGTGCATATGTGCATATGTGCATATACATATATATGCTGATTTTCGATGTTGTGATGCATTTGACTGTATGGGACACAAAGTTACACACATACAATATTTTCTTTATTTTCAAGGTCACTAGGAGTGACTGTGTTGCATATAAAACATTCTAGGAACAGAAGTTAAAACCTCAGCACTGTTAAAGGAAAGTATCAGTACTTGGATAAAAGTAAATATGGATATCTACATGTTTAGAAGTTCTTCTTTCCTTGCTCTCTTACTTCTTTCTGTGCAATACAATGTATTTGGCGTTTGTCAAGTTTGCCATTTGGATTGCCTTCTTCCCTTGATTAAAAGAGACAGAAGTAGGAGATCTTATAGCACTTATCTTCTTCAACTGATGTACTCCTTAAAGAAAACATCTTCTRTAACAGTGTGCTATACCACAGGACCTTGTACATTCGGTTTGCAAGATCCTCTCCCACTAGATTTGGCATCCACAAAATTAATGCTTATGTATAGAAGTTGATACTCTAACTTTGGTCCTAAGGAAAACCTACTTTGAGTCTGTTTAGGCTAATTCCAGTGGAGTAATAATATTATTTTGACATCCAAAGATAACGCTTTACATGAGGGTTTCAGTATTTCTCTTGGAAAAAAAATAATAGAAAAAATAAAGGAGTACAAATAAAGATATCATAGTGCAGTAGAGAGAGACTTCTGGTGTGAATAGTATTTCAGTGGGTTTCAGCTTGGTCCTTTTTTTTTTTTTTTTTACAATAAATGGAATCCCTGCTTGTTTCTCTATAGTTCATTACCTTAAAACTGCAAATTCTAGGTTTCTAGCCTGCATAAGAGAATAATTTATCGTATGCTTTTACTGAATTATTATTATATGTAGTACTGCATTTGCATAACTTTTTGTTCTGTAGAATATATTTCTACTAAAATATATTGCTTAGCTAAACCCATTTGTGAGCATTAATCTGTAAAATATTTTCTTATGATCTGTTTGATGAATTCATCAACAGTTGGATTTCAAAATTAAAGATAGAAGAGAGATTATGGTTTTTTTACGGTGTCTCATTCTGAATTCTAATATCTCATTTTATTGAAGGTCTTTGTGCCTTCTTAGCAGCTCAACAAAAACAAAATCTGCCCTGGTAATTTTGTAGCTGAGGTCTATGTAAACAAGTTACTTTAGCCATAGAAAAAAAAATGTTTGCTTTCTTTCTGAGGAACACAAAATGTGCTTTTTAGTTCAATAAAACCCAAATGTAAGTCGTAAATCAAGTGTGGAAAATGACATCAGGATAGTTGTAGTGTGCTAAGTCAATGAACAGAACAACACAAAGCCAAAGCAATATCCCTCTTGTAATAGGCGAAACTCAGTTAACGGCATAACAGTGCATTGCATAGAGATGAGCAGGAAGAGTAAAATAGTGTTCACTGTTTACCTACATTGAAAGGTCTTAAAGGGCAGTTTTGTGTAAAAACAAATAGAACTGGCTGGCATTACCCGGATGCTCTTTAAAATTATCTTGTGAGCTTCTCCTGGTTTTGRTATACTTGCAAGTGCTGCTAAGAATCAGAAAAAGATATAGACTCAGCACTGCTCAGAAGGAYGGGGATGTTTCCTTCCAGACCCTTACCTGCCCCGTGAATCAGACCTCCTTTCATAAGAGTGATTCCACTCTGTGCTCCTTCTGTGCCTAGAGCCTCTGAGATTCACTGCAAATTCTGAGATAAAGGTGCAGSAGGAAGTATATTCAATTAAGAGCCATGTTTCCTCATGTCCTGAATATGAATATACTCTCCAAATGGCAAAACTCCTACTTTGCAGGGTAACAAGCTGTGTATTGGATGTGTTCCTTCTAGTGCCAGTCAAGGAAAGCTTTTCTGCTTTGATTGCTCTGATTTCCCAGAGACAGTGCTAGAAACTGAAAGCAGAACAAGATTGATGGGCAGCACCGCAATGGGGATGGTGTATGAAGCTGCAGCCAGCTGGTGCTGGTTCCAAAATCTGTGCACTGATAACCTGACTTGTACATGTTCTTCACACTGGGTTAGTGCGAGAGACATGTCTTTCCTGTGACTACTGCTTCAGTCACACTTTCTGTCATATCTCCTTGTAAAGAGACAGAACATCACAGTGTCTGCATCTGAGAAGTATGAAACCCCTACAAATGTTAAAGCAAATATAAGCACACTGGGGACCACGTGTTTCTGATCTGTCAGGCTTCTCTTACCTGGACCAGGTAGTTCAGATGCACAGGCAGTATTCCGTCCTGAGCCCAAGGTGTCACTAAAACTCTGCAGACATTGTAGAGAAGTAAGGAACTGGATCAGATAGTGAAGCCCAGGTTGCTCATATTTAGGAGGGGAATCCATCTGTCTCCATATCAGATGAGTTCTTCCAGCCACAGGACACCAAATCTGGCTGTKTGTCTTCTCAGAGTCCCAAGGCTACTCTTCCTTGTAGCGAAGAGTGTTTGTCTTCTGGCAGGTAGTAAGAAATTAGCCTCAGATCAAGTTCCTCATGCCTTTTGGCTCAAGCACTATCAACAGTCATATTTGGCCAATCTGATGCCATTTTGTGCATTGAAAATGGATCACAAACAAAAATGCCTGCAGAGTCAGCATCTTGACTTGMAATATTAAAAACGGCAGGCAGTGTTGTTTTGAAAATTATTCCCAACTTGAACTTGTTCAACTGTAGACATCACTTGTATATGAGCTGTGCAAAAAATTCAGCACAAGCCAGTTCCTGATGTTTGGATTCCAATATATGCACAAAACAATTCTGACCAGGAACTGGAGGCAGCTGCTGTCCCTGGGCCTCAAACTGAACTATAACTGGTAGAAGAGACTCAGGACAAGCTCTGTAGATTTCCAGTGCCTTCAARGTGTGAAGTAGTGTGTCACTGCCGTGAGGCTCTGTTTCATCTCTTTCTGCTGGGTAAGTTGAACTACTTTGTTCTACCAATATTTTCTTACTGACAAGAACATCTGAAGTTTATGGGATTTTTTTTAAATATTATTCCTAGTTTACTAACTGATGACTTCTTTGGCCTCTTCATGTTTCTGCTACATCACCGGAGTTCATGCAATTTGGCCTTTTCATTGTTAACTCTTTAATCATCCATCAACCATTCTTCTAAAACCCTTGATAAATCACAAATTATTAAAATCTAAATTTCAATAAATTGAACTCTTTTAAATTAAAGATGTCGTTTTTAATTTTTACTTTCATTTTATTCTGGTTATGATTATATATCTCAATCGTTAAAGATACAAAACTGTTTAATGACATTTAGTACATCCATAATGCAGCTGCAAATAAAAATACTTGTTTTGTTTTCTCTTTTCACACTTAAGTCATTAAAATATTTTATTTGTAGGTGACTGGATTCAGATTCTATATCAAGATGCATGAATACAATCTAAGGAAAAGAAAAMCAAAGAGAACACTAAATGACTATGTGAATATAAAAGACAAAGAAGGCAAGTATTTCTCATTTTTGAAGGATTATTTGTTGCTCAAAGGTAAGAATCAATAGCAAAAACTAAGTAGTACATTCTAACATGGGTACTTGTGGACTTTAATTGTATAAGGATGATATGTTTTGCGTGCCATCCACAGAAGGGCAGTTGCTGKCACATGAAGTACAAATTGCTGTGGAAAATATGCCATCTGGTGGCAAAAAGAAGTAACTCAGGGGGCTGACAGCTCTTCGAAAGCTGCTTGGGAAAATATTMTGCAGCCTTTTAAGAAGCACATGCTTGGTAATTGAGGCAAAAGGCAATCCAGTGAACAGTGGTGGAGAGGGTAAAATACTGTAACTCATATGGCCACATGCAATCTTCACAGATCTATTGGTTCACAAAGAAGATATTATGTAAGCAGAGGAATCCAGCTTACAACTCTAACTTGGGTAGATTTTCCCTTGAAATTGGAAGTTCTGCCTATACAAAAACTAATATTGATCCTAGATGAGTTTGGCATAACCTGCTCACCAGTATCCATGTAGAACAACACATTACATTCCAGAAGGGTATGCAAGTTCCAGCACTAAATCAATGACAAAGTTGATTTTGAAATGGCTTTAATGATAGACAATCTGCATACCAATTGACTCATTTGTGCATGTGATGGTTTGGAACAATGCCAGAGAAATATCTAAAAAGTCCGTCATGCTCTAGGACAATAGCTTCCAAGTATGATGACTTTTGATAAATGAAACAAATGGGAAGTACAGTACACTTTTGATGAGCCTTTAATGAGGGATTAAGAATGGACACAGCTGCATCACACGAGCGCTTTGTTAGACATACTTTTTTCACTCTGTGTCTCTCCTGTAATTACAATGGAAATGTAGTGCAAGGCAACCGGTGAGTATATACTGCAACATGTTGCTGTTTCATAGCTATAAGGTGGTACTGAGGAGCACCATGATGGGGCTTGACCTCTCTTCTGCCCCAGCAATGCAGCCCGTCTTCAGCTCTGGCCAGGCACCCTGGACTGACTGCTCTTGGGACAGCCTTAGGTGGAGCTGAAGGGGGAACCATGACTGCCAAGGGACCTAGGGCACCTTTAGGGGATGCCTAAAGTGCATCTTAGCCACCCATTCCACTGTCATGTGCAAAGGTAGGGTGAACATGACATGAGAGTTGAGGTCTAGGAGAAAAAATCAGTTACTAAGTGAATGGGAAGGACATGAACATTCATGCAAAGTTTTGGACACYAAGTCTCCGATGTTGCATGTAACATCTTCAGTGAGTACAAGCTCATGAAAGAGTTTGTAGGTTGGGCTGGTTGGGGTTGAGTTTGTAGGTCTTTCCATGTGCAAAATGATTTTCTATTGTGCAGCCACCCAATCCATTTCAAGAGATTCTAGCTGTTTGAAGTGGTACTCAAATCTTCATTGGGTGAATCGTGACTACCTACTTCTTATCATGTTGCCATTCCTTGAAATCTGCTTCCACAATGGGTCCACATGTTACATATGTATGAAAAATAAAATGTGTACTTTTCCCTCTTTTTTTTTTTATCATTATAATGCACTTCTTACAAAGCATATTTATAAGGAACAAGTTGAATAAAATTGAAGCTGCTAACATGGCAGGTGAGTTCCTATTTGCATGAATTACTTTTGAAGAATTCATTTTAGATACTGCTGCTCTGCTTCCCAATTCTTCTGACTGCTGTGTTCCCCAGGAAACAACTGTGGAGCAAGGAGTATTAGCAGTTGTCCCAGAGAAAAGGCTCTTTTTTTTTTTTCCAGCAGAGGCAGACTTTCTTTTTGGGTCTCAGATACGGATCCAAATCACACCGTGCATATTAAGAATAGTTGACACTGCTGCTCAACTCAGGTAGCAGTGAGTGTTTCTGATTCCATACTTTGTGGTGGTGGTGGTGGTTGCTTTAAGTTATTAAGGTCCTAGCAGGGATGTTAATTCTCAATAGCACGTCAACACCAGTAGTTCAAAGAGTGGGTGATGTTTGCTTTGGCAGCACAAGCACAAGCATTGGTTGCCTCATAGTTCTGTCCCTCTATGGCAGCGCAGAGGAAACTCTTCTCTCCCAATTCCTGATAAAAATCACTGGGATATTTTATTGCAGTGATCTAGCTTAAAGTTTGTGTGTGTAACCATCAGTATTGGCCAAGTGCATGTGGCTGCAGCAAAGAGGCAAGAACAAAAAGGTATGCATCTTAAAGGTACATATCTTTATGTCTTTTAGTTTTGATTTAGAAGAAAAATAGTAGTGATACCAACAACAGTTTGAGYTACAGCCACAACAGAATGTTTTGGGAAGATTTAAATATCTATGTTTGAGACAGTAGCATTTTGTTACATCTGTTTATGAAATGATTTTCATAGGATACAGACTTGCTGCGAGCTAGTTGCAGAGATAAGATAAGGCTGGATCACTGGTTTGTGTGTATTCATCACGTTTAACATGCTTGAAGATGTCTGAGCATTTAACCTTTCAACTGATACTATTTAATAACTTCCTAGTGAGTTTTTAAATGGCAGCTGTTCAGATAAATCTTTTCTTTGTCAGTCACTACTAATTGGTGCAACTTGAAAAGTGCTAGAATTTGCTGAAAATGGCGAGGTCAACATTATTGCTACATATTACTGCATATAGCTATACAGACAGATGCATATTGTAGGATTTCCTTTACTGGAGGTGTTCACAGCTTTTTCAAACATTGTATTTACAGTTTAGTGGGCCATTTCCATGCAATATTTTACCTAAGTGGCTAGGTGTTGAAAGACACCTAGCAAGCAGAAAATTTTCATGTGATGAAAATTCGGAGAGTCTGCAAGCACTTTGGAGGGCAGATTCTTAACCTGTCATGATTTTAGGCAAACTGAAGAGATGATCTGATACAAAAGAAGAAGAAAAGCAACATAGAAGTAAAAAATATTGTATGTAAGAAAATAAATCAATGTTCTAATAGAAATGGAAAATAGAGCTTATTCTCATGCAGGCATACTGTAGAGGGATCTAGGGTCTGCAGATCAGAAGTTTAATCTGGATCAGTTACACGATCATTTTRCGAAAAGGTCTAATTTTGGATTCTCTTAAAAGGATCATCAGATGTAAGACTTGGGAAAATGCTAGTGAAGCTTGATGTGGAATTATATGACTGATACCTTAGGTTGTAAGAAAGTGGTATATAACAGTACCATGGGAGTGGTCTTGCAATACCTGAAGAGGACATCTGAGTATCCTGTTCCATGGGAAGCTGTAAAGAAGCAATCAATTTAATTTGCCATAAAAATGTTGTGGGCTAGCATAAAGAAATGCTTCCTAAAATAATTAGTCAAGTGAATGTTCCAAAAACATGCCATCTTGGCAATATGTGAACATGAGGACATCATGAGGACAGATGGCACAGCTGGGTTGAACACCCACATGGAGAGGTGTAGATCAGTAGCCCTCAGACTCTCTTTTGATATCTCTTGTGCTATGGCCACACCTCAACAATTCTCATCAGGAGGTACTTGTTGTACTGAGGTCCAGAGGAAATGAATTAGATGATCTCTTGAGGCATGTTACAGCCCAACACTGACATGTTACTCAGTGACTCAGTTACTGCATTAAATAAACACATAATTATTTATTTAAATTAAATTTAAATATTTATTTAAATAAAATAAAATAAATACATTATTATTTATTCTATTGTTATCCTGATGATTGTCAAGAAAAGCAGACAATAGTAGTCAACACAAATTTAGCTTGAGCTGCTTTCAAGAAGAATCTGAGGCTTGAAACAATTTTCAACCTAACATGTGCTCAAGCTGAAAAAAATACATTTTCACTGGGTCTGGAACACATAAGTATTTAATAACAACTGTTAATAAATACTACCTACTGCCCAAGAGCATCCATAAGTCTGTGGGAGACCAAACTTCCGACAGACAGTGTCAACTCTCAGTTGTCCTTTGCTCTTGAGATGTGTGTTGGGTGCGAGGTTACTCCAGGCAACATTTAAAGGGAAGATTTAGCATTGGCTAAAGGGCAAGATGCCTACTTACTCTCATGCTTTTTCATTTTTTTATTCCTCCTTTGCTCACTTGCCTTTCCATTTTAACATCATCTCTGTACAGACCCATAATTCTGTAAAAGATAGTGAAAAAGTAAGAACAATTCTTCCCTCTCTAAGGGGATTTTCATTTTAGTTGGGGATTTCCAAGTAACTCAGTCAGGAGGGCAGCCCTCAAGTCTGTAAATCATAATTTGAATTAGGAAGAGAAGATGAATTACATAACTGGAGGTGAATGGGAAGAAGTGGAATGGGGGGTGACTGGTTAGAATAGGTGGTGAATAGAGATTTCTGTGAGGGAAACCAAAGGCTTTTGTTTTCCACAGTTGTTTCTAAGTTACACCACAGTTGGTTCAAATCAGCTGAACAGAAAATAAGCAAAACCATATGAACAAGGATCTGGACAGGCTCATGCATTTTGGGGAATTGTAAGCATGATGCCATCAGGTGTAACACAAACTTCTGACAACCTGTAGTAAGAAAATCAAAAAGGCCTTGCTTGTTCAGTGTGGGAGAGAAAGCAACGGGGCTGTGTTTAAACACTGTCTCACAGAAAGCCCAGTTACAGATAACTTGAATTACAAATTGTTGATTTATTTAACTTTGAAAATATACTGATGTATAGAGACCTGCAATTTGGCAATATTGCTGCATATAAAGTAATCACTTGTTTTAAAACAAAATTGATGCTGACTATTATAATGTGAACTGTTTTCCAGATGAAAAGAATTAAAAGGATGTAATTGGAGAAGTATGCAACAGTGGCTAATATGCTATTATTTGCAAAGAGATATTACAACTTATAATCTTCTTTCATGGGTTTATGTTGTTAGTGTTTAATCAGGCATGTAAGTGTATTCAGGTGTTAAACCATTCTATTAGCTAAGAAAATTGCACTATTATTTACTGAGCTGTTTGTGATACATTGTTGTTGGCTTTTTTAGATTCTATTTCTTGTCTGCATGCAGTTTRCGTAATTTTCTTTTCTTCTTTTGTCTTTTATAAGGTCAAGATACAACTKTAAAGTGTCACTATGGCATATTAACCATATCAAAAATCAGGGTTTTCTCATAACTTATATTAATTAATCTCATTGGCTTTCTTATTTTACTGAAAGACTCCTCAGTTGCAAGCTTGTGCCTTTGAGCATTTAAATAACTCYTCTGTGAAAACCAAACATCCTCTGGCATTTCCAGTCAGTCCCTCAGAAATGCTCTTGAGTGCCAAGTGATGACTGAAGAGCGAGAGAAGAGGTTCATAAAATCTTACTTGCACTAGGACTTTCCTTTTGACTGAGCTAGACAGGGGCTATGACTATTGACAGATCATATGTTATGAATGGGCTCTTCTCCCACCATGGATTGCAGAGAAAACATAGGACAGTTATTTGTCAGGGCACCGTGGAGACAAGGACTCCCTGGAGCTGGACCCTGGTAGTAGTAGGTTCCTGGTGAGGCTTCGTAAGGCTAGGGCCTGTCCTAYCTGCTGTGAGGGAGCAAGGAATCAAAGCAGCCCCATCATCATCCATCACAGCAGGGCCAGATCAGGGCTAAAACTGGACTCTGCCATTGCCTGCAGAGCAGAGTCCTGGACAGGTCCAAAAAGCGGGATCAAGGTCAGACGCAGTTCCATGATGGCTGCGAAGAACCACAGTGACAGGGTAGGGCCAAAGCCAGGCTGCTAACAGCAGTCACTGCTGTCCATTGCTGTCTGAGTGCTGGGCTGTATGAACATAGAGAAGATGTTGACCAGCGCATGGCTTTGAGCACTATCCATGAAGAAAAGTATCAGGCTGGACAGATGCCAGTGCTATGAGCTGACTCTTCCACTGGGTGATGCTGATCCTCAGTTTGGTATGTAGGACAAGCCTGACTGTGAATTACTACATATAAATGAAGTAAGCATGARTTGGATGCTTTTTTGATGAAAAGTAGGCGCTGGGAATTTGTGAGTTCAGAGGGTGACAAAGCCACCATTTCTCTCCCCTGTCTTGGATGAGTAGCAGGACCTCTAAGCAGTCTTCAGGTTGGTTGTATCTGTCTCAAATTAGACTCTTAAATATACTTAACATACTTAATAAGCCTCTCTCTGCCCAGAAAGCAGTCTAGATGTTTGCAGCTGTGCTGCATACCACTGGGAGCTGCTCCGGCCTCRTTATTTGTCTGTATCTGATCAAGTTTAAGGAAGTGCTTTTCCAAACCCACTGGCAAGCCTAATTTGGCAATTGTATAGTCTTGGCACATTTAACATTTACTGACAAGAGAGGCAGACAGTGCAAAGTCTTCTGTATCCACTTTCTTTCTAGTATACAACCAGGAAAGATCTAGTACATATGGGATTTTTAGCAGCAACATGTATAAGTAATCAGAGCAATCTCCTGGGAATCAGGATAACCAATGTGAGTGTCTTTTTAAGTCTTACAGAGTTAAGTAACTACTTTTTGCTGTGAGTCAGAGGCTCATTGAGAGGAAATAAATAGCATATGGATTTAGATGTAAAGGCTGATTTTAGGATGACAGTGAACTACTTACATAATTATGGGCACATCAGACAAGCTAGTTGTCGCAGGAAGCAAGAATTAGCAGTATTGCTACACAGGGTACTAGAAAGCCCTTACTTAGAAAATTGCTTCATCTGTAGTAGGAAAACAGTGATTTAAAGGGGTTTAGGGAAAAGTCTCTAAGATGATAAAGAAATTGTATGTTCAAGAGATTAAGGARCTGTGTGTGCTTGCTTAGTCTAGCTGAAAGAAGACCAAGTGAGGAATCTGAGTGCTCAGCATCATTCTTTCTAGATGGCCCTTTCCTGTCACCTTCTRCTTCTTGAGCCTCAAGGCCCTCTCTGAAGGCAGTGTGAGGTTACATGCATTTGACATATTCTCTGCTGGCAGCCCTAGGCAGTTCCTCACTCATAGTGCTGACTTTGGAGCTCACCCTTGGGTGCCTGAATGCCCTCAGGATCAGTGCAGGACACCTGGAGGAAGACTCTGTCTCCAATCTCCAAAGCAGACGCCTAAAGTTTAGCAGAACTACCTGACTTACAAGGAGATGTCCTTTCTCCTTGACTGAACCCTAGTACTTTTCTGAATTTTTGAATGGAAAGTGCCTTTCTTGCCTGTTCTATGAACTCTGATTGTAGTTGTGGCATGCTTTTCAACACAAAGCCGTGTCATATCACTTCTAGTCTGTATTACAATGACAGATTAATTGAGTCTGAAGGTAAAGGTAAAGGTAAAGGTAAAGGTGATGCACCTACTCTGACTGATACAAAAAGGATTTCTACATCTTCTGCCTGGTTGAGGTCACTGTAGCTTTCCTCACTTCTGCCTCCTGGGCAGTCTGTGACACTAGTTTAAGATTTTGCTTCTAATAAAAAAAATAAAAAGAATACATTTTCTAGTGAATCCCTTGCTCTACTGGAGATCAAATTTAATTCTGTGAATTATTGATATGGTTGTATTCTTTCACATCATTGCAGATCACAAAGCCCAAGATGAAAGCTGTGAGAGTTGGGACAAAAGCATTACAAGCATAAGGAATTTGGTTCAGAACAGCTTTCCAAAGGGGACTCATCAAATCAAGTTCTGTCTCTTTGGGAATTTCTTCAAGAATTCGGGTTTTGAAAGGCCTTTCCACTATTTAAAAAGCACAGTACTAACCCACAAATTGTCATCGCTCCATCYCATCCTCCCAAAAGACATAAAAAAAGGAAAAAAAATCCACTTAAAGCCAACTGTTTATTCTTAGAAGGAAGAAATGTAAGTGCTTCTGATAAATTCACTCCTCCTCATTTATACATTTCTGGTTTAGGGAGGTATGGACAGATTTCCTGAAAAACCCATCATTCTATTACGGCAAAACACAAGGGATAAGACCTAGCTATAGATGCTTATAGGAAATGACATAATTTAGATGACTACAGAAGAGCTAGCCACTCAAAGCTACTTTTAAGGTTGTAGAGAGAAACAATCTTTTATACATCATGAGTAATCCGATTCACTTTAATTATTGTTGTTAGCATGAGATGACCTCTGGTCAATATAGATCTCTTCCAATTCTTTCATGCTGCTACTTTCTTACTCTGGTTTGGTTCTCGTTTCTTGCCTTCTTTCAGGAAATTCTAAGCTTCTATGTGACTAAAATGATGATATGTGTTACCTTTCTATACCTGAYTCATCATCAGGCAGGTACATCTTGCAATTCATGACACGCAAGAAAATTGCCTATTTGTTATTTATTAGCAATCAAATAAAATTTAATTTAAAATGTAAAATTTTAGAAGTTATTTTAAAATACATATTATGAAAGGGAAAGAACACGCTCCATTCCAACATACTAATGAAAGATTAAATGTAAAGGCCTGGCAGTAGACTGATTTCTGAGCGGGTGGAAGAAGCAGCAAAGCAGTCTGACTGTGGAACTTACCTACCCAACCTAGTTTGTTGTGGAGACACATACCACAGACCAGTTTAGAGAATGCTGTGAAGAAAGGGGAAGGTCGGTGTGCTGGTATCCAAACAGATTCAGTGGCCCATTACCTTGCTGGACAATACTGGGAGATAGGACAACTGTTACCATACCCCTCAGAAGCCTGCAGTGTGCAGCATGGTAGCAAGAGTAGTTTCTTTCTTCTGTACTTGCTTCAAATTGTCTTTTGTGTAAGAAGGGATGCATTTCACCTTAAGTGAACTTAAGCTTTAGTCTTTAATTAAGAGGCATAGTCACCAACTACTTGGAAAAAGGAGAATTTGTTTTCTTTTTAGCATTATTTGTACAGAACTGAAAGTAATAATGCCTTCTTGGGATAAGCTGCATTGCTGCTGRCAGTGATAACAGTGGAAAGTTCACAGGATGTGGACATCAGACGAAACAATCTGTGGATATAGGAGCATATAACTCCTGTGTGCAGTCTATAAAAAATAAGATAGATCTATTCTATCATGAAGAGAGGAGAATTGGTGTTGCACTCTATGGTTAACATGACAACATGTAGTTAGACTATTTTAGAGTCTTTTAGATCACTCTTCTCACCATTTAAAGATGTCATTTGTTTTATACATAGCACTGAAGCCTAAGATTAACTTCATTCTGAAATRAATTGGTGAGGTGCATTAAAAAGGAGTGAGTTTGATGGAAGATGAAGAGTGATCTTGATAGATTAAATACAGGTACATTCAATCATACACAGTAAAATGAATTTTTATTCAAAACAGGGAATTCTCACCTGACTGAAATCAATGGAAAGTCGCTTGTTGCTTTTAATCTTGTGAGGAATTCACCCAGAGTTACTGAATGTTTATTAGGAATGCGGAAGAAGGCAAAATTTTAGGGTCTGCTCTTTCAAAGCATTAGAACACTTGAAACGCTGGTGAATGTACTCTACCACTAAGTGCATGGCTGGACAGATACTTTTGTTTGTATTTTTAAGAATTGCTGTGGACTCAGTAGGGGAAGTCAGGATATCCCAAAAGGACATGGTAACCACTTATGCACCTAGCCCTTGAAGATGTTAAGAAAAGAGAATTAATAATAGAAGCTTTGCCTCCAAGTTTTCCCATCAAATGAACAAGACCATTTGCAGGCTGCAGGATACAGAGATAAGAGGGAAACACAAGGAATAGTAAGTGACATCTTCAAACAATGAGCAAAATGATCTSGATGCTTGTAAAGATTATTATATGATACCTTGACTTAAAGGAAATATTGCATGCTGTTCTCACTAACACAAGGGTTTCAAGGACAAAAAAGCCCTGTTGTTTTTCTTTTTATTGTGGAGAAAARTAGCTTGTGTGCACATTTTTAGTAAAATCTGTCCTTTTATAATCATAATGGAAGTATTCTGAATTTTGACTAGCAGTTATGTCTCTTATGACTTCACTCATGAAAGGAGTGAGAAAGGGTTGGTCAAAGTTCAGTATAAGTTCAGTATTTTGGCCTGAGAAGTATTATAAGGGAGTTAGAATAAAACTGTCTTGAAAATGAATTTTTATGAATAATACACAGGTCTTTGCTGACAGCATTTCATCTTCCTCATCTGTTTAACTAAGAACATCTACTAAAATGCATACATTTCCAGAAACTGCAGCATTTTTCTTCATAAACTTTGTGCTTCTTTGTTACACCTCTGTTCTGTCAAATGAGATTGATTGATTTTTAATGCAATCAATCAGACCAATTTTAATTCTTTACATGCAGTTTTAAGAACTTTGATCCCAAATTTATTTAAGGAATCATTGTTTCTTTAGTTATTAACCACAGCTGTTCCTCTCTTTTTTGAATAATTGTAATATTTTTTTACATTTGTCTCCTTGAAAATATATCCTGCCAATTGACTGTGATGCTCAAAACTGCTGTTGTGTTTAAATTATGTTTTCCTTTCCTTTTTCCTTTTGTAGGGCTGAGGGGCTAAACGTGACCTATTTACTGCCTGTAATGACTGGAAACTTTCATGAAGTCAGAGCTTGTTGCAAGCTATTCTACCCATAGAGCTTTTTTTATGTGATGACATCCTGGCCTCAGTGAATTCAGSAAGCAATTGGTTCCAGTCAACTATTTTTACTCATATCAGAGATAACTAATTCATATCTGTGAAGTAGCTGTACTATACAAACACTTAATATTCTTTTTTTTGTGATTTACGCTTTTTAAATCACATGATCTCTAAATTAGCGTTTTTCCCTTTTTAACCTGAAATCTGCAGTGATGGCTTAACTGTGCAGCTCACAGAAATAAACTGTGAAAACATCGTCCCTTCCAAAGTCAGTGAGGGCCATAATCCCAATCCAGAAAATGTCACCTCAGTAAGACTGAACTCCTAATGTGTATGCAAGAAAGATTTTAGAAAATTRTATGAAGAATCAGGGCTTAATTTACCCTCTATGGATTCCAAAACAGTGAGTTTTACATCTAGTTTAGTTACACATTGCAACTAACTTATGCTTCCAGTTTTGGTAATTAGCAATTCAAAAAGCTTATTCTGTACCTATTTAGTGTTTGAGGAGGTGGCATAGTTCACTGAATTTACAAAAAGCTTACTTTGAAAGACGAAGGCTGAGCCCTTTACAAAAGCACAATCAGAACCTAAGACCCAAGTAATTTGCATCCAAGCACTGTGGCTTTCTTTTAGCCCAGTTGACTAAGTAGTTCTACCAGAAGGAAACAAAGTGAGGGTGGTGGAGAGGGGAGGACAGTGTGTGCTTGAATCTTACCTTTCACTCCTGGACATGGCCATGCAGGGACTTCAGACTGTAGGAGCATTTATGTAGCGACAGTTCAGATGAGGGTGGAATCATATTTAGAATTCATCTTAATTGTGTCTTTTATTAAAATTGATGTTTTTATCATAAGTGGCGATATATTATTATTATCATTATCATTATCATCCTGTCTGCTTACACTTGCATGTTATTTAAAAGCTAATTATACCTCCCATCCTTTCACAGTCCCCATTAATATTCAATTTAAATGTACTAATGGGTCCTTCTTGCATGACGCATGTCCTGGATGGAAGAATAAAAATTAAATTGAAATATTCAGGTAAAAAGAAGRTTCATCTCAATTAATTAATATTTACCTCTGGTAAATTGCCAGCTAATTAGACTGGTGCTGTGGAGGAGGGAGAGAATGTAAGGAGCTGGTTACCTATTATCCACCCAGCCTAAGGAGGTCTCCCAGACCCCATGAGTTGATGAGAGTCCTTGAGAGACTCCCAGCTGAGATAGCTGGAGCACAAGTGCGTTTTTCCTCTGTGCCACAGCTATTCTGCTGAAGAACCAGAGCGCAGCAGCTTGAGGCGTGAAGTAGGAGTGCAGACATATTTTGCATGTTAGCCAGCAGCATCTGTATTTCAGTGTGTACTGGGATTTGTTGCTGGGCGGGCAGATGAGGTATTGCTAATCATACGATAGGTGGCATCCTGTCTCTTCAAGAGACTGCCAGTGGTTGCTGCTCCTGAGTTTCTCTCAGGGCACTTAAACTCTCATGTTGGGGAGGAAGAAGTCAGCCTGGTCCCTTTTGAAACATTACCACTCTTGGAATGAGGTAGTAAAACATAGTAAATGTTAAATTCCAGTACTCTCTGGAGCACTACAGCATGTGTTTGGCCTGAATTCTGTTCCCTTAAAGTAAATGAAGTCTCCATGGTTCTTTTATCACTGGGAGGGAGGAAACAGTGGGACAGGTAGTGCTGATGCAGAATAGGCTTTTTGAAGGGTCACTGCTCTGCTGCCCATTTGCTGTGATTCTCARGCATCACAGCAAAGAGCAGCACTGGAGTCTAACAGACAGAATGGGGGAATTGAGCTTGGGAAAAGTGGGGCTCTGTTCTAGTGATCCAGGATTGCCTGTTGAAGTTGCTTCAGACAAATCATTTCAGCTGCTTCTACATCTGCAATTTGCCAGAGGTAAAATCAAATACTTGCAGGTCTTTTCAAGACTGGTTAAAGGTAGCTCTAGAAATAGGCAGTTTCTTATGCAGATGACACTATGCATGGCACCAAGATGCCAGCACCCTCCAGGAGAGGACATGAATCCACCACTTTAAGATTCCTGCAGCTGGAAGGGTGTATGAGGAAACTCTTGTATTAGTCCTTTCTACTGACTCACTGCTGGATGTGAATTTCTTTTCTCTATATACATGAAGAATCTTTCATTACAACTAGATCATGTAAACTGTATATAGSTTAAATACTAGTCATCCTATTTTCCACTGAAAATAACATTTTATATGCCTCTGAAATAGGCTTTCTAACATAATACCCAACAAACTCAAGGATTGAAAAGGCTTGATTCCTCTGAATCACTTTTTACAGATCTTGCCATTAATCATTATTGATCAAAATAGTTTGATCACATTAAAGTATGTAAAGCATGCATTCAGTGGCTGACTGAGCTATAGAGTCACCATTTAGTTCAGAGGTTAAACGCAAAGTTGTATTACACACAGAGTTTTACAAAAATAACCCAGGCTTTTAGTTTTGATTCCCACTCTATTGATTTGCACTAGGTAAATTTAATTCCAAATCTTACAGATGGCTGAGATAGTCATTCAATTTTGTYATTGTAGTGAAGAAACCATTAGGAAAATGGAGAAATAACGGTCATAGTAATCTTTTCTGGAATGAAGAATGAAGAACCAATTTTATTCAGAGGTCAGATTTGTACCAGGTGCTCTGAAGCACTCACAGTATCCCATTATTTAAGCATTTACAAAGTTTCATTGACGTACGATTTTTATGAAACACAACATAGCTTAACAGAGGATAGAAATGTGTGAAGGGACTTCTTTCCTTCATAGATTGAATTTCAGGAGAGTGCTTCTATATACTCGCTTTTTATAAAGATGTCTGTATTTTCTTACGATCTCTGATCGAGATGTGCAGAAGGACATTAGGACATTGGATCTGCCTCAAACTCATAATCATAAACTCATAGCTAATTACTTTTTTCRGCTTTTTTTTTTTAGTCCGGGGGAATACTTTCTGCTGTATGAAGAAAAAAAAAACTGAATTTATTATCATTAGTTACAAATTTCTTCTTTTTGTATATGGAATATATGCAATGTGTTTCAATGAAGAAGCCATTTTCCATTTAAAATAAAGCAGTAAAAGTGTGAAATTTATATATTTATTTGTTTTTTGGGGGAAAGATTGGTTTCTACAACTGCAGAGCGATGGCCTGACAGCACCCTGTGAGCTTTTTGCCTGTAAATGTTGGAAGCTACCTGATGTAGATGGTGGGAGTTACCCATGCTTAGGTACCTAAACACAGGGATCTAGTACCACTGTAAATCGTCCCTGGAAAAAAAAAATCAGAGAAAAACAAAATCCAAGGGGAAAGAAAAAAACACTAGATTTTTGAACTTTTTTTTTTTTTTTTTGAAGCTTAAGTTTTAGTTCTAGTTAATTATCTACCTGTAGATAGACCTAAAAGAAGTAATATACACTCATGACTTGAGAAAGACCTCCCAAGCTCTGCATCGTATGCATTAGGGGAAAAAATGTGCTATAAAAAGAAAAAAAAATCAGGTTTCACCCTTGGTATCACAGCAATGTTRCAAGACATTGTATTTTTATTAGGTATTACAGTCCATGGATTCTATTTCAGGATAATGTGGGGCTAGGATACTCCAGATAATGGAAAACACTGAATCATACAGGAAACACTGGCAAGGGCAGTGTTGAGACACCTGGATTTGGAAGAATGGGCRTGTAGCCAGAGAAGATAAGCTCTGCTTTATTTAAGGTTTCCATGCCAGCTGCTCACAAATCTATCTTTTCACCCCTATTCAGACGGTCATGTCTCTATTGGCCAGTGCAGCATCCTGCTATCTTGGCTGCCCTCTCAAATTTAGTCTACCACAGCTCTTAGCAACAGGAAACTTCTTTCTCATCTAAAACACTTTATCAAGCATGATGTTAATGCTACATACATTAAAAAACAACAACAAARCAAAACAACAACAACAACAATGAAACAACCAGGACTGCTGGAAAAAACAGTTCCTTCTGTATGCATGTTCCTTCTCCCTGTGTAACTTCAGGCAAGCCTCATTCTTTTTTAGATTGGACTAACAATACAGCCATATTTCCTGAAGTAGCAATAAAGCCAATGTCTAAAAAGAAATGAGGGTGAAGGACTGACTTCTTCCATTTTATCTTCCCCTGCCTTGTTTACTCCAGTCATTTCATATCAACTCAACATCAGTTACCCTGATGGTTCTCTGCTCATTGTAGAAGCCGTTACATTTACTCCTGTGGCTGAATATCAGAGAGGAGTAGCAGAAGTAATAATTATTTAGTTAATAAAAAGTGACATATGGTAAGAATTTCGCTGTTTATTCATTCTGCTAAAGCCCTTTTCTAACCATGCAGCCYGTAGGACTGACCCTCTGATTTTTCTTCTTGCTGGCACTGAGATATAGGCTCTTGTTTGATTCATATGACATGTATTTTTGAAGGGAATTATGTGTATTATAGTAAATATTCTACACTTTTTTTCAGTGTTTTTATGTGAATGTCAAGATCAAGTGCCTAGAGCTATAGTATGTGAAGTGTGCTTTCATTAAATTTCATAAAATAAGTGGGAATCGCTTCTTTCTTAATTTGTTAGTCTACAGCAAGCAACTACACGTATGGGATAACTGGTATAGCCATTGCTTCAATTGCTTCTATCTGAACAAGAACAAAACCACTTTTTATTATGTCAACACATTTTAAATAATGGCATGCTGCATTTAATTTTCCAGTTTGGGTTTTAAGCCCTTTTATGCCATTGATGCACCAGGGATTTTAAAATGTGACTTCAGCTGAAATATACAGCAAAACAGAAAATGGCTTCAGAAACCCAGATTAGCTGTCACCGATGGCATAAGTCTGTCAATAGCAGCCAGTAAATGCAGGAGTCTGACTTTTGCCTCTTATTTTCATTTATAAATTCCATTTCAGAATAGCAATAAGACACTGCAGGTCATGCGTTTTGAAGGGATTATTGCACTTCTCTTGTGACTAAAGTCACTTGCCCTTTAGCCTCCTACCTTATAACACCTCCCAAGGTGTTCAGGAGTGGCTCAGAAATGCACAGCATGCTGTGTCTTATTGCTTAAGTATGTTTAGCTTGATCACACAGAAAAGTAATGATAAAACTGTAAAAGAAAAAAGGAATCTGCCCTCCGTCCAGCTATTCCCTGCTTTTTTCATTCTTTTTTAATCATCTCATAAGTAAAGTGATTCGTAGGTTACCAACTGTTTGTTAAAATGCACATGAAACATAAAGCAATTTTTCCTTGTTATGGTTATTTTATCTTGCAGCAAATATTAAACACCCGCCCTTTAATACAGCTTGGATTGTTGTATAATATAGAAATGCAACTAAATTCTTAAAAGGGTTAAACAGTGCCATTCTGCCTCAAATTACCACTGTCATTCAATTCATTAGATGAGTTTATGGAGTTACAATATGTCTGTAATTTATAGCCTGCTTACTGACAAAGCTTAATGCTAACATATGCCTAATTTGCCAAGGTTATCTCAAGTCCCATTCATCTTCACCACTAACAATATGCTGCTGATTCCATGCTTCATGGATGAGGTACATGCGGTTTCATATTTAGTRCTATCAATCACAAGTAATTGCCTCCAGCTCCCCGCCTCAGTGTTCAAAGTGATTTCTCTTCAGCCTCTGAGGTTTGATGAAAAGAGGATGCATAGCCAGAGGAGGGCATCATCCTCCAGCTCCTGCAAATCCGAAGGCACTGAAAATCAGAGAGGAGAAGTGTGCCTGCAGCTGACATTTCCAAACTTTTTCCTTCTGGGGCACATTGCTTTTTGCAATAAGGAAAATTTGCTCTTGGGTATATGTTTGTGAAGCAGTGGCAAACCCCTGCGGCAATTGAGCTGACCTCTAGCCTACTGCTCTTAGGATTTCCTAAGTGGCAGGCTGGRCTAACCTTGAATACCTCCTTGGAAACCCCTGTGCTTTGGAGCACAGATTATGGATTCACTGTTGTGGTCCTGTGGCTTTAGTGGACCTGTATGAACATGTAGGAAGTGGCAGGATCAGGGTCTGCCAATGGGGATTACAGCCCACTTGTGTATTTTCAGTATCAAATAGGGACTGGTTACCTTATGCAACGAAACAGTTTTAAACCCAAAGAGTCTCAGTTCTGCCAACTGTTAAATACATGCTCATCTTCGTACCTAGGAAGGGTCAAATTAATCTGTCTTGCAAAGTGTTTAGAGTTATGGGATCTATGGAGAACAATTAAGTCACTATTTCCTATTTTATTCTTGTTTGCTTGCTGGTATTTTCTCCAGCTTTAAGTCCCCAATACACAGGTTGTATGTATCTACCATTTTTCTGTCTAATTATGCCTTTTAATACAGCTTTAGTCATCTCAGGTGCCAAAAATTCAAAGGAAGGGTCTGATCCTGAACTGCTTGTGCATATTCTTGCTATAAGTGGGAGAAATTGCTTTCATTCCCGTGTAAATATTGCATTTGCAGTATAGAGATCGAAACTGTCAATTTTATGTATGCGAACACACACAGATACACTCAAACTGTCTATTGGACTAGATATTTAGCTAAGTAGGTAGCTTTTTGAGTCTTTAAATCTGTTCCAAAGATCTGTTGGATCATATTAGAAAACACAGAAAATGAGTTGGCAAATACGTTTTGCTGAAATGAGTCCCCTGCTTTCTTTTGGGATTCTTCCATCAAGAATATGCAGGAAGAAGTTTGTTCTTGCATACTCTGTTATCAACCACCTGAAAAATCCCGGATTTTTCAACCATACTATTATGCATTATATTCTAAAATTTCCTTGGGATAATGGACAGTATTTGGCAGATCCAATGCAACACACTGTTCTTGCGAATTTACTATGATCTGCTTCATTGAAAGAAATTACTGTAAACAAAACAATTTTGAATGGATGAATAGATTTACARGTTCTAAAGCCAGAAAAGTCTCTTTTAGCTTTACTGTATAGGAACACCGAACCTGTAATTTTAATGATCACTTGGAAAATGAAAAGAGAATTGGAGAAATAAATAAGTTCAGTTCAAGAAAATGATGGTGCCAATACTGTTTTTTGTTTGCTTGCTTGCTTTTCTGCAAGAAATTCAAATCTTTGTTCGGTATGAGGTGACAGTTAATGGTATGAAAATCGGTGTTAATCTCTCTTAATGGATTTTTTTTTTTTTTTTGCTTTATATGTAATGTCAGAAAGAACTCAGGAGTATGCTATGGAAGGATAATATTCATGTGTCTCAAGGAAGTTTGCTGAAGAAAGAAATAACTCTCAGAGCCATCAAAAATAAAAAGAAAGTACTGCACATGCAGAAAGTATTAACTCGAAACTGTGTTAATCATGGATTTGCTTGCTATGAACTGACATGACTTTAAAAACTTAAGACTTTAAAACTGCAGTGACTCTTGCTTGCACTTAAATAAGAATTTTGTTTTATTTCTGAAGACTCTAATAGGGCAAAATCAAATAATCTACTAAAATAAGTATTATTTTTTCCTTCTGCTTTCAGATAAAGGGACAAAGAATTTTATTTACAGAATAGTTTTAATTTTTCTCAAGTTTTTTTTAGTCAAAAATATATAAAGCAACAAAAAATAAACTTCTTGTGGGATAGTATAACACTTTTTCATATGGTTTCTATTAATATCACTTTTTTTTGAGAGGAGTATGTGCATGGGTACAAAATGTTCTACTTACAAAATACAATATTAATTGTTAATTAATTGAGGTGTTTAGGGTCTTCTATTTGGAATATCTTAAATAAAATTCACTAAAAAAGCAGATCATCTGTAGGCAACAATTCTGAAAGGGAACTTCTGAGCCTTTTTTTTTTTGATAGAAATGTCGTGATGCTTCAGAAATATGCACAATTATCTATTTAAAAATATAACCAGCCAATAAGAGATGGAGAATAATAGTCACAACTATTTAGAAATCTTCTCTTTTTGTTTTAAAGATTGTTTCTTAATCAGTGCCTGGAAGAAATTCCTTTGTTAATCTTTGCATATATTCAAAAGGGCTCTGAGGCTAAGTGGATGCACTTTGCATTGCGTCTGCTGACTTCCTATTCAGAGCATTTCTGACAAGCGGGGGGTGGAGTGGTGCTGGGCCGTGGTTTGTGGGAATAGGCTCTTTCAGTTCTGGTTTATTACATGGCTAATTAACCAAGGTCACCAAGCTCTTTTAGCAGACTGCCAATAGAGACATCATTGGTGCTTTAACAGATCTGTTTATTATATTGCATGCCCTGATAATATTACAGTGATAAAAATGTGTATAGGGGGAGCGTTTGCCTAGAGACATATATCACCAGGCATACACAGGAAAATAAAAGCCTTAGAAAGTAGGCACACCAATATTCTGGATTTTGCAAAGTTTAGTCTTAAAACTTTTTTTCTATTTTATTCCATAATGCGTATGTATAACTAACATGAATAATGACGACAGGAACTTAAGAGCTGTAGCAATAACATCACAGAATTAGTCTGATTCACCTGTGACTGAGTATCTTCAGTGAGCTTAGTTTTCCGTATACAAATGAACAAGGAACGCATGCTGGTGAATAATTAAGGAGCAAGACAACGAACAGAGCTTCAGGATTATGCCGCAGTCTAAGACAATCCTCAGTATCTCTGTAGCTTCTGTGAATGCAGAAGAGACCTTTTTTTTCACAGCTGATTCTTCACAGAACCAATTTGCAAGAGAGTGTCACCATCATTCGAGTAGCTAAGAGACTTATAAAAAYAACAAGACCAGTGCTATGCTCTTGCCCAGAGTTCAGTTGTCAGATGCCCTCTCAGGCCCTCCTCAACACGCAATTTCCTCGCTTCCATTCAGTAGTGTGCATGAAACCAGGCGTATGTGACAGTATCACCAGATGAATGATAGGGGAAATTTCCTCCTCCTGGGTAAATTTGGCAGTAGCTCCTCAACCCACCTTGTACCTGCCCATGAGAAATCAAGTGGCAGGTATCTATTGCTGCTTTCACATCTGCTAAATGCGACTTGCAGAGGTACTGTTACAGTACAACATTATAACCAATAATAAAGTTTGGAATACATGTGAAAACTGTGAAGCCAAATCTCCCAAAGTTGTTAAGATGGACATGCCATGTTAAATTGCTTTTTTGTTTAAAGGAATACTGGTATGGTCTACAGCAATATGAGGTGGGGGAGAGGAGGAAGGGCACTAGCTTATCTGCAGGATCTCTGCTTCATTCAGAGTACAGACTGGACAGTGCTCAGGCCATGAGTAGATATTCCTAATGAGCTTGCTTCTGGATTTGTTCACCGCAGAACCCACAAAYACCCAGAGGACTTTTCTTTCCACTTCCACAATTGGAAAAGCTGCAGGCATATTGCCACTTTGATCTTATGSATCAGCCAGTTTCAGGTGGCCACATGAAGGCGAGGCTTTTCAGAGCACYTACCACTGGGCGATTTCGCACATGCACAAAGCACAAGTCCCACTGCATTTTTGCAGATCTGTGACAACTCAGCATTTGTGCGAGTCAGATTTATGAGCTTCAAGTAAGGTGTCCAGAGAAGATCGGGAAACATGGACCAGGGAGTGTGTGGTAGCGCTGTGTGGCAGGAGCAGTGGTGGGATTCACCTTTCCCGCTCTTCAGAGAGTGGACATTACATGGCACTTGTGTAGAGGGGCTGCTAGGGCCATGCTCTGCAGCCTGGCTGGGTGTGGCAGTACCATGGAGAGCTTGTCTCTGATTGCTCTTCCTCACTGATGTTGCATATCCCCCTTTGTTTCTGTCCTCACCGTCTTGTCTGGGGCAAGTGGGATCCTGCCTTTTCTCTGCAGATCTGTCATGTCTTTCATCCTCCCCGTTCCTTTGGCTTGGTTRTCTCCATACTTCTTCTTCTTAGTATCTGGTCGTACTATTGACTCAAAAGTCAATTCCCAAATCAATTCTTTACCTACAATCTTCTCTTCCTCTTGCTCTTTTTATTCACAATATACTCTATTCCAGACTCCTTGAGCCTTCCTAGGTTGCTAGTTTCCTCCTTGTCCATATCTGGGTCTCCTCACCTCTTCCCTTATCCTGCCTCACACTCCTAAAGCTCTCCCCAAATCTATTTGCCTTATTTCTATCCTCTCCACCCACTGCTACTTTCTCTGTCATTCCTGGAGAAATCCTTGCCTTACTCTATTGCATTCTTCTCTCAGACTTCATGATTCTTTTTTTTTGCATTTGCTTTCTTCTCTCTCAAAAGTGAGGAGGGATGATCAAACTCATTTTCTCTCCTGCATTCTCTTCTCTGTTGACTTTTTCCTCTACTTGCTATCACTACCAAGCCCACCTGGTTGTTTCCCAGCCAATCTTGGCTCTGACAGCTTTGCCCTTGCCACATAGACAGGAGTACAGTGACTGCAGAAAACATGATCACATGATCGGCCTTTGCTGGAGCATCTGGCTGTGGTGACAATGCTGTCTTCACATTGCCAGCAAGTCTACTTTGCTTAGCTAACAGAAYAGTCTTGTTTGCAGTGGGACAGAGTTCATCGTGGTAGCCTTGTTGGCAGTGGCAGCCACATCTGTCACAGTGAGATGAGATGAAGTCCCTTAGTCTGAGAGTTCMATTTCCCTGGTGCTACCAATTCTACAGCTGAGCTGATGTCTACGGACCATGTGTACATATGCCTCTACAGTCCACTCCGGATGTTGCTCTGTGTGGTTTGGCATTCAAAATGCTGCCAACTGAACTGGGATGGTTTCTAAATAATCTTCATGAAGACAGAGGATGTACTACCCATTCCTGAGTGATGGTGGAGGGAGCAGCCCGAAGACTGCTGTTTTGGGAGGACTTGCTGTGRTGTAGGATCCTGCTTTTTCCAGGAGAGGGCTGGCAGGGTCTAATGTGCACCTAGAGGATCCTTTAAAAACTTGTGTTATGTTTGCATCGTGAACTGATTTCATATCTGCCTTCTTCTATATCTCCAAGTGAATAAGCAACTCTTGTTTCTGTACAAAAGGACTCAAAGCTGGTTATCTTACTCAGGTCAGGAGAATATATCCTGGTAGCATCATGCTTATTGTGGTAGTTGGATGCTGAAGGTTGTAATTTCAGTGCCTGACCTCAGCGGCAATTTCCTGAGATGTGGTCTGAGAAGTTGGGTACTTCTTTGTATTGTGTTTCAAGTGTGCTCCAGGTATCATATCCCACCCACGAGAGTGGGGAGTGGAATCAATATGTCACATCCTACCTCCGAGTGAGGAGGCTGACTTGGAGTCCCAAATGCCCTTGGTGTGGATTAAAGTGATATGACACTCAAGGTCCACTCAAGGTCCATGCACAAACATCAGTTTTAACGGAAGAGATACTCTGCAAAAGTTGGCCTTTTGCAATTCCATCTGCCTAAGCTATATGGCTTTATTGTAAAACGAAGGTAGGCCTGGTGTTATGTTACATAAGAGAAAGAGAGAGAGGGTGGTCACCAATCCTGGACTGTGCATCAGACCTGCCAACAGGGTTGTTCAGTCTGTCTGCACCCTGTGTGCCCTTATTCATCGGCCCCAACTCCTGGGCTTCTGGAACTTTTTCTTTTCCACATGGTTGAGACATCTGTCAATCAAGGGAGGCAATACCAGGACCCCTCAGCTTCTCTCAGGGCTCTGGTTCCAGGGGCAGTTGTTCACAGTCATGGTGCTGTTGCTTGGGTCTCATGTCTTACACTGGGGTGGGAAAGCAACCTCAATTCTATGCCAACTTTTGCCATATTTCCTAGAGATGCTTCTAGTGCTCTATGGGCATGCTGCTTTCACCCTCCATCTTATTCCCTGCCTTGGTTCCAGCTAATGTGCTTGCTGTGGGGAACAAGGCTCCCAAAGGGTAGCATGCAGTCTCCTGAGAAGGACTAGGGCATTCCTTCACTGAGCTCACCTTTTTTTTGGCTATTTCTCATCTTCTTTGGCGTTGCCAGGAAAAATGGCATTTACTGTCTTAGCATTCAAACAAACATGTTGTTCTCTCCATTTTAGAACAAAACTCCTCTTAAACAAATGCAAAATAAAGTTATGTCTTCTTTCAGATCTCTTTTTGAGGATATTCTGTTGTATCTACTAAAAAAACRAGAATGGTAACGTGTACAGAAAACACTGTCTTTCTTAGATGGTGTAGAAATCACCACTCCCAGTTCTGCATTAAGATGTTTACACTTAAGTATATCCAGATGTCTGCATATGGAGTAGGAGACTCTTATAGCATGTAGTGGAAATGGGAGAGCCATTTGTCTTCCTCAGCTGTAGACACAGAGAGCTTGATTCAGTAATTAGAGTTCTAGGTGCAGAGCTGGTGCATGAGTAGGAGGACTATAGTAATACATGTAACAAATTATATCCATGAAAAGATCATAAAAGTTGACAAAAAAAAAAAAAAAAAAAAAAAAAAAAAAAAAAAAAAAAAAAAAAAAAAAGCAGAAGAGGAGTTTCTCCTACAGCTATTTGGACAGAAGACTTTGCTTCTTAGCTGTGCTGCCCAGAGAAACTAAAGAATGTTATCAGTGCCTTTTTAAAACACAGTGGAGCTAATGCTTGAAATGAAGGACTGCATCTGTAATAACCACAACTAGGAGCAGTTATACAGTAGTCCGCTTACTTCAGCACTAGGCAAGATACACAGAATGCCTGGAGACTTCTCATAGCATTTTCCAGACAGCCAGATAGATCATACCATTGCAAATCTCATCCCTGTGGCTTTGTCCCAGCCACTTCCTGTGACGGTTTCTGGTCCTGACTCAGGTACATTTTGTAAATCTGTGTCACAAAGTGCCAGGAGATTTAAAAAAAAAAAAAAAAAAAAAAACAGAGAATCAAAAAACCTCAACTTACAATCACTAAGCAGAGTTACAGCTTTGTCAGAATGATGTATTGTGTAATAGTCAGAGGTCTAAATCTATTAAGATTAGGCAAGTAAAAACATTCGTTTTTTCTGTTGTCCAGTTAACCATGCAGCTCAGACTGTAACCTTAGAGAGTGAATCACATCATACACAAATTGCTCTTTGTCTGCTTAATGTGAAATAGGTATTACAGCCCTTGGTATATGGGTCACAATACTGGTCTSTCTCTTTTAAGCTGACGTCTTAACCAGTAGGCTCTAGAATCAAGCTTCCTTTTCTCCGGTGACTTTGATTATATTACAGAGAGATACTTTTCCAGTTTGCATCTTAAGACAAATATAGATCTACTTCCTCTTAAGCCAAGAAAGAAATTCAAACAAGTAGTTCATGTCCGGGGTGAGTGAAAAGATGGAACAATTACCTCTCTCAGTTTTAAAAATGGAAAGGGTAATGTGTTCTCCATTTTTTTTTATGAAACACGATGAGATGAATCTTAATTGGTCTGATTTTATTTCAAAAGTTACTCAAATTTTATTTTACTATTTTATTTTATTTTTATTTTTAAAGTTACTCACAAGAGTAAATATTATTACTCACTGCAGGGGCCTGTAGTGAGAACAGAATCACAGAATTGTCCTTTCTGGGATAAGGACATTGGGATACAAAGCAGTGTAAACATGGACTTATGTTCTGTAACACAACATATGTTCCATGCAATCATACCAAAAGTTGAATCCTCTGATAATCTTCTGAGAATCCTCTGTGATAAATGGAAAATTATGAATAGCTGAAATTTGGACCTAAGATACTAACTTGCTCATTGCAAGTAGAAAACAAGTAATCCTCATCAGGATAATTTTTTTAAGTTAGACTTCGTTCATTTGGGTACAGAATTGTTAAAAAGGTTGAAATACGTTCACTTTTTATTCACAAGCATAGTTTGAAAARGAATCTCTCCACTACTGCTATTCCAATTGTAAGGGTAGGGTGTTTCTAAGCATTTAATTACCTACATTGTAAAACCCGGGCTCATGTTTTATAGGAAAAAAACTAGCTTAGTGTTTCTGGAGAGAAGGATGTAAAAACTTTCATTGCTCTTATTTTCTTCCAACAATGCATAATATCTAAATGGCACAGATTTAAGTCTTTGCACTCAGCTGTGGAATTGTGTAAGCCATGCCAACTGTTTTACCAATAATTGCTTTTTCCTACCTATTCCTTTCACATCTACTTTTTTTGAAGTCATGTAAAATCTGTTGTGCTTGGTATTAACTTTTTTAATTGTTTGGATAAAAAGAGCAGTAGCCATCTTATCCTCAAAATCCTTTATCCTGAACATGATTGTTTGTTCCTTGTTAATAATTTCATGCAGTATGAGAATGTAATCAGTAAATGTCTGTTCCCAATGTTTTTCAGAAGTTCTTTTGGGTTCCAAACACCTATATGTGGTCTTCTTTTGTAAAAAGAGGTGTTTTTCTTAAGCTCCATAAACTACTTTTTAAAACCTAGTTAGTTGAGGTGTTTACATCAGCAGGATCAGTAAACATAGCTCTCTGAAGGGTGCCATTAGAGCACTTTGTAATTGTGGGCAGCAGTGTAGTAAGGATGTTGTGGGTTGTAAAATATCTGCACATCTTAGATTTTAAAGTTTAGTTAAAGCACTCTACAACTGCAGTTTTCACTTCATTATTGGTAACAAAACGGTGAACATTATGTTAYCTTAACAAACTGCTTAAAGATCTATTTGAAAAGTTCTTTAAGCCTCTCTGTCTGTAATTTCTAAGCTTTACTTCTTTCAGCAAAAAATGTTTTGAAAGTCCTCGGAGCCTTCATTGCCCATCTTATCTGCTGATCCTAAAGCCCAGGCACATTTATATAGTATGTCTCTCATTGTTAAGACATACTTGAAACTGTAGTTTAGTTTGGATAACTGCTGCATATCCACAAAATGGGCTTTCCTTTGTGCAGCTGCATATAATAATTCTGTTTCTTTTGAAATGCATTTGAGTTGRCTTGTGAAAAGTGGAGAAATCTAACTCTGACAGTGAATCTTCTGTCTGTTGGTTGTTCAAGGCCTTGCTATATTCTTTTGGCTTTTTCAAAAAATAGAAGTCACCCCTCCCAAAGTATCCATCAGATCAGAAAGATATTTTCTTTAAAGGGAACCTCTAYGTAGCCGAGGCTGAGCTTTACCGTGCTTCTTGACGTTCTTCATATGGAAATGCTAGGCGTACCTAAGGCATGATTCATTAACCAAGTRATGAAACATAGTACTTCACAGAATCTGCAGGCTTTTCTGCGCTGGATACCATCTTCCATTTAGCCAAAGGTAAACAAAACTGGGACTCTATCTTTAGAACTACAGGTGTACCAGTGTGCAGCTTTGGAAAGACATCTGAAAAGGTCCATCTGTGAGGAGCTTTTGAATAAAGAGCAAAATGAAGTCACAGCTGTATATCAGTCCTAGTTGTTTTCTGGTCCCAAGATACCAACCATTGCCCTCCATTAGCATGTCATTACATATTTAGCTGGGCTTCAGTGCCTTATTTCAGATTTTTCAGTAAAATTTCCTTATCCTCAGAAATTATGCTTGTTTATTTATTTGTTTTTGTCATTGCTTCGTGCATGGAACAGACCTGTTCCCCGATCTGAGAGACAGAGCATCAAGTCTATCAGATTGGTCACAAGTTATTGTTCACTGAGCATAAACAACTCTGGAATAAATTAAAAAAAAAAAAAAAAAGAAAGATTTGCATCCTCATCTGACAGGAGTAGATAGGAAAATTGCTACAGACTGCTATTTGGGAGGAGGATGAAATATTTCCTCAGATGAACTTACCTGAGAAATCTGTGAGTTTGTTTAAAGTCTTAAAAAACAAAGTTTGGGGTTTCTCCTTTTGCAGACAAAAGAAAAGGAGAGCGGGAGGTTTTTGTTTGTATAGAACTTGAGGAAAGGATATTTAGTACTTTTGTTTTCTTTGACCCATAAGGCAAAGGCCAGTGGGTTTTCGGTTTAACTGTGTGACAAGAGGATTTAGGACTTTTGTTTGTCTTGATTGGAAAGAAGGGGAATTTAGGACTGGATAGACCTAAAAATACTCCCAAAGACTTTCTGCTTTATTTTTAACTCAGATTGCCTGTGAAGAGGAAGGCATTAGTCAGGAAAGGGAAATAGCCAAAGAAATATTTCTTCAGATAGAAAGTTTCTAGAGTAGACTCCATTTAATGAGGTAAAGATGCCTGTATTGCCTGTTATGGTTGTCTAATCCTTTCAGTTATATATCATTGTTTTAGTTTGTTTATAATTCTGTCAAACTTTTATGCTTTGAGATGAAATTTTCTTTACTTGTTCTCTGTCTGTAACTCAGTTTTCTAGTTGATTTATAAACAAGGGCAAGACTTTCCAATCATAGAAAAAGTTAGCCTGCTTTTGTGAATTCTTCTAACTATTCTGTATAAATCTTCACCCTGTGCATATTTCTAAGCAATAATTTGAAATTCATCATGAGAAATGACCTGGCAATATGGGAGTGAATTTTGCTACACCTTGAAAGTGATATGAAATTGAAGAAGATAGGCATAACAACTATTTTTTTCCCCACAGTTCTAGTTTCTTAAAAGTGGTGATTGATGTTAGACACCTCAGATCTTTCTTGTGTGGCTTGAGACATCTTAAGCAAGCTGGGAACTTAAAACTGGTTTAATCACACCACTTACCACTTCTAAGAATCTTTTTTAATCTAAAGGAAAACTGCTCTGAAATATTTTCCTATCCTCTATTCTCCTTATTGTAATATTAAATGTAAATAATAAATTTTCCCTTTGGCCTTTTTTATTTTGTCTCTTCCCCTTTCTTTAACACATTTTTTTTTCAAATATGAAACAAAATTAACCATTTACACTTAAAGCTATTCCATCTTCCAATTACATATGAACACCTATCTACATATATGTGTGTGCTTATTTAGAAATCAATTGTATTAAAGTATTAAAAAGATCACTACTCAAGTATCTTAAGCATGTGCGTTTTAATATATAAGAAGTTTTAACTGTTTTGTTCATGTTTTTGCCACAGAAGTGGAACTTTTTAAAAAAATGATAAATACTCCCAGCTTCAAAGGGGCAAACTTTATTCCAAACCCCAATCTGTGTGAAAAATATAATAAAAGAAATAATCCTTTACTGCCTGGTAACAATCAGCATATACTCTAACTACTTTTTTTTTTCTGAAGGAGAAAACATTAAAGCTAATAGTTACCATATTTTACCATTGACATGATAAAATACATATCTTCCTTATTCTTAAACACATTTTCTGCTAGCAAATCCAACATTTATACTTGGACAAAAAGGGTTACAATTGTGTAAAATTGTCAGTCTTATATAAACACTCTCTCTCTCTCTGAGAGATTTGTTAAATCTCTCCTAATTGTGAAGGGAAGGTCATCATGGCAAGAAATAACAATAACTTTATGATCAAACTCAAATTAAAAGTTTGAAAACCAAATTTTGAAAAAACATAGTTCAAATTCTAATTATTCAATATTAAGTATTTTAATAAACTTATTCCACCATGTAGATAAGAATCTTCAAAAATGTCACATGGAATCTTTGAATCATGTAGCCATTTTGACTATCATATCTTTTCCCAAAACCTCACAGGTGACATTGCTCTCTATCTCTCTTTTGGCTTGAAAGAAATACTTATACTCTTGTTACTTCACTGTTGGCATTCTCCAGAATTCCTCATAACTCTATTTGTTCAGCTCTGCATGCAAGGGGAGGATGGACTCTGCCATTCTCTGTGGATTTTCACCCTGTTATTTGTACATTTGCTAGCTGTTTGTATTTGTTGTACTTCTATTCCGGGCTTTCATCCAAAACCTTTTATTAACACTTTTTCTTGGCCGTCTTTCCCATTCCACATCCTATTCTTTATTTATTTTTATTTTTTACTTCTTCTCACACTTCTTTTTTTCTTAGCCTTTCCCGCAGTCCTTTCTGCTGTTTGCTATAGCTCTTTCCTTCATGAAATCTCTCAGCAAATGTGCCACATCTCAACAACAATGTCCCATTTAAGCTCTGCAAAGAAACGTCCACATCTCATCATCCACTGACCTGGGATTTACCTTTGTTAATACTTTGAAATGCAGCGTGCCACTGTATTCAGCTTAAAGATGATCTTGGGTGGCTGCAGATTAAGTTTTCACTGCATACAAATAGTATACAATAGGAACATTTATAGAAGATACCAAACCATACTTAATGGAGGACTTTTTCACCTTCTAATAGGAAACTATAGAAACATTACAGCCAGTATCTGGCACACTGATAATACATTTTGCACTTGTACTGAAAGATTTGGTCTGAAAGATTTCATTTGACTTCTCTTCAGATTTAGACAGCTGGAGAGAAAGATCAAGGCAATAAAGATGGGTAACTATCAACACTTCTTCTCTGTTTAACCTCCATCCATTATCAAACTATCTTTCTATTTCCTTGTGGAATTAAGTTACCAGAAAATGTTAGAGTGATCTTAAGTCCTATATGCTAGACAGCATTGGTATATACACATGGAAAGGTATGCAGCTTCTGTGTATTGAATTCGTGGCATACAGATATCCGCATAACTTACATTTCTTCAAGGCCTTTTTCAAGGAAAGATGGCTTTCTTGAGAGATGACAAGGAAGGTTGTTGGTTCACATAGAAATAAAAATAGCCTGGTTATCTCATCTGTGTTTCCACTCTGAAGACTCTCTCCGGGTTGGGAAGACAGAGCTCACTGGCTTACTGGTACTGTGAGGTTAGGGCTCACACTGCACATCAGCTGGGTGAATGTTTCCTGTCCTCAGCAATTGTGAGCCCAGTGTGTTTAATCCAAAGGGAGCCACTCAGTGCACACCGCAAGTCACAAACCCATTTCTAAGTCATAGATTACAGGAGGCCTTTAGACTTCAGAACATTTTGTTCTCTCCTGAAAAAGATGCTTTTTCAGTAGCTGAGTGTGATAAGCTCACAGGAAGCTGGCATTTCCTGCTGAATACTCCTTCTTCTCGATTGAAACAGGTCTTGCTTGGGTGACACAGCAAATATGAGAGCAGATATACCTTTAGCATCACCAGAACTCTCAGTCTGGTTGATGTCATTTATTAGTGCCTGTGGGAGTATGCTAAATAATTGAGGTTTTGACCAAGCCGGTCTTTCCTTTAAAAACACTTTACACATATTTAACTACATTTGATCAAGCTTGAGCAAAAAAAAAAAAAAAAAAAAAAATGGTGATCAGAGAATTGTTAAATCTTTTACACTTACAAAGTACTTGGAAAGCTTTTAAGGAGAATGGAAAGCCTGTGTCAAAAGAAGGTTCTGGAACACATAAATAGTAAGGGCTGCATAGTGTTTGTTCAGCAACCTTAAACACCTAAAAGAGGAGGTAACTGAATTGGTAAATAAACCATAGTTCTCTGTCAATTAAAATGTATCTGAGATAATAGAGGTACATCTTTCTAAGAAAACATATTAACTAGGTCATGGGAATTATAAACTGCTCTTTTTTCAGTACCAGGTAATTTGACTAAGACAATGACTAAAGACAGGACACAGAGTTCTGTCTAACAGTTACAGCAGAACCTGGCATGTATTCCCTGAAACAAATATTGTGCTATTCAAATTTGTATGAGTTCTTTGAGCTCATCAAAAAAGAATATATAAATAAAACAGATGCAGTTAATACATAATTGGACTTTTGAAAATGCACCTAAAGTGTTTAGTACAAGAAAGCCACAGAAATTTCACAGACCTCTCTTTCGATAAACTAAGAAGGGTTAATTTGAGGAGACAGAAMTAATTCAACTGAAAAAACAGCAAAATAAGATAGATACCATCAGTATGTTGTCAATTTCTGCACTTCTGTTTTATTCTGGAGTCTTTTCTGACTAGGAAAATTATTTGAGCCCACAGTGAAGGTGAAAGATACAGATGGGAGAATCTTGTCCTCAAATTTCTGGTTTCTAGTGAAGAAAATGCTCAGCTGTTAAGTATCCTGTCTTGTGCCAGTAAAATGTTGCAGGCCCTCTTTAGGTGTAATCCCTTTAGATGTAATCTCTGCAAAATCTAGAATGCTTGAAAGATTCTGTTCTAGTTTTAGTGTGAGAACTACAAACAGTATGTGTCTCTTGTAGTCTCTTTGCTTAACCACTAATTTGTGAGACTTACTGCACTTTTCAGAAAGATTGGCTCTACTTTTTTTGATCTGAAGCAATTTTAACAACAGATAACATAGGTRCAAAATTTGGAGCCAGGATTAGTGTCCCTCTCCCCTACTAGTTTATGTTTGCTTGAGATAAACTGGGAATAAAATGCTATTTCACAAGTTCTTTGTAAAACTTACCATTTTATGAACATTTCTTTCCATTTTTTCCATTTATTTTCCTCTTTTTTTCTCTCTCTGTATTTCTGTTTTGCATTCTTGTAGGACACCATCTCCTCAACTGCTCAAAAACCCAGATGGATTGGGATATATTGTCCAAAATATAGGATGCATTGGCTTTGGTTTTTTTAAGCCTTCTCTTTCCCTTATATTCTGCATCTTTCTTCATTCAGGAGAGGTGTTAAAATGATTTAGGCTACTGTAGCAGAATTTTGTTGATTATAGGCAATGTGCCAAGCCCAAAYGGAACAGTATCTTTGCCCATAAAATGTATGATTCAAAGGTGAGTATGAGCAAATTCACTGAACTTTAATCTGAGTGAGACAGAGCTGATGTTAAAGAAGGAAGTTTACAGAACTTGAGACAACATAGATTCCTTTTCTCAGTGAGTATTTGTCTCTTGTTCAAAATGCTGGCAGTATGGGTGTGCACTTCATGTTCTTCTTGAGTGAAATGTCAATCTCAGCTTTATCTTCCCTGTTTCTGGAACGACATATTCCCTCTTCCTGGGATTATCCTTCAGACTGGAAAGCACTAGCAGGTGAATGCACTRGCAGGTGAATGCACTAGCAGGTATGCCATCTCAGTATGCCATCCCAGGGCAGAGCACCCATCAGGACCATGTCCAGACCAGCATAGTTCTATACAACTCCCAGCGGAGCACAGCAGTTAAATGGATGGAATTGCTCTTCTTTCAGTTTCTCATCCTTCTCAGAATTATAGAAATTAACAGACACTTGAGCAAGACCTCCATAGATTTARCTGTTAGGCTGTTGTTAGTGAGGTATTTTCAGTGGAGGACACTTGATTCTGGAATTCTCTTCCAAGGTAGTCCTGTAATTGATTTATGTGAGGCGTAATTTCACCTGAAAAAGAAATGGATGAGTTGGTTTTGTTTTGGAATTGTGCAAAGACAGAAGTATTATACAGGGTGATTTGGTGAGCTTTGTGCACCCACCTGGTTAGGCAAATATGTGAAGCAGAATAGTTGGTAATAYAAGCTATACATGAGCTCTCCATTCCACCTTCTAGTTTGAATCCCACAATTTTCAAGGACAAGATTAATATGCTTTCTCCCTGATTGCATTCACCTCTTACTACCACTTCTAGAGACTTACTTTTTCAAAAAATAGAACAAAAAACAGCCAAACGTCTTACCCCAATGACATTTCTATTAGTCTGTGATTTAGACAACAGAGTTAAAAACTATTGTTCAGTGTAAATATCACCATTTGATAGCCTGAAGGGCCATGATTTCCTCTCTTCTGAAAAGAACCTTCCAAAATCCATTATTATTTTATGGACTCCAAATAGCAGAAGAGTGCTGAAAAGCTATTCTCAGTTTGCTTTCTCATTCTTCATTTCCTCTGCTAACTTAGAGAGAAGTTATTTAGTATAACCTACCCTGTGATGGATAGATGACACGAATCCACTAACATGCTGCTCTGCTGTGGATCATTATTGAAATAGGCAAGCAGAGAGAAGAATCTTAACGTCAAGTGATGCCAGAATTTATAATCCATTGCCCCGCCTTGGTTTGCACTTTAAAACCGAAGCTTGTAACTAAATGTGTCTTCAGTACCTTCASTTCTTCTGAGTCCACTAAAGTTTTGCTAAAGAGAAATCTATAAAAGGTAGCAGACAGCAATCCCAGGATAATGCTAATAATCAAGAATTGGAGTCTGATGGAGTGCCCTATTCCCATGCTAAAATTCAATCACAAAATTTTTCCTACAAAGRGATAAATATGTATAGAATACAGAAATTTCAGATATTTTAACCAAAATTTGATTTAAAAGATTATAATTAGCTTTGATAAAGAACATTGATATTTTGAACATTCTTGGGCTACACATGAATGGAATGACTCAGAGGTGTTTCAAAGCTCCTGGCTTTGGATGTAAACTCTGGCTACATTCTTATACCATGTTGGAGTAAGATGCAGGAACACATCACAACATAGCTCCTTCCTTGGAAAAGGGAATTTTGTGTATGGACTAAGTAAGAATTGARGTAATTTCTGAGACCTATGTGAATAGCAGATATCAAGTGTTGATTTACTGATCCAATACKCTCACAATTACAGTGTTTCTTGTAAGATGTCTAATCCTATATATCAGGAGACATCTTAAGGAGTTGACTTAAGAGAGAGCTGGGAAGGAAGAAAACCCTTCAAATAACTTTGTTAATGCTTTTGAATTACCAAAAATTGTAAAATATCATGCTATCAGTGTTGCTTCCCATTTATGAAACAGTTCATACTTGTTTTTTTTTCACAGTACCTAGAGGTGCTGGGAGATCTTATGCAGCAAAAGGTATGCTGCCTGCAAATTAGAATATTCTCAAACTGTGTGTGCAAGAAGTGCTTCGTGGGACCAATTCTTTGACCTCTCATTTGACATGAAACTCCAGCCTGCCACAATCCCCAAAAGCTTGTTCCAGATGAAGGGAAGAGCTATAGCAGTTTTGGTTCTGAACATCAGCACTCCAAGCTTCATAATCTCCTCTGATGCCTGTTCTTGGAGCAATTTGCATTTTTGAGCAATTAAGGAATGTTTTGTCCTTCAGTTTTCATAGGTCATTTCATTTTAGAAGTTTGCAATATTTTTGCCAGACTCTCTGTCTTGCTCTACTTAAAAAAAAAAAAAAAAAAAGAAGGATTTTATCTTTTTATCCAGGACATTGTAAGAGTCATTGCTGAGATCAGGAGCTTTAGCGGAGTTGTTTATTATAGTTCAAATAATCTCTAGTAGCATCTTCCTGGAGTTATAACAATGGAAGCATATTTTATAGCTTGGAGCATAATAGTGTCCTATGGAAAAAAAAMCCCTTTATTATCTCAAACTCTCTATCCTAAGATAGACAGGCAGGCTAGAGAAACATTTTTATATTTATTTAACTCAGTATGTAACAAGCACAGAAAATATGCTTCTAATAGACCGAGGTACAGTCTTTACCTAAATTATTCAGCTAACAGGACTTCCTACCTCTTTGTCTAAAAGTGTGCAGACAGTCTGGAAACAAACAGCCTCTCCTAAGAACAGTAATTATTTTAATCTTTGTTCTGGAAGCTTAGTGCATTTACTCAATGGTGACAGAGATGCCATTTTGAAATGCAGGCAGCTCAGTTGGCTTTTTAAGAAAAGTTTTGGTGTCCTGTATGCTGGTCTTTGGCAGGAGCACATCAAACACCTGTGCTCGCAAACCTGGCCTGCTAGAAGTGCCCACTACAGATGTCAGAGCTCTTTTGTTGACTTCCTATTAGTAGCCACTTAATGGATGTGAGCTGAACACAGCTTTGCCTAAGCACTTATCAATAGACAGCAAACATTCTTCTTGCAGTGGGCAAAGGGTCAAACTGTTTCGCTTGGCTATAAAGCTGTGCCAGATAATTGCTGGTGATTAGCAATTTTAATTACCAGGTGCTAAGGGTCTTGCTTGTGGAGTTTTTTTTTGGCTTTTTTTTTTTTTTTTTTCGCTGTTGTTGTAATTGGGCAGGCTGTTAATAGGTATGGCTTGTTGTATGCATGGTGTATATTTTACAGATACATCGTGCATCCTTGCAAAGCAAGAAAAATAAAGTCAGTAAAATAACCCGTTTCTGTTTGCATCTGATTAGCTGTATAGTGCTCCAACAGGTTTTCAATAAAACTTGTCTGATAAAGGAATCTTTAATACAACTCGCTAAAGCAGGTTTTAATCCTCTTGTAAACACTTGTATGTACTATTGTTGTTGAAGAGAGGCAATGATTTTAAAATCTTTTCCTGCTACATTGGTCATGTTGGAACTAAGCTTGTCAAACATGTTCTACCTCATTGGTTTTGCATGCAGACTTTTAGGGGGTTTTCATAGAATCACAAAACCAACAGCACAATTAGTAGTGAACTAATCTCTTCCCATATTCAGCAGTGAAATGGGATCAAAATAAAACTGACACAAAAGACTCTTCTCTGATCTTCCTCACAGCAGTGAGAAAGTAAGCAGCTACAATACTTCAGTTTCTTTTTCTCTGAAATTTCCATTTATTTTCTTTACTTATATTATTTTACATCACAAGTCCTACAGACACAGTGAAGGTCTCTGAAAGCTGTACTGTTTACTAATCTACTTGGGTTAGTAGATTAGACTTGTTCTTTGAGAGCATACAAAGGATGAATACCTCTGCAATATGGACTTCTAACTCTGTTTTTATTTGTACTGCAGTAATACCTAGTGCCCCTGCTCAGATCACAGTTTCATTTATTCTAGCAATGGCCTGGCTATTGTTCAGGGACTGGTTACTGCCTGACAGAATATGTTATGCAAACCACTCCCTAATGTCTTCTTTCCTGAGGAAAAAGAAGACATAGGCCAGCACTGGGTAGAGGGCTACATGAGCTGTTCTCCCTGCTGTACATTTTCCTGTGTGCCCTCCATAAATAAACATATGCATCSAGTTCTAGGGATGGGATGCTTGCATGTTAGGCACTGTTCCATGCATGCCACGTTCTGGGAATGGGGACATAATGCAGTGTAAAACACCTGCTGTTAATCTTAGAGCTCAATCCAGAAAAAAAAGAAAAAAAAAAAAAGGTGCTTCCTCAAGAACTTCCTCTCTGCTACTTCCCATTATGTGGGGGAAAGTGGCAGATTTTTATCTTTTTTCCAGTGGAAAAGACAAATAAACCCTCCTTTTCTGCTTTGATAGAATAAAGACCTGGCTGAGTATTAGGACATGAATTATTGCTTCCAAAAGAGACAAAAATTGGCTAAAAACAAGTGCAATGCACCATGGACTAGGGACGCTCTCCTGCCCCAGCATTACACAGAGCTGGTCATCAAAGACAGTGGCAGGATTTACAGCCTCCTTAATCACTTCTTCTACCCCACATCACATATGCTTATGGGACCCTTTCATTAGGGCAAATCCCACCCTTGGAACCTAGGAATTCCCTGTGAAGTACAGAAATGCACAAGAACAGAGAAGTATAGCGCTTGATTTTGAGCTTACTATGAAACATCATCAGAGGGTAGGCTTTGCCATGCCTAGCAGCCTATCTCAAAGCAGTGCCATCAACTTTGAAGGAACCAGTTGTGCCCTTTCAGTGTCATTGACTGTTTGAACTGGTGCTGAGACCTAGGTATATATAGCCATAACTCAGCTCCCAAGAGGTTACTGTTCCAAGTGTGCCATTATAGGTTTTTCATCATGCATGGCCAAGAAAAATGTTACAGCAGCTGCTATTAAAACTGAGGGCAAAGYTTTGCATTGCTTGAGCAGCAGTGCCTCTGTAGCATCAAGCCCCTTTATGTCCAAATGCTTAAGATTGCTACAAAAGTGGCTATTCAATGCTATTCAATAGCATGGCAATTCAAGATGCTATTCAATACATCACCTTAGAAAGCTACAAATTAGCCATAAATGATGATCTTCTACTGCTACATAAATTACTGGAGYTTTGAAATCAGTGACACTAGGGGAAAAATAGTTAAATTTTTAGTGTACTTATGAAAGCACCTTCAGAGAGRAGACTAGAGAGGTCAAGGTGCTGCCATACGTTGTGTTTCTGTAGTATACAACTCCTGATACCCTGTGGAAAACACTAGGCTGTGTCCTTCTTTCTGGCTTGTGTGCAAGCTGTAAAATCTCAAGTCATACCTTGCTACCTATTTCAAAGGAAGTTGCAGATAACCCATATTCCTGATCAGTAGGACCACTTAATACAGAATTTCCTTCCCTGTAATCAGTCTGTGAGCAGTGGTAGATGTAGGCCTGCAATGGCAGCTATTTTTGGCAGAAGCTAAAGCTATGTGRCTAATTCATAGTCATTATAGGTTGATTGGTTTTCACAGACAAGCTTTATTTTTGGGTCTGAAATCTGATCTTCACTCAAAAACCAATTTCTTAGCTCAGGTGTTCTGGCTAAATGCCCACTTTTGTAATAACATTATGCTTCCCTCTCTATCTTCATCTGAAAACAGTTTCTTTTTGTTTTGTTTTGTTTTGTTTCCTGCATTGTATTCTTATTTCCCTACAGTATTAGGGAAGCACAAGTTACAAAGTTTTGTGGTGTGATATCTTTTTGATTTTTTTGATACTAAATACAACTGACATCTTCAGGTCAAAAATCATAATTTTATTTTCATTTCAATATGAACCTACATCTCCTTTTTTTCCAGGTTCTTAGTAATTATAGTCCAAAATAGCAAACTAACAGCAAACACTGTTTCTGCTCTTGCAAGAAGACAGTTTACAAAATAGATTTCTTTCACCTCTGCCTGCTATCACAAAACTCCAGTATGCCCTAATGAGCAAAGAGAAATTTGTCAGCTAAAACTTACTCATCCCAAGCGTCTTTTGCAGTTATTGCAGCTTTCCCCCAAAGTAAGTCCCACATTTCAGCTCCATGAAAATACAAATATTAGTAGATAATATCTTTACTAGATCTAATATAATCACTAAGAATCTGCATATACATATCATGGTGGGTTTGTTTTCTCCTGTCATCTGTGTGGCAACATGTAACCATATATATGAGAGTTCAGCTGTATTCATCATGCAATTTCTAAGCAAAGTAGAGTGGATTATGGATAGATCTTAAGCCATAACTTTGAATTGCCTTGCTTTTGTGGATTGAAGTTAGACCCATACAGCATTATTTGAACATAGTCTTTGGTATTTTGTTGATATTAGTTACCTGCTGTGACACACAGTACATGGCAGTTTCATTTTTGTACTCTGTGAAACAGAGGTATTGTACACCTGAATTATAATCTTGCTGTGATAATATGCCTCTATTGATTCAACAAAACAAGTTGTCTATTTTGTCTTCACTCAGACATCTCTATGAAGGGAAGACTGACAATCAAAAAAGTAAATATTTTGGACTTCACACCTCGTGGCATGACAGAAAAAAAAAGATAAAAGTGCAATAATTTTGAAATGAGACCTTGCAGACAATGCCTCTGCATTCGAACCAGTGAGATGAACTTCTTACAAAAATTGTTTATCATATAGCAGTGTTAAAGTGCTGTAGGCCAATCATTTTAAAATGTATAAAGTAAAAAATGGTCTATTTAATGTGGTACTACAATCTAAAGTAGAAATATGTAAGACAGAAAGATAAATATGCAGGACTAAAGATAAAAAAGTTGAATTTTGAAATTTCACAAAATGGATGCTATCTTAACCAAGCACAGAATCAGAGATTAAGGGAATCACAGAATRGTTAAGCTTCGAAAGGACCTCTAGAGATCATCTAGTCCAACCCCTCTGCTCCAGCAGGGACACCTAGAGCATGGAGCACAGGGTGGCATCTAGACAGGTTTTGAAGATCTTCAGAGAAGGTGACTCCACAACCTCCCTGGGCAGCCTGTTCCAGGGCTCTGTCACCTTCACAGTGAAGAAGTTCTTCCTCCCATGGAGATGGAACTTCCCATCTTTCAGCTTGTACCCATTACCCCTTGTCCTCTCACTAGCCACCATTGAGAAGAGTTTGGTCCCATCCTCCCTGCATTCTCCCTCCCATCCTCCCTGCATTCTCYCCTCAGGTACTTATACATATTGTTCAGATCCCCTCTCAATCTTTTCTTCTCTATGCTAAAAAGGCCCAGCTCAGTCTTTCCTCATAAAATAGAGGCTTCAGTCCCTTGATCATCTTGGTTGCCCTCCACTGGATCCTCTCTAGAAGCTCCAYGTCCCTCTTGTCCTGAGGAGCCCAGAACTGYCCCCAGTACTCCAGGTGCRGCCTCACCAGAGCTGAGGAGAGGGGCAGGATCCCCTCCCTCCACCTGCTGRCAAYACTCCTCCTGATGCAGCCAGGATCCCATTGGCCTTCTTGGCCACGAGGGCACTGCTGTCTCGTGGTTAACTTATTGTCAACCAGGACTCCCAGATCTCTCTCTGTGGAGCTGCTCTTCMGCAGGTCGACCCCTAATCTGTACTGGTGCCTGGGGTTATTCCTCCCCACAGGCAGGACCCTGCCCTTGTCCTTATTGAACCTCATGAGATTCCTCTCTACCCAACTCTGTCCAGGTCCCTCTGGATGGCAGCACAAYCCTCTGGAGTGTCGGTCACTCCATCTACTTTGATATTGTCCACAAACTTGCTTAGGGTGCACCCTGTGCCCTTGTCCAAGTCATTGATGAACAAGTTGAACAGCACTGGGCCCAGTGCTGACCCCTAGGGGACACCACTGGCCACAGGCCTCCAAGTGGACTTGGCCCTATTTATTACCACCCTTTGAGCTCTGCCATCCAGACTGTTCTCAATYCACCTCATTATGCAGTCATCCAGTTCACACTTCCAGAGCTTTCCTATGAGGATATTATGGGAGATGATGTTGAAAGCCTTGCTGAAGTCAAGGTAGACAACACCCACAGCTCTCCCCTCATCCATCCAGCCAGTCATTCCATCATAGAAGGCTATTAGGTTCATCAAACATGACTTTCCCTTTGTGAATCCGTGATGATCACCTTCTTTTCCTTGACATATCTAACCGTCTTTTCTTGACATTCCCCTATTCCCAATAAAACCCACCTTAACCTTCTTCTTAAGAGAGAGATGAGCTATTATATTTTTGCCCAGCCCATGGTTTGTTGTCATCCACATTCTGAGGTGCCTCATTTTGTCACAAATGACTAGAAAGCTAAGTACCTATCATGTAGTTAGTTTTCCTGTCTTGGGAATCAGGTGCCTGAATGCTTTAGTGACTTAAAATTTATGTACCTAAATCACTCACCGCAGCAAAAACAAACATTAAAAAAAAATGCAACAGGAGCCGTGAATCAATGCAAAACTATCATTTTTATTCGGTTTATTTCACTACATCTATGCCCTGGCTATGCAGAGATTAATCAGGTACGCAAAGTGCAAGTCAATTGAGAATCACGATGTGTTTGTTTCTTTTTTCTTTCTGTTCATGGATAGATGCTTAGGCAAATGCTTCTATTTTTATACTCCAAATAAATGTATATCTTCCTGCAAGGGGAAAAAAAAAAAAAAAAAAAAAAAGAAAAGAAAAGCAGGGATTCTCAAATGAAACCTTTGTTTTTTTCTTTTCTTTCCAGAAGCCTTGCACAATTGATGTCACCCTATCCTTCCCCTGAGACTTTTCTCATCTCCTCATAAGAAGTCTTCCAGTAGAGGTGCTGCTAAATTCTCTTTAGGTTTTAATTTGGCAAAAAGAATTAATGACAACTTTTTGTATTTACAAGGACAATAATAACAGTTTATATGCCTAAACACAGGCAGGCATTAGAATTCTAGCAATAGAACTTTATTAATAATTTAAAATTTTTAAAATATGATTCTGTGGACAGTCTGCCTCTATACCACAGACATTGTAGGAGCCATTCATGTGCCTGTTTATGCCTTGCTTAAAAACTCTAAACTGGAATAAGAAAGTAAAACTCTTATTCCCTGTACTACGTCTTAGAGATCTCTGGTCTTTCTAGCGCTTCTTACAGGGAAATCTCTTATCCTTCCACACTGCTACTTGTGAGCCCAACACTGCACCTCACACCACCTGCTTTCTATATTTCCAGTTACTGTAATATGAATTTCAAGCTAAGTAAGATCCGGGGCAGAAGAAAGTGGCTGAATTTGGAGCTAGATAGTGATCGGAGAGGCAGCATCATAGACCATCCTTACACTAATATGTGAATTCTTCTAAAGCAAGACTTTTCAGAAAGCCATTTCCTCCCACTCAGACATCCCCTTGGGCAGATCAAGCATATTTGGCCATATTACTGCTGAAAATGGGTGTTTGAACTGTTTCAAAGGACATTCTAGGTTATCTGATAAAACTGACTCTTTTCATCTCCCAATGTACCTTTTTGTCAGTATGTTTTCAGAGAAAATGCATAATATGATATAAATTAGACAAATTCCCAAGCAATTTTAACTATATATGAAAAAATTACTCTCTAAGAATTATTATGATCTTCATACAATCACTGTTAAGTTTTTTTAAAAATATTCCAATGAACCATATTACTTCACTCTCTGTAATGATTTTGTAATCATTGCAATACACTAATAATCTCTATGTTATGAGAGAGAATTTTGTTCATAGAACACAATCTATTACATTCTGTGAAAATTAAAATAAAAAGAAATAAAATCAAGGGAATTTTCTTATGAAAGATTTCATTTTTATTTTGAAATAGCTTAATTTTAAAATTGATTTCCATAATTTTGTAATAAATATGTCACGGTCCTGATAGAGTTATACCTGATGGGGGACCCTTGGGAATACTGAATTCAAAAGACTACTATATCCAGTCCTGAACAGAGTAGGCTGGTTGTACTGTAAGAACTCTGAATTTAGCCTGGACTGGTATTATTGTGACAGGAAATATTGGAGTGCTTTTAGGAAAGACTGATGGAGATATAAGAAGCTGAGCCTTGTACTACATTTTTTATCTTGCATTTTTTACTAAGAGGAAAGGGTAGCTGGAGGCTACATAGTAGCACTGCTGGAGGCAGCATGGCACATTAGGCCTTAGGGAGCRTGCTATGAGTCCCAGGGATGCTCAGATCCTTGCTTAGGATAGCCAGCTGCTGGATCCAGGAATCACCTGCAAAACGCTGAGCAGACATTTGGTTTGCCCCTCCAGCCACCCTGAGGGCCATCACTGAGTTTGCGCAGCCTCTTTTCTCAGCTAGCACTTCCCTGTATGCAGGCTGTCCCTGCTACCAGCTTTTCACTAACACTGTGTTAACTCTCCAGGAAGAACTTAATAAAAGTATATCTTTCAGTGATTTTCTTCAATGTTTTACTGACTTTATCAAGAACAGATATTATTTAAATCATTTAAAACAGGAGCAGAAAAACAGGGGAAAAATGAAGCCACGGATAAATTGTTGGTGGACATTGAAGACTTGATGAGAGTGATGTTAAGGTCACATATGAGGATGTGAAGAGGAAAAGGAAACAATACTTTATCAGAGGCTGAGAGATGTCCAAAGCATACTTAGAAAAATAGTGGAAATTGAGAGCTAAGTTGTACTTTCATTCAATAAATGGCTGCTGCAGATCAAATGGTTGTGGTCTGCAAGCTCTTTACTGCCTGCTAGATATTAGTTCCTAGAAAGTGGAGTGAGAAGAACAGAACATGTGAGTTCTCTTTCACATGCTTCAGTGTAAAATCTGACAGCCAAGTGACAAGTCAACCTATTTCTGTGAGCCCTGTGGAAGAGACAGAGATAGCTTACCTCTGCTGTGCCATGAGAACCACATGAGCACTTAATCTCTGTAAGGATAGTGTCTGTTAGGGGGACGTGGAGGGACACACAAGGGTTTTGTTTCTCATTGGCCTGTGAAGCTCTTAAACCACAGAGTAATTAGAGAGTAATTACAGTGTAACATAGGTATGTTTCAACTACAATATACTTGCATATAGAATAAGCAAATTACAAACTGGAGTACTATGAGGTAAAAACTGGGGAAGAGAATATGCGCAAGCAGATGAGGTGCTTATAAGGGTGATTTGATCTAAATCACTGGCCCTGAGGGACTACCCCAACTGAATGACAAGACTGTGTTGGAAGTTAACATAGTCTAGGTCCTGGAATTGTTGCTGAGGACAAATGTTGGAATCTATATATACCAAAGTAGGCTAAAACTCCCAGACACAGCAGTGTGATAAGATCTTGAGAGAAGTTACTTTATCATGCACCTTGTCAGGGTAACTTCAACGAAATAAGTTATAGGGAAATAGACGACAGGATTTCCCAGAAGGCCTTCTCTCCCATTCCCTTTCCATGGTGAAGGAATAGTTATGAGCCACAAGCCACAGATACGTGATTTGAGAATGATGTTTGGGCCCAAAGCGGAAGAAAACCAACAGAAATGGGTTGATGTATTAACATGGCTTTTGGTGATTGGTACAGAAAAGAGAACTTGTAGTATGCAAACATACAAAYAATAATGAAGACATTGATATAGCAGATGTCTATCAGAAAGAGTCAGTGAAGTAAGTCTGAAATGAAATAAATACAAGGTGACATTGTGATTGAGTACAGTATCAGAAAAGTTTTGCTGTCCTAGCCAAAGTCTTCCTGAAATGATATAAGAAGCATAGAAGTCTGTACACAGAAATAATAAAACAATGACTTCTTGAAGCCTTATAGATGTGGGTGAGCTCTGGTGACTGCCTGGATGAACAAGAGGTTTGAACAGAGATACCTTATAGCATCCATCATGTTATGTCAATAATATGTGACATAGTGACAGTTATCTAAATTGACATGCCCCTCTTGCCTTACTTCTTCTCCTATCCTAGTCACTTTTAAAACTTTAGTCTGCGCCTGTAGTCTTCTTTTCTGGCCACTGGAGTTCCTTCAACTTCTCCTTTCATAGATCCCTTTCTCTCTGCTCATCTCCTCTCTGGACTTTTTCCAAAGGATACACAGCTCTTTTGAAAACTAATACTTGTAGGTACCTCCAGTGCTTTACCAGCATCAGGTAAAGCAGGATTATTTAATGTTTCTCGTAGATGACCCTCCTGTTTATACTTTTCAGTATGATTTTTTTTTACTGTTATGTAGTGATTTTGGTTTACATTCACTTTGTGATAATTCCAGATTCTTGAAAACTGTTAAATAGTTAGTCATTTCCCATTCTATGTTTATGCAGCTGAAATTCAGAAATAAATGCAGAACTTCAGATTTTTTTTTTTTTACAGACCATTCCAATTACTCAAAACCCAAGCAGGCTTTGACTCCTGTCCTACAAAACACTTCCACCTCCTCCCGCCCTAGAGTTAGATGTAAATTTACAAAGTATATTCTCTATTCCATCAATCAGTGTGACAAAGCAAATATTGGAGAATGCCAAGCACAGGAAAGACTCAGAAACCCATCTCAACACATCCTTTTAATTTGATGGTGCACCTTTGACAACTAATTTTTTTAGTACAAGTCTCTGGCCAGTTTTGCATCCACCCTATGGCTGCTTTTTTGCTGCTGTGCAGCAAGTGGGGGCTTGTTCCTGTAAGCATCTGCTCTTCTGACAAAATAATGGGGGGCTATTTTGTTGAGGTYTTTTTTTTTTTTTGATTCCCTGTACTCTCATGCTAGTAATCCCAGGGAACAGTAGCTGAAAAGTAGTGGGCACAGAGCCTCCAAAGAGTTCTTTTGGGTGCTTAGAAAGCCATTTATTACAGGTTGAAAATTTGGTAGCCCTGTGGGCAATCTGTCTTTTCATTCTGACAGATCACACCCATCCCATACTCCAAAGGAGTGCTCTTAGTGTTTTTTTTCTTGTATACTCCTCTTGTGTTTCTTAGACAAAAAGATGTATGTGTGACATTGAGCTAATGTCACACATGTGTGTGACATGAGCTTCATGTGTGACATTGAACTAATGCTAAACACAAGTAATCTTTCTCACTAATTAATTGATCTTGGCCACTCAGTGGCCTTCTTGGCCACAATGAGATCCTGGGATGCATTAAGAGGAGCATCTCCAGGAGGTCAAGAGAGGTGGTTGTCTCCATCTACCCAGCCCTGGTGAGGCCACATCTGGAGTACTGTGTCCAGTTCTGGACTCCCCAGTACAAGAGGGATGTGGAGCTGCTGGACAGAGTCCAGCGCAGGGCTACGAGGATGATCAGGGGCCTGGAACATCTGCTCTATGAGCAAAGGCTGAGGGAGCTGGGCCTGTTCAGCCTSGAGAAGAGAAGGCTGAGGGGGGACCTGATCAGTGTSTATAAATACCTCAAGGGAGGCAGTGAGGAGAAAGGGGTTGGCCTGTTTTCAGTGGTTGCCACTGACAGATCTAGAGGAAAYGGCCACAAACTGAAGTATCAAAAGTTCCGCAGGAAGTTAAGGAAAAATTTCTTAACAGTGAGGGTGACAGAGCACTGGAACAGGCTGCCCAGAGAAGTTGTGGAGTCTCCTTCTCTGAAGATMTTCAAAACCCACTTGGATGCAGTCCTGTGCTACRTGCTCTGGGTGACCCTGCATCTGCGGGGAGGTTAGACTAGATCGTCTCTAAAGGTATCTTCCAACCTTAAGGATTCTATGATTCTATGATTAATATRTGGAGGCGTTTTACTTAATATCAATATAGTAATACCATTTTAGATACTCAAATATGCTTTATTCTGCATATTTGAAATTAATGTTTGGAACTAGAGTTGCTCATTGAAAGAATTAATTGTTTGGAAATGAGAAGATTTTTTTTTTCTTGACAAAATAATTAACATTTACAACATCTGATTTTTTTCTTATTCAGTTCTTTTTTTTTTTAGCAAAGTTCCCAGAAATTTTACAAGGCATTTTATATCCCTAGTTTGAGTTCTAACATTCATTAAACTTAATGATATTAAAGTTTTTATCTAATGATAGAAATAAATTCAAAAGACTTTATTTCTTTCAGATGCAACAGAAGTTTGGATATAGTTAAGGGATAATGGATATTACTAAGGGGTAGATGTTCACCATTGCAAGTGGAGATGGTTAATAGGAGAATATTTTACTATATTCAAAGACACACTTGTAAGAACATTGGATCAATGCAATCTGATTACTGTTCACCAAGATGAGCATAAGTAATATGATAGGAAATGTTATCATAATATGAGATCTAGTTCAAGACTCCTTCACAGCTTGTGAATAGCCTACAGGAATACAGCCCACCCTGAGCCCCACCTTGACAAAATAAGTGTTGGTAAAATGGGTTGATACTTAGAAGTAGTTCAGATCTTGCCATTGCAACATTTCAGATGTTAAACCTAAATGGTGCAAATGGATATATGTTAGGAAGCTTTGGGAAATGATGCTTTCAGAAAATGATGCTGCAGTCCCATACAGAATGAATAAACCACTCTAGAAATGTGGAAAATAGTTAGTGAACAGCTGGAGTGACTGCAGTCAATTCATCACTATTTTAACAGGGGACAGAGGTCAGCAAATGCTAACTATGTTTAAGTGGGGATAGGAAAATTAGTATAATCAAGAATTTTTTAAAATACAAACCATCTGGTTAAAGTAAGAGAATTAGAGGATAATTTTCCAATATCAGAAGCTAAGCTAAGGGATAATTAGGAGAGTAAAAATATGAATTTTGAACTGCTGAGAAGATTTCAGTTATCAGCAGAACGCACAATGAGGCTAACACGAGCTCTAGCTCCAGTGTTAGCAGAATGGAGAACTGATGTTCATTTTCACTTCAGGCAACATCGTGATTCCATGGAGACAGCAAAGCTGCTGGTATATGCCCAGTATGAAAAAGTGGAATCCTTTCTACCATCTACATCTACAAGATATTTCTACAATATCTTTCTACCATATTGCTCCAAAAACAACAATGGTGCAATGCAGGAATCTTACAGAAGAAAGCCTCTGTTAGGCACAGAACACTTGCCTGGCTGAGRCTGATCCCTCCTTGACATTTTTCTTGCAACTTGTTATGGGCTTTCCTATATTCCCTCTGCAGCAAATTATCTCTAAATGAATAATATGGAGGTTTGCAGATTGCAAAAATCAGCAGAGTTATAAAACATCAACAACAAAAATGTTGAAACTATTTCTAGCATCTTTAATTGACGCTCTTCAATCAATAATAAAAGAAGAGTTATTGGCTGATAGAGGGGTAGAGGATTGTCAAGCTTTTAAATTCAACCATTCTTCTGGTCTGACTCAGCTGTCAAATCTGACTTGAAGGGAATGGTTTAGACAACACACAATCTGAGTTGTTAGAGGGCAAGGAAATCTATAGAATGAAAGCAATGATTATGACTTCCCAAGAACATTGATATGCTAAATCTCTGAGGGAGAAAGATTTCTTGGATAAGAATTTAAATAAATTCAAGTTATCTTTAAAAATTAGCTTATGAGACTCATGAGAGCAGCTTGCATTTGAAATGTTAGCTGCTTGGATACACCTCACCTATATGAATTGTCTTGTGCAATTTTTGGTTGCTAAGGATGTTATCGCAAACAGACAGAATTTCAATTGGAGTGTAGAACATCCAGCCTGCTATTTCTGGTGGGGTGCAAAGAAGCCTGTTCCAATCTGTTTATTATTACTTTTCTAACAAGATATCAATTCCTGGAACTGGCAAAGCAGTGTTTCTTGGGATGAAATGTCTTCTTTTTCACACAGGGCAATTCAGAATATTGCCATGGAAGTTGAATTACTTAGCAGACTTATATCAGCAGTCAGAGCACAGTGTATATCCTATATCCATGCTTTGTCAGAATATGTCTACGTTTGGGCCACAGCAGCTCAAAAAGGCATATTCAAACTACTTAGCAGGTTATTGCTAACCGTGAAATGGAGTTAGTACAAAGCTCAGTGTAGATCACAGATTGGAGAAAAAAGCAGTAAACACTGACATAGGTCACATTAAGCACCATGGTATCATGGTTATACCACCATCAAAACCAAGTTAGAATGAAATGCACTGTAAATATATTTTTACTGGGGATTTGCTGGGGAGGAATGGTTTTTATTCTTTTCTTTTAGAAGATGCAATAGAGGTTTTCTCAGCTACTGTGGTCTACCCAGAGATAGACATACCTATGAACACCAGTGTCCCACAGGGACTTTGAAAGGTTTTCATGTAACCCCATCATCAATAAAGAGGAGGTGTGTTCTGTTCAGCAGATGTTAACAAGTCCTGTTCAAGTACTTCTCAGTATCTATTTTGCTTGTGTTGCTCTAGTGTCTTATAGCCAGGCAGCTTCCATTTTCTGTGTATAAATTTAGATCTAGCAGAAATACCAGTAAAAAATCTTCTTTTTGCCTAAAGTGTTGGAAACAGAACTTAAAAGTACCCTTTAAATAAAGCTGTTTAGGAGAATATCTTGTAAGTTCTCTCCCCTTTCCTGTCACCCCCTAGTCCCACAGTGAAGATGTCTCCCTTTTCAAAGGCCTGTCTGGAGGAGAGGGAAGCAGAGGAGCACCCAGCCCTAAGATGGAGACTGAGAGTCCAAGTCACTTGGGTCTATCTTCACACTACCTAATTGACTCTTTGCCCTGTAGTTGCATTATGTCAGTGTCTGACATAATGATGCATTTTGCCATCATTGCTCTTAAAGCATGAGATGCAGGGTCAGAATTTTAAAAGTGCTAAGCTGTGAATGACCAATTTGTTGTTTTTTTTTCCTGCTATCTCCACTTTCTTCTCTAGCCTTTCAAAGATATGCTGCTGTAAGTTATCCTTGAAGGAAGTTTGTAATAGATGATAACCCAATTTCTTAACAGTGATTCTCCACACTGACTCCAGAGAAATGGGATTACTTCTATTTTTATAAAATTCAGATAAGGTAATATTTTCCCATATGTGAACTAATACTCCTTGTTATTCATTCAAAATGTATGCACTTCAGCTGAAGTGGGGGGAAGGGGAATCAGAAGGAAAAGGATGCATCCTGTTATAAAATGGAAAATACTGTATTTATCATTTTAAAAAGAACAAAAAGATCTCTAAGTTATGTGGGTTTCTGTGACAGTAATTATTCTTCTATTCAAGAATGAGTAATTACATTATTCTTCATACTGCCCCCCACCCCAGTTATGTGGCATGTGCAGACACATACGCGCATGCKCACAATGTGCTTTTACCCAAAGAATAAAAAAAAAGATGCACCAGAAAAATCGTTATGCTATTTTCTCTGAGTAAAGTGACTAYGGTACTTTTTTGTTTGTGCTGAACACTACTGGATGAGATGAAAGGAAGCCTAACTCTTCTCATTATCAAAGCACAGTRTTGCTGTTCAATGGTACCAACCAATGAAATACTTCGCAAGTGCTCACTCCTCTACACTGAGAGAATTAACAATAATTAACATACATATCTATTAACTTGGATATAAGTTGTGCAGCATATGTGCATGTGTGTATTAAAGGACAGTTTCTCCACTATTTAGTGCCTCTGAAGAGTGCTTTTCTTTTAGTGGAAAATATACTTTTCCCACTTCTTTTACACGCACTGACCCACTGAAAGTGAACTGCACTTTGTACCTGCCATTCTCCAGCAGTTCAAATAAAAGTCTTCCATCAAAAGATGAAAGAYTGTAGTCTAAATTCACTAGTTACATGAGGTTTACTTTTAACTTGGCTTGCTTCCTTTTTACACTGGCATGTAAAGCATAGGTGCAGTCATGCAGATGACCTCAAGGCAGTATCACCTAACAAGCTCTAATTCCTCAGAGGTCCTCTCTCAACCTTTTCTTAAATACTTCTGGTGCTCGAAGTACCATAATCTTGTCAGGCAACCTGTCCTATTGCTTTTCCATCCTTACTCTTACAATGTCCCTTTTAATTCCTAGCCTGAATATTTCTTGCTGCATTTTAATCCCAGGTTTCTCCAGTCATTCACAGACCTGGAGAAGTTATGTCTATAAACAGGAGTAATTTTAGTAGTCCTTTACATACCTGAAAACAGTTGCTGTATCATCTCTTCCTAAGGCTAAATCCTTTTTTTGTTAGGAGGTACTTTCCAGACCTCCTCTGTTTTTTTCTTTAAGTAAGGAAGGGACACAGAACTTGGCACTGCTCTAGGAAAGTTTGCAGCATTCCACTAATCTACTTACATAAACATGAATCTATATTTCAGTAGGTAGAAAGGCAAGCTTTTAAAATAAATACCTAAATTCCTAAAACACATAATCTCCAGAAAAGAAGATAAACCAAAGTGAGATCCCCRAAGGTAGACTGGCTTGTTTCCTCTTTGAGACTATCAAACTGCTTATCTCTTGCTATAATATTGCTTAACCCACAAAGCCRAGTGCTGATCTTTTCTAGAACAGACTAGGTATGTCCAAATATAGTAGATTGTTGTGTTGCATGTAGTGTCATTAAAATTCATTTACTRTTTTTCATGCATTTATTTGGTTCAAAATTGGAGAAGACAATAGAATAGTGAAATTATATGAATAATGACATGTTTTAAGTAAATATTTGATAATACACCATATTTAAACTTCAGTTGTTTAGATTTATTTAAATATTCTTCTATTATACAAGTAAAATTGTAACTGCAGGTAACCTTCATAATAGCCATTTGAATTTACACTGACCCTGAGGTTTTATATGTTGGAGAAAAATCATAGTTTTAGTTACTCACAGTATTTTCCGTCTTGCCCAAACATCATAAAGATGAAGCATCCTTGCAGTGTAAGTTGCTTGTTCTGAATCTTTAATATATTTACCAAGCAAACCTTTTTAAAAAATGATTTTAAAGTCTCACCTGACCACTCCATCCATTTGACATCCATGTAGACAGACAAAAAACATTTGAAAAGGAAAAGTCATGTTTCAAAAAAGTATGTGTTAAATTTTGAGAAACTTTTTAGAGTGTTAAAAATGTTAGCCTGCTGTAGGTGAGTTCATTATAAACAAAAGTGCCAAAGCATATAAGAGAGTACATGCATAGTCAGAGATAAAACAGATAAGTTTGTATATTTTTCCACTACAAGGAGGGAGCCTTGAACTTGCTTGGGCTTGGAGAACAGTGGAATAACCTTGGGGATCTCTCCAGTCCTGTGGATTTATAACTGTATAAATGTCTATGGACATAAAGGAGACAACCAGACTATAGGGTGGATTCAACCTTACCATTTTGTCATGCACCAGGTTTCAGAAACAAGCAAAGGAGGAGTTTTTTTTTGTTTTGTTTTCCTTAATGACACTGATGATTGAGTGTATTTGAAATCTCTGTCCTAGCTTACAAAGGCGGAATTTGCTTTCCTGCTGCTTCATAGACATTATGTGCCTGTGCAAATGTATTTCTGAGTTTCCATATAAGAGCATGCAGGATAAAAATAAAATTAMATTAAATCTGGATGCATGAAAGCTGTGGGTGGGTGGGAGGGCTGCTGCCAAAGCCCTGAATCTAAGCTTCATGGGAGAATTGGGGAGAAATTGCAGCTCCTCAGTGAGATTGATTCCATGACTGCTTAGCTTGATAAGCTCAGCAGAAGATCAGCAGGAAAAAAAAATTCTAAAACCTGTGGGTTTTTTTGTTTGTTTGTTTGAATAAAAACCTATGTTATGAAATGGTAGAATTGCTCATTTGTAGCTTTGCTGTTTGACATAGACCTCACTCTTCAAGTTGATAGGACTAGTGAGTATTTAGTATTTTAGGTTATAATTAACAAATACAGTGACCAATTTCTTCAGAAAATACAATTTTACTTTGTACTGTATACTTTTTATTTTAGGTCTTTCTAGATAGGCATGTAAATAAGATTGAGAATTAGAAAGGTTTTCTGGGTGATTAGGATTGAAACAAAGAGTTGTGTACATTTACTTCACAGTTTGAGAATTCAAGGCCACAGAGGAGCTTTTGGCATGTACATCTTTGCTTTAAAGGGAACTGGAAAAAACTAACTACACCAGGCTTCATTGTGTTTTTCCTGTGGATCTCCGTTGCCTTTGCCATCTCTCCTCCTCCTTTTCAGACTAGCTTTCAAACTCCTTATGGACCTGATACAGCATTGCTCTAGGAGTTTCCTCATAACCAAGTCCTGTCACATGAGGATACTGCTAAGAGGAGAAAAAGCCCTAACAAGTTCTCCCGTTGCCAAATTACATTCATTTCTTGAATTTTCACTTGGCATGGTAACACTTCCAAAGAGTGATTGTTTCAGAATCAGAACTTCTGCAGCCTATTCATTTCCTTTTTCCTACTTAGCCGTTCAGAGACCATCAGACACCGGGCAAGCCAACAATGTCCATCTAAGCAATTATATAGCATAAACATCAAATGAAATAACTTTTTTTTTTTTAAATTCCTATTTTTATTGTAAATACAAATGGAACAGGCAAAACTGGTAGTTTCACTAGTTGTAATTCGTTTGCAGGGCAGTTTTTTTCTCTTCAGTAAGCTTCAGTTCTTAAAATCAGGAATTTTTATTACATTGAGAACAARAAAAGCTTTTCTCCCAGAATAATCCCTCTTTAGTGATAGATACAGGATACAATTCTTTTAAAGAGAATTAGTACTTGCAGCCGTGGTTCTTGCTACTTTTTCATCAAAATACTCAAGAATATGCTAATTCCTAGGCTGCTTAGGATTTAGACTTTTGCTTAAAGTTATATTTATAACTCATAAGTTTCTGCATTCACATTCTGGATTAGAAACAAACACTGCTGTACTTAGGGATATGAATGGCTCTTCTGTTAAGGGTCATTGGTAAAATCATTTAAGAAGCTCTCTGTAAAGAGATTGGATGGTTTACAGCATTTCCTGCACTTCCTACAGAACTTCCTTCCTTTGACACTGAAAGATGTGAAATTTCTTTATGTAGCACATAATGTACACAGAAGTGCAAAAAAAGACAATTGATGTTTAATATTTCTGTTAATTACCACATGACTCAGAGGGCAAGTCCTGTGTGAGAYGAGTTTCTGAAACACAGAACTCCAAGGCGGGAGGATATCTCATTTGATAAGAAAGTAGCTTTGACTGAATTCTTGTGAGTGAGTTCAAAGATACCTGGGTCTGGTTAGTGCAGAGATCTGCAGGCTCCTTCCTTTGTTTTAGCACTTGTGTGCAACTTGGAAGTGAACAAGTGTGATTAATTAATATTATTTGAAGTCAGTGGTTAATTTCTATCTGTAACATGACACTGACATTCAAGCAGTCTCTTCACAATAATCTCCAGGTGCTTAAGAAATGAGTGTCTGATGATGAACCACAAAGGCTAAGACTCGTCTCTCCTAACTTCAGACATCTATTGTATGAATGTCTCTCTGTACTAGTCTCCTTATGCTCCCTTTACAATTGCTGGGGAGAATATGGCCCTATTTTAGGCACCTACCTTACTATAGCATGAATCAGACCTTCTTTCCCTTTCATGATTATGAAAGCAGCTGATGGTGACTAGTTTACAAAACACACATTTAAATAACAGATCTACCAAATTAGGAGTGATGAATCTCGGATTTAAAATATTAATGAAAATAATTTCAAAAAAACAGTATTTCTGAATGCATCCTTGTTAATATGGTCCTCTAATGGCCTCAAATGACATCTGGAGAATGCCTCAGCACCCATCTTGGCTGTATGTCTGCCTTTCTCTCATGAGGAAACCAGAAAACTGTGGAATGGGAACTGTGTGCGCCCTGCTCCTATGTCAATTTGGAATGGAAATCTGGCTGCATAGCCAATGAGACTAGAGAACTGACATACATTTTTGGGTCCCATAGCACAGAAGTAGCTGATACGACTTCTCTGAAAAGGCTCTAGCTCAGTTCCCAAGATGCCACTTTAGCACTAGGTCAGGTTCTCTCAGCCAACGACCTCTCTCACTACTTAGGCTCTATTTATCAGTGAAAGAGCAGTCTCAGGCAACAGGGCTGAAAATCGTAAAGCCAGGTTTCTTCCTGTTTTAGTTTACAGATATAGTAATTGATCACTTAGCAATGTTGAAGCAAAGCCTCCACTCAAAGGAATATTCTGTAGTTACAGCCTATTATTGGCTTAATACTAATAATCTAGCAGTGCACTGCATTTTGTACCAGCCAAAGATGTTTGCTGGAGGACACAGGTCACCCTTACTCATTGTTCTTTGACTTTGCTTTCAGGCTATTTCAAAGAGAGGTTAATAAAAGACTGTTTTTCTTTGAATGAAGCTTGCTTCTGTGATCATTTTCTGATAATATTATTTGTTTTCAACCTGGCAATTGTAGAATGAGGTCCCGCAGGACCACCCTGACTTTGTATTTTACCTGCCAGTAAACATCTCAGCTCCTTCCCTTGTCATTTGATCTGGGATAAAAGAAATCTCCTTTTTTTTTCCTTAAAAAAAAAAAAGAGAGAGAGAGGAATGAAGATAGGGAAGATGGGATGATTACTGTACTGGATGTCCATTTTCTGGCAAAGTAGATGAAGCCCTGAACTCAGACTCTGTTTATTAAGCAAACAAATGTTTCCCCATGTGCAGTGTCCCTGATTCTACAGCAAATGGTGGAAACAACCTTGAAACAACCTTGTGTGCCAGACAAAGGTAAGATAGCATTGTAGTCATTCATGCTCTAAAAGGAAATTTTGTCCCTGCTTTGAAGCAATTTTTTTTGCTTGTAAAAAATTCCAGTCTTCTAGAATTTATTTTAGGTGTAATGAAACATATTTATTTTGATACAAAGTCATTTATAAGATACCAATGGCAGCAGCATGTAGATGTTTCCTAACTGGCATTTAAGAAAACCAACATGATTAAATCTGTGTTTATTTTAAATTGAATTGTAATTGCTTGCACAGGAAAGGTAAAAAGTGAGTTCCTATGTAAYCATGAGATTCTGTTCTCAACATCCAGCCGGAATATAATATTGCTTGTAGGCCTGTGGGGTTTAAATAGTGTCTGCAATCTGGTGCCATGCTGATTTACTAATCCTTGATCTTAGTTGAACATGATCACAGTCCCTGCTTCTGTTCATAAGGGATAGGCTTACTGTTAATTGACAGGCTTTGGCATCTTACCAGAAGAACTGCAATGTAGAAAAGAAACTAAAACTGAGCAGAGGATGTACCGGACAAGCCAATTTGGGAAAAAAATCTTTTTAGTAGATCTTTATGCCAAAAATTATTTTCTATTTTATTGTTTCATTAAAACTACAGTATATGATTTACATTTTAGCACAAAACTAATAAAAAAAGAATAATTTGAAATGTGTTTTCCGAGTGATTAAGTAAGTAAGACATGGCTTTTGGAATCTTCCCAAATGCTCTGCTTTCCATTTATTTGATTACTGTGCAAACTTTCATGTTTGTGTCTGCACACAGGAACTTGTGTGTAATTGCACATGCTATGCATACACAATCACATATACACAGATGTACACAGAACCTATAAATGCTTATCAATTGCATCCATGGTTTGGGGTATGCATGTCATTTTATCTAGCATGTTTCAAATGCAATGGGAAAGTGTTAGTAGGCTGTCGTTTCTTATCCAACAGAGGTTTCAGGCTATTTTCCTTTTATTCGGAACTATGATTGCCTCAAATCTTGAACCCTTTCTGTAGCTTTCTGAGCCTGGTCAGACTTCAAAGTAAAAAAAAAATATTGGGTGTATAGCTGAAATCTCTTTAAATGAACCTGAATACATTGCTACATTACAAGTCTTACGGTCTTCACACATGCTAAGCTGAAAGGCAATATTTAGACCTGTGTTGTCCTCTAAGAGAATAAAATAAAAACTTTCAGCAGCAATTCTGTTGTCTCCAGCACAACCATAGGCCATTACAGCTGAAAATTCCCAATCTCTGTTTGACACCTTAAATCTATCCTGTTTTTTGGATCTGTCTTACTCATACTGCTTTTGAGTTCATCTTCCTAAAGGCAAATTTAAGTACTCTGGATCCTTTGGAAACTTAACACTTGTACATAGAGGAGCAAATAACATTTATGATTTCATCTAACCAAGGAAAATGGCTGATACTCTTCTAGGACTTTTGAGGTCAATTGTACTTACACTGCCATACAAATGAAATACAGACTAGGACCCTTTTTTAGTGTTAGAGACTTTTTTTTGGCTGGATGAATTGGAATGGAAGGCTGAAAACAGAAAAGATTATTTCATGCTAGAAGGCAGACCGGGTTACTGTCTTGTGCCGCTAAAAATCTCATAACACRCTTACTCCAGATGTGACTTGTGGTCAGCTATGAGGCTTCCCAGTTCTTCACTATTTTGGATGTTCAAGTATCCCACAGATACTATGCTTTGTTTCTGCTGTGCAACCCTCCAGTTGCTGTGTTTCCAGCACTGGGTATATGGAAGATTCCTCATAAAACAACTGTATAAAACTACCTTGCAACTGCCATGTCAAGTAATTCCTGTTTGACTATCCCCTTCGGATGAAGACCAAGGAGACTGGCTGTTGCGAGTATATGCATAACCCATTATAGAAGCTTGCAGATAGTGGGCAGAGAGATGCACATCAACTTCAAGTTTTGGTTCTCAAGAGATATCAGTATATTTGAAAAATTAAGCCTTCCTCAAAGTTTTCTAATTGCTTCTGCAATGGTCTTAGTCCACTGTGGCCACAGCAGTCTACCAGAGCTACTGCAACCTAGCCACACTTCTTTGACTGAGTGCAATCTCTGTCTTAAAATTCTTAGAGTCATTAAGGTTGGAAGAGACCTTTAGAGAACATCTCCAACCCCCCTGCACACACAGCGTCACCTAGAGCATGTGGCACAAGATYGTGTCCAAGTGAGTTTTGAATATCTCCAGAGAAGAAGACTCCACACCTCTCTTGGTAACCTGTTCCAGTGCTCTGAAGCACTGGAAGTCTTCATGTCTGAAGTCAGTTTACATTGCTAAATATCACGCATAAATGAGAAGTTTGAGTTTGCTGTAGCACACTTCTGCTCTTCCCAGGCCTTGTCAAGGCCTTCTGTACTTTGATGTCAGTTACATGCTTCACTTCCTTTGGGCTACCTAGTATAAGCAGAATCTGATTCTCACTCTGCCTTCTCCTATAATTGATCCATTTGAAGATGATAGGGTTTTTTTACCCACCTCCAGTGTGGGATTTCTTAAATGTGCTCTCTTACGCCTGGGGACCTGCTTTTCAGAGGGACCTAAATTTCATTTCAGCCAACAATTAGAAAAATGCCTCTTCATCTTACACCAAAGCTATCTATGGCTTTGCTTCAGTTATTCTGTGGCATATCTTGTTCTTTGGCACCCAGATTATCTGGATTAGGGAATGCTGGAATATCACAGGGCTCTTTACAGTCCAAGAGTCATGTTTCTGTCAGCCAAAACCAGGAGTGAGGAACTGAGGAGAGAAGGATGACATAAGGTCTTTAGCCTGTCATGGATTCAGATATAACCAGGGTGTCCAGCTAGACTTCGGAGCTGGTAGGCATTCCTGGACTCAACAATATAGAGATAACCTGGAGTATTCTTTTTATCTTGTTATTATTCTTAAATGGGTTAAAAAAGACAACAACAGAATTGCCTGTTTTGATGGATCAATTTACACAACTCTCTATAAGCATAAAGTGACAAGAGTACAACTTCAAGACAAGATAGTATAATATTTTCACATATGAAAATTGCCAGTGATTTTATTACTAGATCCTAGTAGACACAGGTTGTGACAATATAGATACTGATATAGATACTGAAAGATCTTTGGATTCTGACTCAAAAGACTGGTATTGTGAAATCACAGATGGGCTGTAAGAGAAGAAGACCTCTAACCCAATCTAGACTACTTGTAGTCGCCAGACTACTGGAATTTCCATTTAGCTGTGAGCTGATAATGCCAGTTGTGGAATTTGGAATAATTTAAGAATAATCTCATTGTGATCACTCAGGAAAGATAATTTGAATCAAGCGGAGTATGGATTTGAAGTGGATTAGTTAAATCACTTTTAAAACAGTGCATGTATATTTCTATTCAAAATTAAAATGGACTTAGTTCTCAGTTGAATTTATTTTATGTTGAATGACATAAAAGACAACGATGTTTGTTGTCTTCAAAGATTTCAAATTAGAGCAAYTTTAATTCTGAATAGAAAAGACCACATGGGAGGTAAACAAATTTTACCTAAAGTACATTGAAAAGTTAACTTGAATTAACTTTGTTAAGAAAGTCTCTTATCTTGAATGAGAGAACATATTTGCTTAATGTTAAAAGTTGAAAAATGGTTTGTCATGAGGAGAAATGTGAGGTGAAAAATAAGGCCTATTCTCAAAAAGCAAATTAAAAATCCCCTGTAAAAGTTAGGGGAGTTTCTAATTAAATAAATTGCCTGGAAAATCTATCTATTCCCTGAAGAGTGGTTGTGTTCAATTTGAAGACAACATTTAGGCATTACAGTATGAAACAGATTTGCTTTAATTGCAAATCTCAAAACAGTCTCCTCCAGGAAGTTGCTCCTCACCTTTCATTAGTAAGACTTGTTTGTCACCTTGAAGGGCACCTATGAACAGCTGCCAACTGACTTATTTAAATGTTCTATTAAAAGTACTCATTTTATAAAACAGCTGYGCTCATAAGGAGAGACTTTGGACTAACATTTGTAAATTTTAGCTACCATTACATACCTTACTAATAATTCAAAGCCAGGGAAAGTTACTGGAAGGATTCCTTTAAAAAATCTGAAGTTAGAAATGAGGACATGTATGTTTAAAGACAACCCTGGGGAAAAAAAAAAAGTATTGTGGTGAGAATGTAATGTATTTATAGAGCTCAAAAGGGTGTGCTCTGTGAAGGTATTGATAGGCAGTCTGTCCTTTTTTCAAGTCTTATCTTCAGGGTAGCAGAGCTCAAATGTGCCAAACACTTCTTGTGTTCAAGTCTGATTGCATCTGTGCAATTTTCTCTGAGATTTATGTCTGGTGTAAATGAAAGCAGTGGGCATTCGATCTCATTGTCTCGTTATATTTAACATATTTGTTAGATTAACTGATTGCTTAAATGTTTTTTATTCTTATCACATCTGCAGTGCCAAAACTTCACTGATCAACAAAAGGATGCTGGCTGGACAGATAACAAAGTGATGGCTGCTTCAGGCAAGAAATGCAGGCATAGAAGTCTGCCTACCCGAGCCAGYGGGGAACAGATCTTGGGTGTCTGCTGAAGTCGTATGCCTGGTCTTGAGAGAGAAGACCACAGTATTGTTTTAAGATTTAAAGGTTCATGGATATGCCCACCCTCACACACACTTTGCTACCTGATTTAAAAGAGAATATAGAAAAGACAAAAGCATCTGCAGTGGGGAAGGCAAAAGAAGCAGTGATGGGGCAAAACCATATGTTTTTCATACTTCGACTTTTGTCAGTGTTCTGACAGCAAGAAAATTCTAGCAGAACATTTCAGCACCATACTATTGCATCCAATTTAACTGAAAGTAGCCACAGATTATGCATATAGGAAAGCAATTGCWGTTATGACCTTGTGTTGCAGCTGCTAATTCTAGAGGCTTCTGGTAAGTGGCTATAGCAGTTTGGTGCAGTCAGGCTTCTTTAGATGAGTGCTTTCTGGTGTGACTTGTGAGGTCTGGTGTTTGCAAAGCACACATCTGGGTCAGAAGAAATTGTATTTGCTGTTCACTGAGTAATCTTCTGCCTGAGGTGCGCAGGTACTGAACTTTGCTGAATATTGCACATATACCTTACCCTGCACTTTGTGTTTCTTTTGGTTCAGTTTTATTACACAGATTCTTTACATCTGCCATTAAACACTGGTTTGAGGTTGAAGAGGAGTTTTGAAAGAGAAGAGAACGTAAGTCTTATGGGTCAGGGCTTCCACTTTGAGGCCTTCTGGAGCAAAAGGCCTTTACAGTGGGACAGAGTGAGGCAAGGTCAATGAGATGAGAGGCATCAGAAGGAGTGAACAGACCTGATTCATTAGGAAGGTTAAGACAAWTTTTTTAGTTTGACAGAGTGAAAGAAAGTAACCTGGTGAAATGGTTATGCCATAAAATCTCATGCAACCTAGCAAAGCTGGGCCTCAGTACAATTCACATATGATATGTGAGTGTTGGTCATGTGACATAGGCTTGGCTTATAATCATTAATTAACTTTCTATTTTGTTTTTTTGTTGTTGTTGTTGTTTTTTGATAGTATCTTGCACACTTTTATGAAGTTTTGGACTTCCAGAAACCTTAGTGAGAGGTATGTAATTTTGCATATCCTTAATCTCTGCCTCTCTTTTTTACTTTTTGATGTGATTTGTTTTAAACTTTCCCCAGAGCCTCAACTTTTTAGAGATATGTGTATCTTTGGCAACCTTTTCACAGGAGCAGCAGAAAAGTTAGATCACCTGGGTTCAATGGACACTTTGGAAGTGTTAAATTTGCAAGTTGTTCCAGTAGGATTAAGAAAACGATGAAAAAAACGCAGGAAAATGCCAAGACGATCATAGAATCTCTTCTTACAAGACAGCTTGATGTTTTATTACAGTTCTGCAATCTTTGAAGATCTCATCCGGGTTTCCAGTCTAAATTAAATCCAATAACTTTTTTCTTAAATCATGGAACAGGAAAATATATTATCCCATTTTTACTCTTCCACACCATTAAGGACCTTTGTTAACAAGGGTTTTACCTCTTGTCTGCTCATGGAGTAATACTATTGGTTTTAATGGGTTATTTTTTGAGTTGTCAGGTGCTATTTTGCTTTACTGATGGTTCTTCAGAAATGGTTGCTGATGCCGAGCCAAAAACAAGTATGACTATAATGTGGGATTTAGGTATTTCCACTTTTATGTACTTGTACGTACYTTGACACCTAGTTTGCTACAGTTTGGGGACTGACCCCCTCCTCTCCCAGTTAAGGGACTCTTTCTTCAAATTCAGTATTATCAAATGAATTTTTCTGGACTTTAATAGTATTTTTTGTGCATAATATTTGCCTTAGATGCTGCCATACTCCAGTACTCAATCTGTTTCTTTATTCACTTCCTGGAGGTTTTTTTAACCTTTTCAGTATTGTTGGGCTTTATTTCTGTTTGTTTTTTTTTTCATTTTTGAGTTTTTTGKTTTTTTGTTTGTTTGTTTTTTTCCTTGGGAGTGCAAGCAGAAAATGGTGTCTAGCTTATCTTCAGTTTGTGCTATTTTTTTCTTCACATGCTGTGACTTTCTGCTAGAGTACTGATTTGTCATGGCAAATTATACATAACTCAGTGCCATATGGATTTCTATGTTTTAAGTTACAGGGTTCCTGCACTATTTTCACTGCCTTAGCATCTTTTATCAAACACTTTTCTTTCTATTGCAGCTCAAAAAGAACTGAACTCTGTGTCTTTTTTTTTTCTGGTCTTTTAGCTGCTTTTTTTGCAAACCCTACAGAAGACTTTTTTCCACAGTGTGAGTGGCAGCTGCTGTTTGTCTAGTGTGCTCAGAAGTATGATAAATCAGTTTTCAGTGAGAGGCAAAAGAACCTGGAGAAAGTGAGAGTTTGAGAAGCTCTCTTATGCCTCTCATTTTGACTCTTGACCCTAGCTGCATTTCTCAATTAGTCCATGAGCGTTTGTTGTGATAACTATTATTTGCCATGTCTTATTTTGGCTCTGGATTGGTGAGCTGTGGGCTGCTCAGATGGTTCAGTGCCACTAAAGCCTTCATTTGTTAGAATAGAGCCATTCACATGACTGCTCTTTGCTGAGCTACAAGATGAGCTGTGCCCATACTGTGCTGTATAACAGGGCCATATTATGCCCCATGTTATGCTGAGCAAGTCAGGGAAACATCTCCTTATTCTCATGTAAATTAAATCACATACTGGAAAATTTACTGTTGGGAGGGGAAGAAAGAGGCAGAAATGGTCATGGTCATTTTTTTTTTCCCCTTAATGTCTGGAAAGTGCAATTCTTTTGGTAGATATGTTGACCTTTTTGCCAGGCAAAGGAAGGAGGACCCAGTCAATGTCTGCTGATATAAGTATGTGGTGAGAGAGACTCATAAAGGGCCTTTCAACAGCCCTGGTCCTTGTAATACCAGGCTCTGAGTATAATTCCATTAGGTGCTGCAGATTACTTCTTTAACACTTGCTGATGAAAGAGGAAGATTGGGTCTTGGTCCTTTCCTGCTGTAACCATAGCCCAGGAGAAACAGAGATAATAGGGAAGTGAAGGGGTAGCCTGTTTCCATTTCAAAAAAAAAAAAAAAAAAAAAAAGCTAACTTGCATTTGCAGTTTTACCTCCCAGGAACACTGAGTGAGACAAAGAATTGAGTAATATTCCCGCTGAGTTACATCTCCCCTTCGCACCTCCCTCTATCACCCTCCCAACTGCAGAAACCGAAGCCATCTCTCTCCGGCATCCAAACATTAAACAATCAGCTTAAGGACTAATTTCTCCATGGACAAGTTGAAATAGGTACGCTGAACAAAAGAATTTTTCATGGACTCCTGAGCTCCAAATTATAATTGCTGCCTTGCAACTAAGCAGTTCTGGCAGAAATCAGTGATATAGGAAGAAGCAGATAAATGCCAAGTAAATAGTGTGTACAGCTGTCTAGTTCAGTACAGTAGGCTGGAAGATTAAGTAGGAGCTGTGTATAGAAAAGCTGTAGGGCCCTGAAAAGTGCCCTGATTTGCTTTAAAGTGAGGGTAACATATAAGCTCTGGTGCTAACTCTCAGAAGGGGGTGCTATTACCTCATTTGATTTCTTTGTATTTTATATGTATATATATATGTTTTATAAGCATATGTACATATGTATATGAATTCCCATTGAGATTTTAAAACCAAGGCAAAGCAACTGTTTCTATTTTCCTTCTGCTTTAGTTCAACTCTTTGGAGCACTAGGAAGAAAACTACTTCTTTTTTTAAAATAATTCTAGTGCAATATACAAGGAAAAAAAAAGATTAGATTTTCAATGTTATGGGACTCTTTCGAAAAATATGGAAATCACTGAAAGGGGGAAATCAGAGGAAAGAAAGGAAGGTAAGACACTGAAAAGTATTTTACAGTGCTTAGAAATATCCACTACCTTTCAGAAGTAGTGAAAATAATAGGCATACCTTATGCATATTAAAGAGAAATACTGGATTAGAATCTATTTTTAAACTCTCAAATTATTGTTTTATATTCTATAATATGCACATTTTCCTGGTATTTCTGCTACTTTCTAAACCTGAAATTCTCTGTTTGGAAATTGAAATGAATTTGTTCATTACTTACATCATTTGACCACTTGCTTAGTTCATATTTCTAAATTAAAAAATGATACCTGCATATGTTAGTCTTGGACAAATTGGTAATAAATATGACTGCAAGCTTCTTTCTTTTCTTTTTTTTCTTCTTTCTATTTCTCTTCCTTACGTCTTCTTGCTCATACACAGAGAGAAGCTGCTAGAGCAGGAAGGCCATACTCACCAGCATATACTTGTGACTCTCCAGTAAGGAACTTGACATCTTTAAAGAGCAGCCTTGCCTTCACTTTGATGGCTTGCAGGGATGTGAACTGTCACCAAGTATGTCAATTCTGACTTAGGACCCTAAATCCTTCTATAATATTAAATAAAAATAATTATAGAGCTATATTCTGCAGCATTGAATTAACAGCAGAAATGTGTGTTCAAAGACCCAATCATGTTGTGTTTCTTATGGATGAAGACAGATCTTCCTGTGACTTGCATAGGGTGGAGCACAACTTCTCAGAGATCCCCATGATTCAGATTTGCAAATGCTTCTTGGACAGAAGACCCATTCCTTTCAATGACTACTTTACAAGAAAATTTTAAAGCTGGTTCATATTTTACATAGGGATTTTCTTTTATATTTGACTTTTTGGTTTTTATATTTGCCTAATCTCTCTGAAATAATGTAAAAATTAACATCCTCAGTGTTCTGAGGACTGCTGCTTCTTCTAGGTTTCTTACTCGTATGCCTTATCTCCCTTGCAGTAATTTTGATTTATCATCACAAGAAAAGGGATGAGGATAGCGCTAAAAAGACATTATGACCATAAGCTTGCCTTTTATTCATTGCTTAAACAGAAGTAATAGAGTTGGAACATGAATTTACAAGTAATTTGAAGCTTCAGAAGTCACAGCTTTTGCACGCATTTCCTAAATCCTAGTCTTGTTGCTCTGTAATTTTTTTCTTGTTGTGTACATGGAATAGGATGCAATTTAGCACCAGTCATCGTTGCCTATCTTAGCATGAGCTGAAGTGCCTCTTGAGGTTCATATTTCTCCCCAAGATGATAAAGGGAACCCCCAGCTTCAGATCTAGACATCTTTTTAAACGCCAGAACACACAAACACTACCTCATTTGAGATCCCTCGAAGGCAGGCAGACGAACACCAAGAGTTTTTGAAAATTCTCAGTCTGAGAGAACTAGCTAACATCATGGTGATTATTTCAGCTTCTTTTTTACGCCTCCTAAGTGACTTTGTAACATCTGTATGTTCARTTCAAGCTATTGTACTCACACTTTATATATGTGCTTAAATGAACACCCAAGAGTAATAAAATGAAGTGCTCGCACACATTATTAAACCTAATAATAAATTTTTGCAGGGCCAACACCTGAGGGGGTTATGCTCAGACAGCAAACTGTTTTCCTCATGTCTAGAATATGCATAGAATTCTGGAGGCGCCCTGAAAATGCCCAGAATGAACATGGAATACCCTTCTCCAAGGGCATAGACTATATAGAGAAGCTGAAAGGGGATTGTACTTTGTAAGATTCTTGAAGCTCTTGTGGAAGAAGTAGGGTCTTAAGGAGATGAGTAAAAGAAGGATGTTGTTGTATCAGCATTCAGAATGTTTGCAGGAGAACTGATAGGCAATACATCCAAAATGATAAATAGGATAGCTTTACTTTCTTTTACTTTCCACACATTAAAAAAATGATGACTCTGTTCTTACTGTGCTGAAGTATGCAGGACTGGGGAGTGCTTTCTTAAATCATAGACAGTCTAGGGTGCTTGCTAGGGAACCATGCAGGCTTCCCAGGCTATCCTGCGATGTCTCACAAAAACATGTGATTCGATCATCTCTATGCACGTGAATGACAATTGACTGTTTTGGCATCTGGCTGGTAATAAACAGTTTACAGATGAAATTTTATAGCAGTGAGACGTGGTTAGTTAATGGATTGTGGTAAGAACAGTGTGAATCAGAATGTGAATGTGACCTTGTCTCTGTTGCTAACACCAGCATCAGTACACAATGGGCACTAAACTTGCAAACTTTGGTGTGGAAATTGGTGTGGAAACTCCCGGTTCTTGTCACTAGTAGCATTGAATGATGCAGGACAAAATCTTATTGAAGGCACTGATGGATAGCTAGCAACAAAGAGAAAAAATAGGTGAGCCCATGTTGGATAAGACTAAATAAAAAAATCACCATGGATATTTGAGTACAATACGATGCCTTTTTTGCTTCTTCTATCACTTGTTATAGCCGTGCTACAGTCCTTGGCATAAACACTTTGCTGTTTTGGTGCAGGTAGCACAGCTCAGTACATTAATGCAGCAGAATATCTTTTCTCCTCTCCACCACCTATTTTGTATTTCTCATCCTGGCTTGAGTTGCAAGTTGAGTCTTTGTGTGCGTATATCACATATCATACGGGACAATCAGGCCCTTGGTGCCTGACATGCACTTTTGTTCCACACTGGTTGCTGTCTTTGCCAAAAGACAGAACAGACCAGTCAATGAAACTTAGCATAAAGTAATTTCAAATATCGTCCAGCATTATATCAGCATATAAACAACTACAATTGAAATTTCTAAGCTGCAGACAATGGAAGGTTGCAAATTGTTATATATAGGATTTAAAATTATTAGGTCTTTGACCTTGAATTATGTGTATAGCTGGGGAAATTTAGAGTTAAGCAGCTTGTAAAACTGTAAAAGCCAGTCACCTATGTGGAAAACAGAAGCCTTCTTCTAGTTTTCCTGCTGATATTCAATATTGTTTCAATCAAAGTACGGGTACCACTTGAAGAATGACAGATCTTGTGAGCTTTATATCAGTATAATGAGATTATGCCTCATGACCCTACTCCATTTGACTTTCACATTAGAGATTATGATTTAGTAATTCATTTGAACAAACCACAAAAATATAAATGGAAATATCTTTATGATTTCTGGTTTCTTATTAATTGCATCTGATTCACTAGAAAGACCATAATGAAGAAAATTGGATATAGAAATGGACTCCAATCTTAATTTGTATCAGTATTTAAAACATACAAAAAAGAATCTTGAAAAGCATAGAAAACTATATTCCTTTTGCTAGATTTATTCTTATAATATTATCACATTTAAAAAAAATACAATTTTAGAAAAAAAAATGAACTGCAGCTTTTTGCAGTGATAGGCGACAGGTCAGAAAAGCATTTCAGAATAATTTTACACCTTTTAACCTTAAAAAATACTTTGCTGACAATTGAGAAAGGGCCTTAAAAGAAGCGCTGATAGGCATTCTCACAGCAGGGTTGCCATGTCCCATCACATAGCAGAGGGTTTCTGCATAATGTATCCTGTAATAAGAAGTGTACTGCAAATCACAAGGCTTGAGTAGCAGTTTTAAGAAAGTAATCCTTGGCATGAACTGCTATTAGTGATGACACTGAAAGTTTGTTATATAAAACTCTTTAGAAGACACAAAGAAGGTAAACTGTTTAAAATTTTGATCTGAGCCTTGAAAGAACTACTTTGTCATAGAAATTCATCTGCATTTAAATATATATTTAGTGTGCTCTGTTTTTTCATTTTTGCTTATGCTTGGACAGGCTTGTTAAATGAAAACAGCAGAGTTTAGTTAAATGAATGTCACTTTTACATCATTCTGTACTGCAAATGGTAATTGTTCAAAAAGTGTCTTAACAATTACTGGTGTTAATTATGAATGTTAATAAAATCAATGATCACTGAAAGTCTCTCCACATTGCAAACCCTTTACAAACGGGGTAAAAAAAGGAAAAAAAAGAAAAAAAAACAGTATAATAAAGAATAAAACAGTCCATCAAATCTCAGCCAGCTATATACATGTTTTAATAGCTATACTAATCAAAATGGGATATGAATCTAGAATAAATTTTCGTGTTGAAATTAATTTTATTTTTGCCTGGAAATGTAAGTAAAAGGAAATGTGAAGGGGCCATTTCCAGGCAAGTTCTTTTCAGTGCTAACGATGCAAATCAGTGAAGTTTCTCAGTCCCTAGGGAATCTTTTTGTCTTTCTCATTTCCATAAGAATGATTTTTAGGTGATTAAAATACAAAAAAAAATCTAATGGAAATAAAAAATCTTTATACTTTTCTTACAATACAGTTTGGTATATACCTGAAAAAACAACAAACCCCACAGAGCCGGAGTTGACTTTAGAACTATAATAAACCAACCTAGAAGAGGATTKGTGGTAAAATGCTTTTATATTTCAAATGGAGACATTTTTGGTGGTCTAGCAGTGTTCGAGAGAAGTTGCAGCTATTGGAAAGCTTGATGTTTCTATATATCTACCTCCAGCATTTTCTCAGTGGTTGGTCCTGGGGAACATAATTTTGTAAGTAAGCAATATGAGACGTAAGCATACGCTCAGTATTTAAAAAAAAATACTGCAATTCTTTTGGCAAATACTTTTTTTTGAAATTCTTCTTGAACATAAACTGATATTGAAATTTCTGCAGGTAATTATTGTTATTTCGAAATGACTTTTAGCCGTACTTTCCTTCCAGAAATTACATGAATGTAAGAGTAAAGGACTGGCACTAAACTATGGTTTTTCCATAGTCTCTGTGGCTTTTAAGGCAGGACACACCTCATAGTGGTTTGGATTTGGTTTGAGCTTCCCTCTTTCTTTCAGGGAACARGGAACTGGGAAAGATGAACCAAGTCTGTGCCAGGGCTATGCCCAGCACAGATGATTCCCCTCTACTCCCACGCCTATGCATAGAGGAAGGACTAAATTGTATCCTTGTCACCGACAATTAGTCTATGTGGAGAGAAGGAATAGTAATTTCATAGAATTTACTCTTATACACAAGTGTGAGCATGCAGAGAAACATTTGCAGCTGTCCACACATAGACACACACACACAGAGTCTCTTTTTGGAATGTAAGAAAGTGATAAACCGTAGAAAGAGCATCCACACATCTGCATCCACAATAGTGGTCACAGCAGAGCCCTGGCTGGAGACGGTAGAAAATAGAAATAACTTTCTAGAGCATCTGTCAAAGGAGCTTGAGATACCTTACACACATGAAGGAACTGGTGTAGGTTTACATAGTTAAAACTAGAGAATATGAGGGGTTGTGATGATATTTCACAGGCAGCTCCAGCAAAGGTGCCCTGTCCTCATGTACAGTATGTTGCTATATATTGTTCAGCCCCAAGCTAAGAAGGGAGACTCTGGCCATGGTAACCAATGAAAACAGAGTGGAAAAGAGAACAAGAACTTGTGTCTTATGCTGGTTGCTCTGACACACACAGGTAGTTCCGTCACYTGCTCTTCGAGCATTTGGAGCTGTGTGGGAGAGGACTGGAGGCAGGAAGCTCAAAAGGGAAAACCACTAGATCCATCGCATACACATTTGTAGGCTTAACACCTGTGATTATGGAGGCTGCATCCCCTAAGGATTTTCATAAGGAAATGGAGCTGGAGATAAATATATCTTGTGTCTGGATTGCCTCCATCTKTATCACCTCTTCAGCTGCTACTGAACAACTAGGGAGACAATGTCCCAAGGAAGCATAGGTCCCAAGGCTCAAGGAATATATTGATTTTTTTTTTTTTTTGATGTTGTTTTTGTTTTTCTGGTCTACTTAAAGTTCAGATCTCACTGACCCACCCAAATGCAAGAGCTCAGGTTTTAAGAAACATGACAAAATTATGAAGTGTGCTTACGCCACTGATCCATGAATTTAGTAATGTTCTTTGTGTTTTTAGTTTGAGTGAGAGTGTGGTTCCAGTATGTTGTGCTTTTTGAAGTTCCTGCAAAGAGACCTACACACTTATCCACAGGGAGTGGACACAAGGTTTTTACACACAGAATCACAGAACCACAGAACGGTTAAGGTCAGAAGGGACCTCTAGAGATCATCTAGTCCAAGCCCCCTGCTCCAGCAGGGACACCCAGAGCACGGGGYACAGGGTGGCATTCAAGCGGGTTTTGAAGATTTCCAGAGAAGGAGACTCCACAACCTCCCTGGGCAGCCTGTGCCAGGGCTCTGTCACCCTCACAGAGAGGAAGTTCTTCCTCACCTGGAGATGGAACTGCCTGTGTTTCAACCTATATCCACTGCCCCTTGTCCTGTCACTGGCCACCACTGAGAAGAGTTTGGGCTCATCTTCTCTACATTCTCCCCTCAGATACTTATACATATTATACATATACATATGTATACTTATACATATACATCATACATAATCTCAACCTTCTCTTCTTTAAGCTAAAAAGGCCCAGCTCGCTTAGTCTTTCCTCACAAAATAGGTGCTCCAGTCCTTTAATCATCTTTGTCTCTCTCCACTGGGTCCTCTCTAGAAGCTCCGCATTCCTCTTGCACTGAGGAGCCCACAACTGCACACAATACTCCAGGTGCGGCCTCACCAGAGCTGAGTAGAGGTGCAGGATCACCTCCCGCGACCTGCTGGCAATATTCTTCCTTATGCAGGTCAGGATCTCATTAGCCTTTTTGGTCGCAAGGGCACACTGCTGCCTCATGGTTAACTTCTTGTCCAYGAGACTCCTCAAGTTCTTTTCTGCAGAGCAGCTTTCCAGCAAGTCAGTCCCCAATCTGCACTGGTGCCTGGGGTTATTCCTCCCCACAGACAGGATCCTGCACTTCTCCTTGTTGAACCTCATGAGATTCCTCTCTGCCCACTTTTCCAAACTGTCCAGGTCCCTCTGAATGGCAGCACAACCCTCTGAGGGACCTAGACACACCTCACCTCAAGTCTTGCTTTATTTCCCCCGCAAAGCTCAAGCAAAAATAATTTTAAGGTCTGTTCAGAAGGGATGCCATACGGCAAAAGTGAAAACATCCAGCAGAGCTACAAATGTAGAATGAACAGGAGTTCATATGCTGTCCTTTGTAAGTCCGTTTCCAGGTGTGACAGCATATGGACAGTGACTTGTCAGTACCTATCTCCCATGGGCCCTTCACATTTGTTTGTGGTTGCCCTGGTTGTCGATGGGTCTAGTAGCATTAGTATAAGTATGCTTCTAGTAGCATTAGTATAAGAGCTTCTTTCAAGGCCTATGCCCAGCAGATCTGAAAATCAGGCAGCAAACGCCAAATTCAGGATAATTCAGACTCCTAGGAGAACTGCTTTCTGTTCCCTGCTCCTCTTTATAATGAAGTCCAAAGCCTTGTTTATGCCATGCCTCTACATGCCTAAGCAGCATATGGGAGAATCCAAAATGACCTGCAAAGCTTGTCGTAATCACTGGGAAAACATGAAGGAATGGAGTGAGACCCCAACACCATTAGTATCTCAGAGGTGTCAGTCCTACCTGCATTTATTCCACAATTTCTCAGAGTAGGATGCTAACAGCTTTCTTCAAAAAAAAAAAGGGCAGACCTTGGGTTGACTTGTACTCCAAGGAAAGTTCTGGGGGTTAAAATCACCCTTGTCCATCCCTTTATAGATACCAGATGTATCCTGATGTTTCATTTTGTACGGGTCCTAATCCTGTGTTTTTCAGCCATGTTCCAAGCCATCTTCAGGATCAACTTCCTTTGCTTAGCTTGCTCAGTGCTTTGCTGGGTATTGTCTGCACTCAGACTGATATGCACTTGGAGAGCATTACATTGAAGGTGATTTCARTGGAAACTCCTGAGCACGAGTGTCCCATTTGGTCCTGGGCTCATTGTGCTCCGGTGTATTCCTCACATGTTATGTTGCTAAGCGACCCTTAGCAATGTGAATCCTGCATTCTCCTCTTGCCGCTTAGGTACAACTTCAATGCACTTTCCTCTTTGTCTTCAAAATGTGGCGTTATGGATTGCAGAATTACAAATGCCAGAAAGGGATAGAGCCCATTCTAGGAAAAAATGTCCAGCAGACCTGAAGAAAGTATAACTGGATAACACATAGCTGCAATGAACTAGTGTGGAAATGCTGTCAGATAATTACTCAGAGAGCTGAACTAAGCTGTGCCATCTGCACATCTCCTCCATTGATTCCTTCTGGTCTCCAGCATTGCACCCACACCTGGGGAAAGGATTGCTTCTTGTGGAAGCCCTTTGAGTTGTTGCTATCCTAATGAAATGATTGCATATACGCTGTTCCCATGGTATGAGCAGAAAAAGCTCAGGGCTAAAAGGGACGTTGGAATTCTGTTCTGGGTGTATTCCTCTGCCTTGTCTTTTCCCTGCATTCATGTTGACCATTCACCAATTTTGCTGTGATAGTTTTATGGGACATCCACCAACATGCTTAGTGGGCTCTTTGGCTGTGAGCAGCAGGCAAGAAAAAATGGGGCCATATGAAGAAACAAAGCAGAATGTAATACTGACTTTTCCTCCCTAGCTTCTACTCCATAGGCTTGCTGGATCAATACTCTTTTCTTAGGAATTCCAAAAGYATACCCCATCTGCAAAGTGAATTCAAAGAGTGAACTTAAAGTGCAAGATTGCTCCAGGAGAATGACTGGGATCTTTTAGATCAGGATGGGAAAAATCCTGAAAACATTAATATTTCCCCAAAGAAGGGATTGCAGTTTTGAATTTAGGCATCTAAAAAATGTCTATGTGTATTTCAGGGGACAAAATCCCCTTTGACTCTCACAGAGAAGACTGACTTCTCTGAGGCTCCCCAAAAGAAGAATTCTCAACATGRAATCAGTTATTATATCTGTTTCTCTTTCTCTGGTTTAGTTTGGCATGGGTTTGGAATATGTTGTGTTTTGATAGCCTTGCATGGAGGAAAATAGAAATACATCATACATTGGCAACAGTTTTAACAGGTTTTTTGTCATACTTCCTCAGGAAAAAAAAAAAGCAGGTATTAAACAAATTGAGTTAGTGATAGGATTTCTCTTTGTTTTTGTTTTAGAAACTCAGGTTTAAAACAGAAATAAATCTTTACKTATTGTCAGGTGCATTTCATTCCTATTTGGCGTTCTCACTGGAATTGAAAGCAACTCCTGGAAAAATCACTGACCTCCAGATATTAAAAACCACACTGCTTTAAGTAAACAGTATCTGAAAAAGTTGTCTTGGGAAAGGTTCCTCCCTCTCTCCCTCCTTTATCCGGTAACAGAACCTATTGTTTTTCATTTGTAAGGCATAAAAGAGTTAACGAATGAACGACCGAGGAGGTATGACGGGGTGATGTCAGAATATTTCCAGTGAAAGAATGTCAGCTCTCCTCTGGCCAGGAGCAGGAGCTGCCACTTCTGAGCCCGCTGACTCCACCCCGACATTCTTCTTGTCCGGTTCCCACAGACGGAGAGTGGCACTGGAGGTCAGAGTGGACGAGCACAAAGGGAGACCCCCTGCTGCCGGGGCCATCGTGCTGGGCTGTCACTACTACTAATTCATGACTTCACCTTTAATCTCGCAGATCCATTATAGGTTAAAAAGAGACCCATTTTACAGCTGACAAGATTGAAGGGAGCACAACCCAGGAACTGGGTAAAAAAAAAAAAAAGGAGGGGAAGCCGAGAGAGAAATAACCCTTGCTAAAGTTTGTATAATTAGAACCCATCTGCTAAAAATAGTCTTTGCCTTTCGCTTCACTACAGCAATATGTATTTTAAGAGGTAAGTTGATAAACGCAGCTAATTCAGAATTTTAGCRCATGGGGTCAGGGTAGAAGGAGGGTGAGGACTGAGGAAAGTAGGAAAGAAGAGCCAAAGGAAAAGGAGCACAATTTTAAGATAAGGGTTGCACAAAGGATCGAAAMCGTTCAAATGGCATTAGAACATATTTTGTGAGGTCATCATGGGGAAATGACTAAGAAATTTATGAAATGCTGATGTCAAAGGTAAGCTGATGAAATCAATATTGCTTCAGCAGGGCAGTAAATATACACAGGTGGCAGTTACAGCATGCTTACAATGACACAAATACTTAAATTCTCAGAAATCATTGCACCTACTTTGCTGTGACAGCTAGATGAAGTCTCTAGAAACAATTCCACTTTTTATTTTTGTTAATAGGATAATTATTTTTAATTTGTCCTTTAACAAAGACTTTTATGTTGTTTGTCTAACTAAAATGTATGTTCTTAGAGAATTTCAGAAAAAAAAGAGTTAAATAGAAAAAAAATCGGAAGAGTGGTCATTTAGCAGAGAACTGTGAAATGTTTGCTTGTTTTTTTTTTTTAAGAGTACAGCAAATAACTCTACATTATTGTATTTTCCTGATTTTATCCTACACGAATGAGTTGCAAGCAACTGTGTACAGTGCTAGTTCAGGGAGCTGAGATATTTATCCTTAGTTTTTCTGCTTTATCTACTCTTTGACAAAAGTTGTAACTTCAGAAATAATTTTATTAAGTCACTGTCCACCAGACTAATCTGTCCTACTCTCCTGATGATATCAGAGAGTGTTGAAGCTCAAGGAGGGGATTGTCCATACCTTTTTCCTGGATTGTCTTTGGATTTTCCCTATCTTTTCCTCCTGAACCACTGGAAGTGCCCTTTAAAGGATTTTGTAAAGTAAGTGTATACATTAATGTGTATACATGTGTATAAATTAATATTGCCAGATGTAAATAGTTGTGTGTCTTATGACACACCACCACTCTTTGCTTTCTCTCTTCCCTGGAGAGCAGTTCTGGATGTCAATGGCACCATGGCTTTGTGGATGCCCTGCTGTCATGAGTAGAGAGTGAGGAGGGTCATCATGTGGTTGCAAAGGGCTGTCAGAGACTTGCAAAGCTTTGGGCATCTCTGGGAATCCTGGAAAAAGTCTGTGAAGGAGCTCATTGTAGGTCTTTTGTAGGAAGAACCTGTGTAAGAGTGAATGGGGGTGTCCGCGTRAGGCACCTGTCAGCTCAAGTCAGTGATGATAGTCCTATTGAAATGAGACCCAGATCAGATCAAAACCTGATTTCCGAGAGTCCCATTGCCTGCAAATGGAGGCAGATTGAAGTCTGTAACTGGCCAGTGCTTTGGACACTTTCTGCTTGCTTTAGWCACACAAAATGACGTATTGATGTAAGCTTCCAGGATACAAACAGACAAGCCTTTCATAGGCAAAAACCCTAATGAAGTCACTGGCAGGCAGCCTTCCTGGCCTACGGCCTGTAGGCTGTTTCATCAGTCAATACCCTGGACCTAATCTTATACCCCTTGAGCGTCAAACTCCATGTGTATTTTTAGCGAGGATTTGTTCTCTTTCTGCAAAAGTGGAAGATTTGTGTGCTGCAGAGAACAGTGTCAGTAAGCAGCTGCTTTCCCTCCTGTATGAGTCGTTTGGCATATAAACTTTAGTCACTATTAATCAGACAAAACTGAACTACAAAGCTGAAATCCGTAACAAAAATTCCTGTTTTCCTTTTAAGTGTAATTTTGATAGAAAAAAAAAAAAAAGAGGTAAAGCTGAAGTTTAAAACAAACCTTGAATGTGCTGTTATAGAAGTGTGTATTTTTACCTGGTAAAGTTCTGACTGATTTAATTAAGTGTAACACATGAAATCCTCTTGTAAGTTTACTGCAATCAGTAGAGTTACGCGAAAAATGATTTAGAGTTGTGTTATAGAGTGGATTTCAGTAGTTCTTTGCAAGTACAGACTTTTCGGTTCCTGGTCAGTCTGTTAATTTTATTTTCATCATTTCTGATTGTTTTAGAAATATAAYTTGGAAAAACTGCTTCACTCATCCTGATTCAGTAATCTCACCAAACACTWAATTACTGTACTAAAAATCATCAGAACATTTCCAAAGGGAACCTTGTTTGGGTGAGCATTCTCCTCTTTCTTCTCCTCTTTCTTATCTCACATTTCTTAGTGATGTTTTCCCATGGTGAATATTATAATATGATGGCAAAAAAGGCAAGTCAAAAAGCARCTTCTGGAGTTGAAAAAAAAAAGATCACCTTCACTATATCCCTCAGAAAATGACAGAGTGATTAAAATTCTTCTAACCRAGCAAAACCATTTTTTCTTCTGTAGAGTTTTTGCACTGCACCTGAAGATTAGATGTTCATATTCCACCAGGAAAACAGGCTCCATGTTGGCTGAATTACTGAACTGAATCGTGACATCATGTGTCAGACSTGTGATGCTCTCTGGAGGAACTTGTCCTGAAAGCAAAAGCAAAAAAAAAAATGGCAGTGAAGCAATCCAGCTTGCTGTTTAGTTATGAGTCCTCTCTGATTTCACCTTCCTGTCATTCACTGAATGGGGGCTCATAGTTCATACAAGAAAAGGCTTGAAGGCTTCTACCCCTGGTTGCTTTTATCTCTGACTGCTCTGATTTGCTCTAAGCCCATAGACAGGCCAAATTCACACCTGTAACTGGGAGTATAAATCTTGGGTATTGTTTATGTGTTGTTTAAAAAAAAAAAAAAATAAAAGGCAAGGCTGTGAGAAATGCTCATGGGTGGCTTTATCCTTCATGCTGTCTCTGAAATGGTACTACAAAATGTTACACCTTGCTTTTTTTTTTTTTTTTTTTTTTTTTTAAGGCTAAATATCCTGAGCAAAAGGCAGCAGCTGGTAGGAATTTGTGAGAGAGAAGGTTGACTCAAGCAGAAAACATGGATGATTTTTAACTCTCTTTTTGGGAACTGAATTGCTTTGAAAATCTGCTCCATGTCATTGTCACATCTGATATGCTATAAATAAATCCGTAATGTTTTATGACAGTCAACTAATACCAGCTTCTTATCACAACAACCTCACATTACCTCACTCAGCATACTCAAACTGTTATCTTTCTATCTCATATTTGAAGATGAAACTAATCCATTTTAAGCCCTATAACAAGGAGTCACTCACAGGGCGAAGGTATAAACACTGCAGGCTTAAATTGTATTGCATGTATCTGTAAGATCCCTACCATTAAAGCCGTGAGTATGAAAACATGCTCTGTTTTTATGCAGCAGTACTATGGAAATAGGATGGATTTTCCTTGTGTTTGCCATAGCATTTGTGAATGGTTTAAKTAAAAAAATGAATTATTATACCAGGGTGCTTTTTTCCCACTTTTTTTAAGTAAAATCAAGGACTCTACTCCAGACACAGACAATCATCTACTCAAATCTATACTATCTGCCGATAGTAACAATTTTTCTGTAAATATTTAATTGCAGAATCAGAATTTGACAAAGGAGGAAGAAATATCCTGAAGAGTGACTACCTAGATATCGTAGAATACAGTGAGAAATAGAAGACAGAACGATAAATGAAGAAACAATGAAATGGCCAAGCATTTATTCAAGATTTTATGTATACATTTTGTAGTTCAACCAGTATATGCGTCAAAGTATATGCGTCAGGTAAGATATGTAATTCCTGTTTTTCACTTATTTTCATTTTTTCTCTCCTGTTTCTCTTTTCCAGTTCATTAAAACTGCTGAGAGAAGTCTTGCTTGATATGGGAAGAAAAAAAAAGTAACATACAAATAATAAAGATAAGTATGGGTGTTGGGATAGGATAGAATACTGTTTGCTTGATTATGTTTAGTAGAACATGTTGTGTTCAAAACACTTGCAYTTGCTGTGCACAAGATGCTAGGAATAGTTGATATAAAAGCCTTGGCCTTCCYCCATCTCTCCTTTCACGTAGTGCTAGCTAGGTTAGAAATATTTGGATAGGGGAATTGTTATTTGTCATTAAGAGAGCCAAGGCAATGATCATATGATCAGTTCTTAAGTGACTGTAATAATCTTCCAAGTTCCAGAAATAGTGGAGCATCTGTGGTGGCAGGAGCCAAGTTTTTGTTGTCTGGTGTGTGTCTCATGGGCTGATCCATGTTCTGTGGCTCTGGGTGCAGAAGGCAGAAGTGCTCAAGGGTAGATGAAGGGTAAGCAGTAAAAAGAGTGGAAGATGAAAATTCTCATATCAAGAATATTGAAAGGTGGAATTTAGTTGAGAAAAACTTGAAAGTAAACAACTTGTGAAAAGGGTGCAAAAGACCAAAATGTCTGGAACATTGGTTGTTGCCGTTAAAGACCACTTATGTGCTCTCTGTAGGAATTCCMTTCAGCACTGATATATTCCATCTTACTTTACTTACGCATATACACTTATACTCCTTGTCTCCAGTGTATCTTTCTTTGAACAAACAAATTTCCTGAATGTTCTTCAGTGCTACTTATATTCCTGTTCTTCTCTTTCTTTTTCATACTATTTACTTGTTCMTATGCTGCCCACCATTTATTCCTTTGCACACGCTTCCTTGCCATCTGGTTTCCTCCTCCTCAGGACCTCTGGCCTCATCACTTTCTCCCACCAGCAGTTCTAAATCCTGCTGCTGACTCCAGACCCTTACCCTCCCAGGCAGCAGCTGCTTTTTATGGAGACAACCTAGGTGCCTCATCCTCTCTGATGGCACCTCCATTTGCAGCAATCCAAGACCTTTGTGATCAAGGTCTTGGACATTCTTGGATAAAGGTTGTAGGAAAGAAGAACAGGAAACCCTATGTTTCTTGTGGGCTGCTGCCTTACAATAACAGTGCTGAGCGTTCATCAGCAACTACGCTACCACATCGCATAGCACTTTCTTCATGCACTTGAGAAAACAGCTTGGTGGTGCAATGGCAGACAATTCTTAATGATAAAGCAAGGGCCGGATCCTACACCTGCATATACCTCTAAGTTAAAGCCACATGGAATTGCCTTAGCTTTAGCTGGAACGGGTTGCAATAAGAGAAAGGRTTGCAGACTTGTTTATCTGACTTTAACAAGGCTGTGAACATATTATTGTGGTTTTGAGAAAGAAGTGTGGCATAATTTCTCTTTAATTTTAATCCTGTACTGCTTCTACATTTCTCTGACAATGTGGAGGGAACTTGACTTGAAGTTAACAAAAACAAACAAAAAAAAAGCAAGAAAGTTGACAAATTAATCCCTCCACTAGCTGCGTTGAAACCGATAAACTTCCATCAGGTCTTTGCTTGSGTCAAGATTTTTTTTTCATCTCAAGGGCAAAGATGTATTTAAGCTCAGCCCAACAACCACACAGCAAACATAAGCAACAGGATAACGAGTCATCAATTTCCCACCCATTCCGGGTTGTTTCTGTCCATCCTGCACTCTTCAAATGGCAACGCAAAGCCCATATGCTGCAGCGTCAGGGAAAAATTCCCAACACAGCATCTGGCTGCATGGCAGATCTAGAGGCAGTTGGTGTGTCAGCTTTAGAGCTGCCGTTGCTTTTGTCATGCATTCGGCACTGGTGATGGGACTGCCTCGTCACCCTACAAACTGCTTTCTTTTGACTCCCCTTTGGATTCCAAGGAATCAGTAGGTTTGTRTTTGTCAATAAGCTCCTGCTTAAATCCCTCATGAGATCTCTAGGCAGACACCCTTTATGGTGAAATAATGAGAATTTCTTAATGCCTGTGTGTGTGTTTTCGGCAGAAACATGTGGGTTTAGTTTAAAGTGGACCGTGGCCTAGTACGTACAGGTCACTGTGTACTGGGATTTCTTTTTCAGAAAACTCTTGAATACTCTTTGAAAAGGCCTCTTTTTTTTTACTTGCTCATGAGTGTACAAGCCACTTCTTGATGAATAGGATCCATAATGCCTGGAGATATTTGAGATCAAGCATATGGTCCATTGAATATGCATGTAAGCAGGGAGGGAGGGAATTYGCGTGTGACATTAGAGAAAGTGTGTTTGAAAGTTAAGCAGTGCAGAGTTACAACATAGAGTTTCTGCATATTTTGGGAAATGGAAATTTTTACTTCTGATAATCTTGTTACTACTATGCAAATTACAGATTGATTAAATAGTTGGGGATATTAGGAACTTGTGTGTATAGCCTGTGTTTAACAGAATGATAGCATTTCCCTTTGGTTTCCTATGAAACTCTTATTTTACAGCCAAAATATAAAGACAATAAAAGCTTATTAAAATGGTATACAAAATACATAAAGGTAAGAAGCTTCTTCAACGGAGAAAGGATCAATTATTTGCTAGGAAAGAGGTTTGGATGACTCTTCTTCACGTTTAAATGAAAAGAGTGCTTGGAGAATACACATTCTGGTAAGTTTTCTTTACGAGTGGATAGAGAGAAAAGAGACAAGACTGAATAGAAGCGATTGGGCATGAAGTAGTAACTATGAGGTCCTGGAGGCAAGAGAACAAGAGATAGAAGGGGGRAAAAAAAAAAAAGAACCTAGTAGAAAGAGTAAGGGGGAGKGAGGGGGAAGGAAAGGATATGTGGTGGTTATTTAATAGATACCAAAGAAAATTAATGTGTGTGCATATGTGTGTGTGTGAAAAAGAGTATCTTGAAAGAGACAAATGGAGCCAGGACGCTATGAGGTTTTATGGGGAATAGTTTTTGGAAACTTGTTCCATATATAATATTTGAAGCATTTTGGAGTTTTTTTCTGTTTTTCTCARATCATTGCTACAGCATTTTTTTTTCATGCAGCAAAATCTAAACTAATTTCCTAATAACAAATATGTTTCATGGTTTATGGGTGAAAAGAATAAAACACACTGCATGTATTTCCAATGATTGTTGAAAATTCTAGCACTTTTAAGAATCAAAGAACCTTTAAAGGTGCCCTCTTTCTTTGTGTACACCCTATGGCAGTGTGGGAAGAATGGGTAAGTGCACCGCCATCAGTATTCCTCCCACAACAAGCATCTTCCTTTTAATCGTATTAGTAAAAGTGGCTGTGGGAGAGAGGAAGGGTTCTTCATTACAGCACGTAACAGCCCCAATAAATAAAACAAATGTGACTTCTTAATCATCACAGTCAAGTCCTACATTTTGTGGAGGGCAGTGTTTTTGTGTGTGTCTGTGAAATACACCCATGGGGGATTCTGAAGATTGTGAAGTAACTTCCACTTCAGAATAAATACAAATCTGAAACAAAACCCAGAAGAAAGCTCCTGAACATCCTGCTATTTACCTGGAGCAGGACTGACTCTTTGGCTTGCCCTCGACTTTCAAGCATCTCTTGATCCAAATTTTAAATCACACAGATGGGAGGGGGAAGACTTTAGTTAYGTATACTATCATTTCTGCCTATTCAAGCAGGCATTTGCAGCAGAATATTTTCAATAACAGTTCTTCCCAGGTATGAATTTGCCCTGTGTGGATGCTGAAATTGTCAATTTAAAGTCCGACCAATCTKTTATGCACAGTCCCTGCCCCGTGTAAGTGTGTTCTGGGACATGTTTATGCATGTTTGAGATGTTTACATTAAAAAAGGGTCATTCGCTTTTGCATGAGTTTCTTTTATACATCCTTCTGAAGGGRCCATTTGTCTGTCTATATACTTCCCACAGTGATAAGAACACTCTCCCTTTGTTGGTATAGATATTTGTTAATATCAATAGCTAGTACTTTTTTATTTAAAAAAAAAGTAAAATGGAGAGCTAATCCAAGGACTTTAGCATCAGGCTGCAGAACAAGCCTTCTAGCTGAGCTTCTCATTAGTAGTGAATTTTTACTAAGAAAATTCATAGCRTGATGAATCAAACCTAATTCACTCCATCTGTATGTCTGAAGGAAAATCAGCTCCTCGGTGGGATTTCTTTTACCTAGATCTCTTAAATAACTTYTAAAGGCCTTCTGTGTGGTATTGGGGAACCTGGAGACAGGTGCCTGCCCTGAGAGATGTGTAGTTGCATAAATAGGAGTGATCAGCAAWGATTTCCAAAATAATTCGGAATTCTGCTAGAAACTTTAATGAACATCTTGAGGAAAATATATCTCATATTTAAAATTTAAAGATTTATATCTCTTAAATACTCACAAGAAAAGTTGATGTCAAGGGAACATGCACAGATTAAGGCTATTTATTTTCAGAACAAAGCAGCATCTTGGAAATGTTTGCGTTGTTAACACTTATAGCAGTACTGTGCCCAAACAAATTAAGTCCAAATGTAATATAATTGTCAGAATCTAGTTAAAGAGGATGCTTTGAGGGGTCCTAAACACTATGSAAACAATTTCACAAAGAACTGCAACATGCGCTTGAGTCCAAGATGCTTCTGTGTAATTTAAGCGCAAGCCAAAAGGTAAGCCTGGCCTCTAGCGTTTGCTGAATAAGCACAGGAGTGCACACAGGATTAAAGTCAAGCAGGTGCTTGAGTGGTGCACTGAATCATGGCCTCACATAAAGAAGGTAGGAATGCTGCTAAAATTCTGCTTACCACCAGGTGCTCCAGATCTGGGCTGAAGTACCCAACACTCTTGTGAGAAGACTTGTGCTGAAGGACAGAGATTTGTATAAATAGATTTCTGGAGTAGCTGGAATGGTGACATCTCTGGCTGTTAAATTGATGTAAAAACATGARTTTTTTTAAAGGCCAACTTTATATCATGCAGCTGATAAAAGCAGTAATGTGCAATTAATGCTCCTTGAAAATAAAAAAGATGGAATTTTCTATCCACTATCTATATTCCAGTGATTAATTGTTAACTAGCAAAGAAGAGTAAAATCAGTAGGTGTTTCTGTATAAAACATTTCCTGGATTCTGATAAAAAGCTTTATATAATATGCATGTAACTAATTCTTGTTTACTTGCTTTTCTCTACACTATTTTTCTGTGAGTGCTTTCACCTCTATTTACCCCTGTTTTACAAAGTCAAAGTTTTTTGCTGCTTCAAGTTCTTCCAGTCAGTACAAGGAACTCAGGGAATTATGCAAACCTGTATACAGGCATCAGCTGCACTTGGCACCATCAAGGCAAGAACGGATAAGGAAAGAGAGCTTGTGCTCTTGTGACACACTGAGAGAAAATCAAATGTTAGCTAAGTCTTAAAGATATATGGAAGAGAGACATAAATACAGTGTCTGAGATGTCAAATATTTCACAGAATCACAGAATAGTTGAGGTTGGAAGGGACGTAGAGATCATCTGGTCCAACTCCCCTGCTGAAGCAGGGATACCTAGAGCACAGGGTAACATCCAGGAGGATTTTGAAGATCTCCAAAGAAGGAGACTCTACAACCTTTCTGTGCAGTCTCTTCCAGGGCTCTGTCACCCTCACAGTAAAGGAATTCTTTCTCATACAGAAATGGAACTTCCAGTGTTTCTCCTCATACCCATTATCCCTTTTCCTGTCACTGGCCACCACCGAGAAGAGTTTGGCCCCTTCCTCCCTACATTCTCCCCTCAGGTATTTGAATAAATTGATCAGATCCCCTCTCAATCTTCTCCAGGCTAAACAGGTCTTGCTTAATCTTTCCTCATATTTATATACATCAAAAAAACAGAGAAGTTACAAATCAAGTGGCTAGAATAAAACTGACTTATGGTCACAATATATGATGTAATTTATAGGTTTACTTATTTTAGAAAAGGTGCCTCTCGTTTCTTCTGATTGTATCTTTACATTATTCCTAAAGAAGTTGATCAAAGCTAAATGATTACTGAACTTTTACTGCTCTGTAACAGTATTTTATCTACTAATTGGATATCTACTAATTGGATATCACTAATTGGATATCACTGATGAGACTAGCTAGTCTCCTGCTCAGCATCCAATGGAATAATCATGCATTGGAGTCTGGGCAAATAGACGCTGGACGTCTACAAGCTTCTGTTTTATGGCAGTGGTTGCAGTCAGTAGTGGAGAAACATGTATGAAGGCTTCGACTGCATCAATATGTCTTAATTTGTTCCTTTTTTCTACCTTCTCCCTGTTCCTCTATGTCCCTCTTTGTGTCCAGGGTGAAGCAGATTCTAGAGGAGCTGATATTCATGTCATCCAATGGTCCTCAACACCCAAATTCCYTTCCTTGCTGAATTCTGCTGCCTGCTTCTCCACATCGAAACTACTTTTTGCTCCATTGCAAATGAGGCATCTATAAAGCTGGTGACCAGGACAGGATTTTTTTTCCAACAAAGAAAACAATATTTCATTGATGCAAAGGTCCAAGGAGCTTGGACTGTTGTTGTGTGAGATTGTTTACCTTCACAGAATCAGGGCTGATACATCATCTTCTTCTTCCCACAGAATCTTCTATGGGAACTGTTCAGTACTACTTAAAGGGATGGCATTTCTATAATTATGTAATTATTGTTCCAAAGTTCTTTCTTTTGTCTGTAAGCCCTTYGTTTTGGTGAAAGTGTAATCCCATGCTACTGAACGTGGATAAAATGTGATTAAGAATCAACAGCAGTTCCCTAGTAGAGCTGATTTTTTTGGCTTACTTTTTTTTTTATGGTTAGAAAATAGAGAGTCAAATTCAAACTTCGTAATTCTGAATAGAGAAATGATTTTTAAAACTTGCACAGTGTGCTGCAGGGTGGTTGTTATTCTCAATTAGATTATCTCCTCATGTTAGCCTAAAAAATAATGGAAAACATATTTCTCTAATGAGTTCTATAGCAATTCGCTGTGGTTGTTTAGTTATCTGAATTTCTTCTAATTCATCTCATTTTCTTTTCTAAATTCTGCATGTTTTTTGTTTTGTTTTGTTGTGGTTTATTTTAAATAAAATAAAAACACAACAGTGAATTGAAACACCATTAAATTCAATGAAATTTCAGCTATTTACCCCTACTTGATGTTAGAATCATAGAATCATAGAATCACAGAATCACAGAATCATAGAATGCTTAAGGTTGGAAGGGACCTCAGAGGCCATCTAGTCCAGCCCCCCTGCTCACGCAGGGTCACCCAGAGCACGTGGCACAGGGGTGTGTCCAAGCSGGTTTTAAAGATCTCCAAGGGAGATTCCACAACTTCTCTGAGCAGCCTGTTCCAGGCCTCTGTCACCCTCACTGTTAAGAAGTGTTTTCTCAAGTTCCTGTGGAACTTTTGGTGCCTCAGCTTGTGGTCATTTCCTCTAGTCCTATCGCTGGCCACCACTGAAAAGAGGCCGGCCCCCTCCTCCTCACTGCCTCCCTTGAGGTATTTATACACGCTGATCAGGTCCCCCCTCAGCCTTCTCTTCTCCACGCTGAACAGGCCCAGCTCTCTCAGCCTTTCCTCATAGGACAGATGTTCCAGGCCCTTGATCATCCTCGTAGCCCTGCTCTGGACTCTCTCCAGCAGCTCCACATCCCTCTTGTACTGGGGAGCCCAGAACTGGACATAGGACTCCRGATGTGGCCTCACCAGGGCTGTGTATAGGGGGACGATCACCTCCYTCGACCTGCTGGAGATGCTCTTCTTTAATCCCTGTGTGTTTGACACAGGAGTTTGAAAAAAGAAAAAAGAAGGAAAAAACAGATGAAACAGATGTCAGGTTACTTTCTTTTAATTCTGTTCATTTTTCACTATCTGCTATGCATACTGCATCTCCAACTGAATTTTCAGCTGCTGAATCACCATCAGTTGAAGACCCAGCAACCTTAAATTACTGGATATAACTCAAAGACTTATGCTGTTTTTATTGTTTGGCATGTACTCAGGAAACGGAACTTAGCTTAGCATTTAAAGCATATGGCAGGGGGAGAAAGGCCAGCATTTTGGATGAAGATGCGTATATTTTGTACTCTCATGGTATGACGCATTCTTGTGTTTTGCAGATGGCACCTCAGAATCCTTGCTCTGAAAACTACTTTTAACAAGCCAGACAGGCTTACTGACACAGGCGTGAGGACCATCAGTTTCCACACAAATGTTACTGCATGTTGCAGATATCCTGGGAAGGAGTTCATTCTCATTGTCCAAGACTGAATTTTGCCTTTCCTTTCCTAGCAACCTCCTCTAGTCTAGCCAAACTTTCAGTTAATCCTCAGAGGAACTGCTTAAAACTGCCACCCTCAGAACTTGCCTTTGCTCCATCTCTGTTTCTCTGTCCCTGATAAAGCACAGATACTTGTTTCATGTGAAAATGGACTAAGCTTTTGCTATTTTATGTACTGTATTGAGCAGATAGCAAATCTACATATTGAAGAACATGTAGTTTCCACTCTCTGGGATAATTTGCATTATTTACTAATCACATTGGGAGCATTGCTTAAATGTGCGAGGCTGGGTGCAATTTTTCTCAGAACTATGATGATTTCTCTCTGGTCTCCTGATTATTTGTTGCACTGTGTCCTTAAGCTGAGCCAGACAAATGTATCTCATAAAACAACATCCTATGTGTGAGGTGAACTTCACACTGGCTATTGCCACATCTTCTCAACTGCCTTCTTTTTTTTGTTATTTGACTCCCRGATTTCCACACTCTTTGTAGGACAGACATCCCTGAGTCTGCACCTGTGCACTAGCCTGCACCTTTTGCTAGAAAGCGATTCCTCGTGAAGCAGTTTGGTTGCAAATAAAGCCATGGGTAATGGACATGAACAGTGAACTTCTATTGTCTACCTGCAACAGGAGAGCTAAAGCAGAAGTAGAAATCGGAATCAAAGACAGATCTGTCAGGTAATGAATGGGATACTGCGTGGAGTAATGTGAAAATTACTGCCAATTTATTGTCTGCTGATGAGCTTTTTTTCTTTTCTTTCTTTCTTTTTTTTAAATGATACTAAAGAACTGCTATTTACAGGACTCCTGAGCAATTGTTTTCACATTGGGCTAAGACAAGAGAACAGTTGCTGGCACTACCGACAGTATCTCTCTACTGGCTATCAACAGGGTGAAAAGTTCAGCTACCCACACTGCAAGGAATGGGGTTCTAGGGAACAGCCTCTTCCTGTCACACACACACACACAAAAAAACAAAAACAAAAAAAAAAAAAACACAAATTTCTGACAGCATGCTAGCAGATAAAAACACTTGCTGCCTGCAAATAAAATGCAACAGAGATGTACCCATCCTACATTCAGGTTTTGTGTAGTTTGAGTGTTCCCAGAAGGTGCCACATTACTCCAGCAGAAGTAATAACCAAAGTGTTGCTACTCTCAAAGGTATGGATTTAAGAAAGATTTGAAGCCTTGGAATAGAAAAATAAGCGCCTTCTGATTGTGACAGGTATCAACTGCAACAGTTTCCCTGAAAAGAAGAAAAGAGGAAGGAGATTACAGATTTTTTATTCCTGCATGTTTTGTTTGCTTCAAGGATGAGTTTTCTTCTTCCCTCTTGTGACTGCTGAGGGTCACAAGAGCATGAGCATCTCTTCTCTCCAGCCTGCTTCCAGAAGTATCTTATATGCAGAAGAAGTGAGTAATAGGTGCCATTGCTGTGGTATTTATTCATAGCCATCTTTACAAGTCCATAGAATTGTAAAATCAGTTCTAAAAAGTGGAAGTAACAAGTGACCTATGATAAAAATATTTTGACTTGGTTTGTTTAAAGAAGCAGTTTWTTACTTACTACTTTCCTTGGAGACCAATTTATTTGTTCTATCCTTGTCTTACTCAGAAATTTTGTCATAGTGTCTTTTTGAAAAACATCGCTTGAAATTTAAAACATTATGAGCAAAGTATCTTCCAAAATGGGGATAATTCCCATTTTGAGAAGAAGAAGAAATGGTGATTCTTCCCTGAAAGGAAGGCTAGCTAGTTGGTAATAATTCCAAGTGGTTGAATAGGAAATGTCTTTCAAACTATGTAAAGTTCTTCTAGAATTTACACATCTGAAAAAGAGGAATGGGAAGAAAYTAAGAAGAGTGTTGAATTTTACTTTTCCCATAAGATCTACTGTCATTTGCATTAAGCATAAATTTGAAAATAAACATTCTGAGTTTTTACGCATATTTTTAATATTCTGAAAATATTAATGAAAAAGGCAAGACCGTAAGATTATATACCATTTGGACTTTCATATATCAGTGGTCTATCTCGTGTTGAGACATTAGAGATAAAGTTGAAGAGAAGAAACAATAGACTATTTTTTAACATTTACCCTCTCAYACAGTACTTCAAACTTGTGGCACACATGATGCACATTACTTGAATGGCCTCTTGAAGTCATTTGTGTTGCCTTATAAAGCAAACCTAAAAAAAGGAAATGAAAAAAGAAACAAGATATCAGCATCACGTTGCAAACTGAAGCTCAGTTTTCAGCAGATTATGAGAGGAAAAGACATCATACCTGAAAATGTCATAGTGAGATACTACACATTAGTTTTGAAAAAAAAATCAAGAATATTTGCTTTCCCTGAGAAAGTTTGCAGATGACACCAAGCTGGGTGGAGTGGCCGACACTCCGGAGGGCTGTGCTGCCATCCAGAGGGGCCTGGACAGGCTGGAGAGTTGGGCAGAGAGGAACCTCATGAGGTTCAATAAGGACAAGTGCAGGGTCCTGCACCTGGGGAGGAATAACCCCAGGCATCAGGACAGATTAGGGCTCAACCTGCTGGAGAGCAGCTCCACGGAGACGAACCTGGGAGTCCTGGTTGACAATAAGTTAACCATGAGGCAGCAGTGTGCCCTCGTGGCCAAGAAGGCCAATGGGATCCTGGCCTGCATCAGGAGGAGTGTTGCCAGCAGGTCAAGGGAGGGGATCCTGCCCCTCTCCTCAGCTCTGGTGAGGCTTCACCTGKGGTACTGTGTGCAGTTCTGGGCTCCCCAATATAAGAGAGATGTTGAGCTTCTCGAGAGGGTCCAGAGAAGAGCAACTAAGATGATTAAGGGAATGGAACATCTCTCGTACGAGGAGAGGCTGAGTGAGCTGGGCCTGTTTTCTCTGGAGAAGAGAAGGCTGAGAGGGGATCTGATTAATATGTATAAACTCAGGAAGGGAGAATGCAGGGAGGAAGGGGAAAGGCTGTTTTCATTGGTGGCCAGCGATAGGACGAGGGGTAATGGCCATAAGCTGGAGTACAGGAAGTTCCGTCTCCAGGTGAGGAGCAACTTCTTTACTGTGAGGGTGACAGAGCAGTCAAGGTCTCTTCCAACCTTGAATATTCTGTGATTCTGTGATTCTGTGTAATAAAATACTTGTTAGACTACCTGAGCCCTGGAAATCTGGCCAATTAATGCTAATGTTGACACAATGAGGTTTCTTTACCTAGCTGATAGACTGTAATAAGTATCCAACGTGTTGAATGAAATGGAATCCTGTACTAAACTTAGTGATTAAGGCTAAATCATCTCTAATCCCACACTTAGCTTTTAGAACTAAAGCTTGATTACCTTGACTTGGTTAGGTAAAAAAGCCCAGAGAACTAACACTTTGAAAMATCAAATGACATTTTTTTCCCCCGTTGGTTTCAATTTGAAAGAATGTAATATGAGAAAGCCGTTGAAGACAGGCATAAATAATGATCCTTCTCCATGAGATATGCACAAAACTTTTTGACCAGCTTTTACCTGAATAACTTACTGGATACACATTTTTTTTTCTATCAGCTCTCTCTTGTTTAGAATTGTAGAAGACCGCATGCTGATTGAAAAGGCTTAAATGTTCTAGACAGCTAGACACAGGAGAAACGTGCGTGCAAGTGCAACTGGCAGTATTGCTTCACACTTTGGGTATATACTTAGAAAAGTTCSCGTTAGACAATATGTGGAACCCTTCCAAAGGCAGGGAGAAGTGCTGTGCTTCAATGTTATGAGCCTAATGCTATATAACAGAATGTTGTGTTATAAAGCAATGTTTTGAGTATTGTATCCATCTTTTTCTTATTTCCAGAGGTAAAATTTGGGGTTTCTCTGAGAACGCTAATGGGCAAATGGATAACGCCAGATAACTGCAGGTAATTGTCATATTAAATATACAGCGGGAAGACAACCTGGATTTACAGCATCATGAAACTTGTCTAATCACTGACTCTTCTCAGAAAACAACAGCTTATGAAGCCCTTTTATGGAGAAAATACCAAGAATGTAAATCTTTTCTTTTAGTGTTCTTCCTCTCTTTTGATACAGAGATGTCAACCTTTTTGCAGATAGTGGCTTGATGATGGTTCTTATTTGGAATGATGTCAGTAGACATCACCTGGGCTGATATTACTTGTCAATGAAACTTAATGATCCAGTTTCTCATTTATAGCCTGTATATCTAACATGGCTTCACAGAACTTTGCAAAACTAATTTATTTATGCTTTTGGTAGCCAGAATACACAGCACAAGCCTGTGTTAGCTTTTGAAAGGATAGAAAAGCATTCATTCTGCACACTATCAGTTCTGCTGGTTTGTATAGGAGATGGAGAGCTACTGCACTGAAAAGACCAAGTCACCAAAAATCCTTGCATTACTCGGTGTGAGGTTGGAGCTCTCCTTGTATCCTCTTGCCACAGAAGCCAGCAATTGCACAAGGAAATAGAATCCCTCAGCTTCTCCTTCCCCCAGCACTTCCACACAGGCGTTCACAGAGCTGAGTCTCTGCTGTCTAATCAGTGGAATTCAAACAATGTTGTTTTGATGAGTTTTTAGTGCTTGAAATTGTCCAATAGTAGTCACAAAAAGCCTTTGATAAGGGCATGCAAGTAGAACTGGAATTGAAGCCAATCAGATATAATATTTTTATAGTATTGTATGAAAAAAAAAGAAATTTCATCTGTATGAATTTATCTTTACTTTATATATAATATTTACAAGCTGGGAACACGCGCTCAGTATCCCAAAGAGGCAATACAGTTCAATCAATTAACATATTCCTTAAACAGATCTGACCTTCTTCTAGTTTTTAAATAGTATTTTTCTTTCAGGTTTCACAATTTAAACAAAATATGACCACAGATTTTACAAACATTTCTATAAATAATTCTTCCCTTTTTTGTACTATCATGTTAGTCATAGTTGTAAAGTTCTTGATTGTCACTGGAGAAAAAGGAGGAATATTTTAAGGTTTTTTTTAATTGTATTTTCTACCTGGGTGTACTTTTATAGAAAAAAATATCTAAATATATTTGGGAGTAAGAACCATAGGCTATTTAGATTTGTGAATGGTGGTGCTACATTTAGCATTCATTGGCTCCTTCCAGGTGAGTTCTTCCAGAAGATGCATATCACACTGGGTTATGGGACTTCTGCAAAAGGCATTAACTGAGGAAATCAGAGGCTACAGTTGTCACATGTGCCCACATACTGTAACTTAATCAGAAAGTGGAAAAGGAAATAGTATCTTTCTCCCCTGACACACAGATTGCCCTTATCTTTGAAATCTAATGCTTCAGAAATACGTGAAAATCTATGCAGTGCAGATTGGTGTTCCACAGTGCTGGTGCTTCCACAGTGTTTAAACACCATGTTCTTGGAGGGATAGTTTAATTTCTATATGGTCCTATTGCTTCCAAGCAATGCACCTGCCTACCTCTGCTGTAAAGAATGCAAGCAGAGGATGCAGCAGTGATGCATTTTATCCCCACCGGTAATGGCTTTTTATTTATATTTCTGAAATCTAGGTTGCATACTATTTTTCTGATACATATTCTAACTCCCACTTGGAGATATCTGCTCCCAGTGCAGTTGCACAGAACAGTAGCTACGTACACTTAGAAAAATGCCAGCTGAATTCAGGATCTCTTGTGTGCTGCTTTTAGTAGGCATGAAGAAATACTAGGTAGACTTGTTATGGGCTTTCTGATGCACTTTTGTATCCCCATGGTTTGGTCTGCCTCACTAGTGCTGCCATATCCAAAGTGATTTCTTGTCTTATATGTAGCTCTAACATATTTCTCTGACTGGTGTGCAAGGAGGGGCTTTTATAGACTCTCAGAACATCACTTAAAGTAATTTCTAAGTAACCAGCAATCAGTTTCCGGAGTTAGAGGTGGCCTGAACTGAGCTCCAGAGTGACCATTAACTTTGTCTCTTTCAAGTAGAGCCAGTCATTATTTTTTCCTTCTGGGTGCACACTTGCATATCTTTACAAAAAGGGCACTGTTAGAGTCTACCCTGCCATAAACTCTGACTGCAATACCTCATCCACTACTGACCTGAAGTGAACTCCAAGGAGCAGGAACAGTAATAAAGCAAACCCCAGCAAACAGTGTGAAGCTTTTGTAAGATCTTATGTAACTGAATTGGCTATATTGGGAACTTGCTTTTGGTTTTAATTATAGATTTAAGGGTGCACTTCTCAGGCTCTGTGCCATCTCTTTGCTCCCTCCCTTCACTCTTGATTTGCTTTATATAAGGAGCAGCCACTACAAAAAGGATGTTTTTCCCCCTTTCTTTTGGGAAGAGAAGTGGAGAGGCCGACAAAAGTGCACCAGCTGGGGAGAAGAGATGGAGAGGCCTAAYGTGTTAATTGTCTTGTATCACTCTGGTCTTGAGTTTTAGCCTGGTCCCTCCARAAAACTCCAAGGGCCATCTGTGAAAGCTCAGAGAAAATGTGCAGTGTCCTGAAACTTACCCATGTTTCTTCCCAAAGGCTGGGGTCAGGTGACAAGTACTTCTCTGTATTTTCAGGAAAGTGTCAAATGTATGGCAAATCTCAAGTGCCAAATTTATCTCTTATTGATGCCCATGTCCTACAACACACAAAAATTATTCTCATTGAAGCAGAGCTRGTGAGGGGAAGATCTTCTGAGGGTCTGGTGAAGCATTAATGAAAACTGAGTGGAGACTGGAGGAAACAGGACTTGGGATGTAGGAAAATTTAAATTGTAGCAAAATTTAAACTATAGCTAAGTCAGTTTATGTTRCTTGAATATAACTTGGTTTTTTTTTTTTAATTTGATCGGTATTCATCTTCCAGGTCGCTTCTATCTCCCAGAGCATCTGCCAAAGCTGCCCTGAAGCCCAAGACATTCTGGCTTTGCTCTAAAAGTTTGATATCTCCTGTGTCACCTGAAAGATACTAAGTTTATAGCAGGGGAATTGTTTACTGTATTGATAGAATTTTAGAAGATCCAGTATGAATGATGATTCAGTCCACCTCTGTACAATAGCAATTTCCTTAGAGTAGTCTTATTATAATTTAACTTATCAAAGCTCAGTATAAAGTAGTGTTTTTCTGGCAAGGCTTTCAGGGAGGCAGAAAGTTGCACATGGAGCATGGAAGCCTAGATAACAAATTCTTCACTGCAGAAGCCTGGTCATGGAATTGATGGGAAGTGGTCTGCTGAAACAGGGAACGAGATTCACCAACTTTCCAAATTTTCTCCATTCTTCTTGGCAGTATTTCTAAACTGGTCTCATAGTGTAAATGTAAGCAGGAGACATGACATTACATTTGTAATTCAAGACTACTCTAAGGAAATTGCTATTGTACAAGGAGAAAGCTTCAACCATAAAGCCCTACAGAAGCTGTTGCAAAGCACAGTGTAGTATAGATGCCTTGTTTTATGTAGGTATGGGTGTGTTGCTCATCAGTGCTCATAATTCTCAGCTGGTATTGAAGCATCCAGTTTTGCTTTCTTCTTATGTTTGTTTATTTTATGAGTTTTTTTTAGGATATGACTCAGTGCTTTTCAGAAAGCAAAGTTTTTGTCTGCATCATTCTTCCTGCCAATCCTGTACATCACCTGCTTGATCCACAGTTTGGAGTGACTCATTTTTCTCCAGACACATGTGCACACAATGAGCTGTCTCCAGTCTAATGGCCCTTCAGAGAAACTTGTATGTAGGGTCATAACTGTGTTTCATTGCAGATGCCCAATGCCCATCTGTAGAGGACAGTCCCTGTTTCAGTATTTATTCTCTGAATGCTTTAAAACCATTGCAAGTGAAAGCAAATGATCTATTTGATCTACTTTTTTTTTTCCTTTCCCTCTCACTAACTAATTTTGTATCTATTATTTGCTGCAGGAAATCTATGTCAGACAAGCAACCTCTACATTTTGTTCTGAGATTGCTTTTCATTCTAAACTGTTACAGTTTGAACTGTTTGAACTGTTACAGTGARCTTGAACTTAGGTCTGTGGAAAATTTGCACACTCCTTGCTCACTGTCTTACCATTTGTGTGTGTACCATTTGTACAATGAGCCAAACTTCTCACTGCTTGTTGTGAAAAGCACCTATTTTGCTTGATTTTATGCTCTAGGGGTCTTGGAAATAGATGGCACAGGATAAGCCCATATCCTAGTAGCAGCAAATGATTCTGGTATCTTTTGGGACTCTCCTGCTTAAGTCTTTGCCAGTTTATTATGGCACCATCCGAGGAACAGGCCAAGAAGTAAAGCGTATTCCAGAGAATGTGAGTTTTGCTGCCTTATTCCTAAAGGGGCTTGTTCTGTGCTGGCCTGAGGATAGTGCAGCCCCCTAATGAGCTAGTATAAGTCAGAGCATGGGCAGAGCCACTGGTGGAAACAACATCTGTACCAGCAAGTTGATGATCAACACATCCCTCTCTCCATCTAAGGATAACTAGGGCAACAGAGATGGAAAGTACCTTGCATTTCCCTACTGCCCTTTGTACAAGGAAGGCCACAGTTTTCAGCTTTTATTGCTTAACATTTAAACGTCTCCAGGTAAAACTTATTTCTCCTACTTGAAAGACTGTCTTTAATCTATTTTTTTCTCATCTGCTTTCTCATCCTTACATTTCCTGAACACTGCATCAGAGGCCTAATATATCTGCTCTTATTTAAAAGTAATACAAATTTCTTTTTTTTCAGGATAATCCAGGAACTGGTGGAACAAATTTGTCCAGCTCTAATTTTACTTTTTTTTTTTCAGGAAACAGGAAATATTTTAGGAATTCCTATATCTGATGAGGAATAAACAATGAATACAGTACACAAGGAATGTTCACACTTTTTTCGTCCCAKTGAAAGTTTGTATTCATGGCAAGAAGGCAGCACCAGGACTCCATCTGTAGACACCTTTGGAGACATGGAGGTGGCTATAATTGAAATGAGACAACATAACATGACTTGGATTCATTTAATGTCACATTTGTCTGCTGGAGGTTTTTGTCCCTTTTGTTCTATGAAAAATGTTTAGAAATATTGAAATATAAGATATTTTCTGTTATATAATATTGTAAATATCATAAATAAATCTAGGCAGTGCTAAATATGAGATTGTTTTCTCTTATATTATTTCAAGCAGCAATCTGAAATTCTGTGAGCAGAGAAGATAATGAGAGAGACATGAAATGGAAAAATGAAAGATGAATTTTATGAATCTTCATTCTGCTTCAACAAATATTTTAGTTTTGCAATGTAACACATTGGTCTTGAACTCCAGGGGAATTTAAGGAATGAATTCTCTAACAAGCTTTGGAACCACAGAGCACAACAGGAAACACTGTTTCAGTTTCTCTAGCTCTTTTCAGAATTTTCTTCTTACTGGTAACTTGTTTTGTACCATGTTGTGACAGACTTTTCAGTGCCTTTACTGCAGACTCTTGGGAAATCTGAGCACTGCTGAATGGGACTATATAATTATGGCTGGACACTAATTTCAACAAGTTGCCTTTGCAATTCAGGGTAAGAGAAATAAATACCTTTGTTCTCTGCCTATTTTGACATGAGTTTAGCGAGCCCTATACTTTAGGCCATGTACAAACATATATAATTCTGTTCCAAGAAGATAGCTGTCTGCAGTCACCTAGTGTTTTGCAGCCCATTTAACACAAGTCCCTGAATGGTCCATGCCATTGAGCGTCCAATTCCACTCCTTGAAAATTTACCAGGGAAGGTTGCCAGATTAAGTAGAAGCATAATGGTGAGTGTCTGTTTTCACAAAGATGCAAAGAAGAGAAGAAGAGCAGAGAATTTCTCCAAAGGCTTTGCCAGTGTACCTGGCCCTAGCAAATCCCCTCTGCAGGGGTTCGTTCCTGGGCCATGCCCATGAGGTCTGCAAACCACAGCATTGCCACCTGTGGTAGCGTGCTGGTGTGGACATCTGTGACATCTGTCTCTTGGAAATGGAGTGGGACCACCAACTGCTCCCACAGGTCAGTGAACACAAACTGCACGAAAGCTCTAGATATTCCTCTCCRCTGACCTGCATGATTTGGGCTGGTGACCTATTCCCTTTTTTTTTTTTTTTATGTTATAAAATATGTTTATCCAGCCTCCATAAGCAAATGTTCAAATCTGAGAGCTGCAGTGCAAGAAATCCACTCAAGAATGCCAATTAAAGGACTAACGAACCCTCTCTCATCCTTAAGTACCCGAACCCTTCCAAACCTACTTAGGGGTGCCGGATTCTATATCCTATTAGGAACACGCTAAAATGGCCTRGCCTCCTAACCGGATTTTTTTAAGGTACTCTGCAAAGATTATAATCCTCTTCTTTCTGGGAGCAACTTTATTACCCCAGGGAAGCAGCGGAGTTAAGGCCATGCCAATATTTCCATCACAGTGGTAGCTCTCTTTTTTTAATTCTCCATGAAAAAGAAGTCATTTTGTGCCATAATTAAGAACCAAATAACTTCTCATGGCAGCAGATTTTGTTTATGAATTTCACACAAATATTTTTGACAGCTTTGACATTTTTACAAGCATGACTAACTACACATTTACCCTTTTTTTTGGCACTAAAATGTGCTAAAGATAATGTAAGCTAAAAATTCCTTAGTTTGGCAAGGAGTTTACCACATGTCAGGAACTGTTTTCTTTTTATTTTAAAATAAATGTAGATAGCCAAGATACTGAGTTTGATATGACATCTGCTGAGCTTGCACTGCAAAAGCTGTGATGAAGGTTATCCTTGAAGTACAAGATTGCTTTTCAGTAGCAGATCTTACTCAAAACTTGGTGGTGTACTTCCTTTGTGGTGTTGGATGTGGTACAAATTTTATGGCTTCAATTTCTCTATTTGTGAAATGAGGTTTATTACCACCTTCACAGGATTATGTTCAGCTTAAATCATTGCTATTCAGGAAGTGCTGTAAGAGGGGTGGACTTCAGAACCTAGAAGGAAGTGTGGTGGCTCTGCAAGCTGTGAGTATGTACAGTGTTTTAATCCCAACTGCTTGAGCTAGCAGCCAGCTAAGGACATGGACACCTTTACTTACACGGAATTTCATTTTTGCCTGCAGCATTCAATCATACAACATCCATCCTTGTAAGTCTGAATAGTTCCCAGGAAGTTCTCTCAGACTATCGAGGAAATACTGAATGCTATGGAACTGACAGACACAGTAGCATCCCGACTAAAGGGACTGTTTCTACAGACTTTCTTTTAAATCTAGTATAGAAATAATACATCCCATCCATGTCCAGTGTGTTTCTCTGGCAGCAAGGACATACTTGTTATACGTGCATCGCAGAAGTAATAGCTGTCAGCATTTCCCACACAGTAACAAACTTATCTGTCATTTAAAGTATTTATCACTTAAATACTGATGAAACCAGTGATAACTAGAATACTGTTGTGTGCAAAGTATTGACAAATACTGACTTATATGATAGCATTTGCTAAAGGTTTTAATGAGTGTGTTTGTCGTGTATTACTGTCACTACAAATTCTCTGTCGCTGTAGCTTGGTACCACCTTTAACTTTCTCTGCCCTCTTCAATACCTTCTGCTTTTTAGTATGCCAGTACTATACTCCTACTGAGCAGCTGCCTGTTTGGCATGACTCATGCCAGACATTTGGCAATTTTGGACAAATGGGGATATGCTATTTATCCCAAATAGCTGACTGTCTTGGATAGCACATTGTCCTGAATAATGAAAGCACTATGGRCCTAAAAATCCTTTACAATTCTTCTGTCTGCATTCACATATTATACTAAGGAAACCAGGAAATAACATGTAAATAACTGTTAATACAGCAGATGATGAGAGATGCGCTTTCAGAATCAGAACTTGATTTGACTTGATCACAGCCACACTGAAGACAATGTGAAAAACAACCTTGCCCTCTGCAGGAGCAGAGTCTAACTAATAGTTGTATGGACTCGCTGGCCTTCAGAGTCCAGGGGCATAATGCACACATAGCACTCAGAAAAGACACAAATGCCATGGTGGATTCACAAGAATCATTAGTTTGTCAGGATATAGCTGGTCAACTTGTAAGGAAAACATTTCTGAATCTTTTTTTAATCTATTCATCTACAGACTTGAAAGAAAAACTTGATTTTGAAGATCTCTAGGAGATATTCTATCAAGAGGAATAAAAAAAGCACAGTTCAGGTAGAAACTATGACTTTTGCTTCCTCTGTTTACCTCCGGACATCATGTGCAGGATATGGTATTTGAAAGGTATTCTGAGACTTTATAGTGTCTCAGGTACTGATCAGAGACACTTGAAAGAACTTTCTGTCTTGATATAGAGCCTCCTGGGAGAGCCTTTTTTTTCTTTTGCTYTTTYTTTTTTGTTGGGTTTGGTGATCTTTTAATGGTCCTATTGTAATTTATAGTAGATTGTTGCCTAATRATGAATGATAGTTTGATGTAGTTTACTAATGATGGATTTGGTTACACTGTGTGTGTTGTAGAGTGAGAGATGATTTTATCTTGTTCTGTTGGAGGAGTCAGATTACCAAAATGTGTTTGTAGCTCTTTATCAATTTACCAGTGGAGGTACCAATTTARGTCATGGGATTTTTCTACCTTGTCTTCTAAATCTTACTGAATTTGAAAATAGCTTTCAGGCTTGCTTATTTCAAATATTGCTGTTACTATCCTATGGGCCTATTTGTCATCATTTGCATCAATCAAATTTCCTTTGGATTCAGTGTGTGTGGGGTTGGGGGAGAGAGTTGAGTATGTAAAGAATGTGAGGTCAAACCCTAAGAGATAGATATAGAGATGGACCCACAGCAGGGCAAGTGCCCTTGGTGAATGTAAGGGYAAGCTGGTGATAGCTAGTGGTAGTAGCTAGCAAAGGGAGTTGATATTGAATGGAAGACTCTCATGGATTAACCCGTCAGGCTTGTTTTTGCCAGGCTTTTCTGTATTCACTTTAATGACTCATATGCTTCCCTTCCCCCTCCCCATCTTGCTTGAACAGTTTTCATTTATTTCACTTGTGTTTGGGAAAACATGCTTTACATTTTTAACATGCTTTATCATTTCCCAGGACTTAGTGAATTATTTTCTGTGTTTACCGGAAGGGGATTAATTTTTTTTTTTTTTTTTTTTTTTTTTTTTTTTTTTTATCTAATTGGAAACTATGTCAATTTCCTATCAAATTAGATCAATATAATTTGGATACATGTATATGTAGCAAGCTCATTAGTGTTCAGAAGTATTATTTTGTCCACTGCTTTTTTGTCTCTAAATGCTCTTTAAATATAAAGCTGATTTTAATAAAATTGGCTAGTATAATATTTCCCTTGCAGAGAGATGGAAAAAAGCTTTACCTGCATAAGGTGTTATTTAAAAAAATTAGCTTCTAAAATCTGAAATTAGCAAATTAAAATGTGGTATTCAAAGGTACAATTTTGCAAAGATGATGGAGATCTACCACAATCATCTGTTTGCCTGCGACAATAACCAAGAGAGTTCTGTACGTCTCATCACTATCATTTTCTGCCCAAAGGTTATCAGTACTTYATATTCAGTATAGAATTTTCAAATTCTGAAACATTTTATTATTATAGTAACGACTATAGTTGTTTTTCCTAACATGCACCCTGTCAGAAGATTTTAAAAATGTATGCCTCGGTTCATGAAAAAAAAAGAGGGGGGAAGAAAAGGGAAAAAAAAAAAAAACAAAGGTCAAAACTTTTAAAATGTCACTTCTTCTACAGTTTTGCATAGAAAATACATTGAATCAGTGGGAGGGCTCCTTGCCCATAGAAACAGGCTGTAAGAAAAGAATGTTATCCTGCTGCTGTAGTTTCCACTTTCACTGGCAGCTGCAGGCTGAGCAGAAAAGCACTGTGGGAGCCTATTGTTACCCCAGCTGGGTAATAGTTTTCTTATTTTACAGTCAGCAACTGAGGGGGGTTGGGGTGTCTCAGCAAAGTGCCTGAAAATATAACTCCTGCAAACAGATCACTTTCTCCCTCGCTATGAGAAACAGGGATCCATAAATCTTTTATTTCGTTTGGTTCCTCTATCCAGGTAATTAACTACTWCAAAAAAAAGATGGATTTATTTTTCCAGACAAATTTATGCTGCGTGGAAACGTCACTTCGAAGGCTGCAAAATCCCAGATTCCTAATGGAATGCTGAATAATATTCATGGCTCTTTCTTTGTATGAAATTTGATTGCTGAAAAGTAGACTTTGCAAAGTAAAGCTGTGTGGATGATAACCCGGATTTTTACCAGAGAATAGTTTTGATAGGGAATGGTGGGGGAGGGGTGGACATTTTGTAAAGCCTTTTTTTTTTCCTGGTATAGGAAGTGTGATCACCCCACAAAAGTGACATACACTTTTTATGTCATATATCTGTATCTCATAAATTTAACTCTTAGAAGACAATAGGGTTTYTTTGTATTGCTGGTTTAGTCAAGCAAAACCAACTGTTTCAGGCACCATCACTGCCTAAATTTTAAAGGGAAAGGATATGAGAGACCTAACAATTCATCTGAGAAAACTTTTCTGAGGTCTTCTATTTTCTAGAAAATTCTAGTAGTCTAGAATTTGTAAGACTTGATGCAAAATGAGACACATCCTTATCACAGGGAATAAGGTTGACTAGCTAAATGGTAGCTYGACATTCTGTCTGCCTTGGGCCTCTCTCTACAGTTCTGATGTGAAAAGTCAGGTAGATCACTCCATCAGCCACACCAAAATATGCAACACCACCCAKTCATGCAGTGGTAGAGAAAGGTGCTCCTATCACTATCCCTCAGTCTCTTCAAAAAGCCCTTTCTCTATGTGAGGATCCATGCTGAAGGAGTGAYGGATCATGAGGAGGATTCTGATGTGGATGAACTTTGTTTTAATCTTGCTAACTCAGCGGGAGTGGAGAACTCACAACATCACTGGGCCTGTGCTGCTGTAACTCCACTGGCATTTGTARCGGGATTGAAGATGAGAAATCTCCTGGGAGGAAAAGTTCTGAGCCTATATAAATCTGGGAGAACCTCAGTTCATTTCATCATGGGCAACTGGAATAATGTGTGAGAGGCCCAAGACCAGGGCTCCCTGGTACTGGTCTCATGCTACGAAAGTCAGATCTCCGTGACTCCAAAAAAGGGAGGGATGGGCCTAACTTCACACACATGTTCTCTCTTGTATACCCACTCTGCTGAACTGAAAGCTTCTCACTTTCCAAATGAAGGAACTTGCAGGGCTCTGTCTTGGCTGCCCATACTCAGGGCATACTCTGCCAGTATTACTAGATCCCATAGGTTAGGCATAGATATATATCTGCTCATGTCAGTCCTGCAGAGAGACAGAGAGGGCTGAGTCTCTGAAAGGAAGAGAATCAAACTTCATTATAATCCTAGAATACCTGGGACAAATGCAACAGAAGGGATGTTCCTGGGAAGTCTATTAATTTTATATGTGTTCTTCCCTTCTTTGATAAGTTTTTTTTTTCCCTAAGGAAAGGAACCAGCAAACTCATAATTTGGTCAATAGATAAATGACAGTAAATTTAATATSATGCACCTAATACAGCCATCAGCATGGGATCTTAAATCAAGCTATAGTCTATACTTACTTTTACAGGACCTAAGTTCAAGTCTAGCTATCAAATAGGTATGTTTTGTGAAGACCAAACATGCATGGGGAGAGGGAAGGCAGAACTAAATAGATCTCGTTGCAGATCCAAGGGATGGACTTTCAAACATTTACTAAGCTTTTCCTAAAGCTGTAGAAATTCTTGCCCTTTTCTCTACAAACTCCTGACTCAGTTACAGTGTCTGCCAGAGTTTGTGGCATACCGTATGCAAAAGGAACCAACTCAGACATTTAAGTTATGCCGTAACTGTATGAACCCCAAGAAGCAGGAACCTGAGGTAGGTCGGTAAGGATAGCTATGGCCGGAYTTCCAACAACAACAAAAGTCCTCCTTGTGTGAAATCAAAACTTCTTGCTAGAAGCTTGCTAGAAGCTAGAAAGTGATTGAATGTTCTGCTAGAAGAAGCTTTAGTGCATTGGTCTCCATAAGGAGTTTTAGAGATACATCTTTTAACAGCTTCTCTGAACTAACCTTGTAAAGACCAAGTTTTGTCACACTTGTGAATATTTCCCAGAAACGTCTATTTGACCCTCCTCTGGGTGTTTGAGACTCTGTTTGAAGAGTGCAAGCCTGAAATATGTCAAGAGATTAATATGGCAGATGAGGCCCTTTGTGCAAATATGTACTGTCATTTCTATTCTAAAGTGGTCTGCTACTCTCCTATAGTTAGGGGATATAAGTTATATATAGGGGATATAGTTAGGGGATTTTAAGGTAAACTGGTTCTTTGTAAATATTTCTAAGAACATTTCTATCTAGATGAGTAAATAGCTGAATAACACAGGATTCCTGTGTATGAAGTATCTATTTGTGGCAGTGCTTCACTTTCTAGTATCTCTATGGCTCTTTCATCCTGGGAAGTAAGTGAATTTACTAATTTCAAAAACAAAATGGTTGTATCTCTTTTTTTCTGAAACAGAATTCCCAAATGAAAGCAAAGAGAGAAGGAAAGAAAAGGAGAAGGAAGCCTCTTGTTTAATTACAAAAGAAATTGAGTTAAATATATTGTGTGTGTATATATATATACACACACACACACACACAATTTCCATTTTTATTTTTAATTTAACTTTGATTTCCAYAGTTAATTAAAGTGTGCTTCTACTCTTTACACAAGTCAATGATTAATTAGAAATGCCATCATTCTAACTGAACATCCACTCTTGCCYCGTGGGTCTGTGAACCAGGTGGCTACACAGCTCAGTGGAGTCACAAGTGCAATGAGTGCTATTAATCTCTAGGGCAGTGTTTGCAGATCCTTTGTGCTGCCTGCTCTACATGCACAAGAAGAGACCCAGGACTCCTGCTGGAAGGCACTTGTTCTCTGTGGCTACGGCTGCATAAACCTGTGCTGAAGAGGTGTTACTGCAGCTATCAAAGAATGGGGATGTTGCTGAAGAGCCCTACATCTATTAGCCCAGGCTTGGTACCACACTACCTTGGTCATGTAGCTTTTGGTTACGGCACAGAGAGAGCTTCCTTGCATCTGACCATAAAATGCCCTGTAGTCATGGCCTGCACAAACGAAAGCAGGGTGAAGAAACAGATGGCAGAGTGGTTTGCCCAAGGCCATGCAGGAAGTCAGCAGCAGAAGCAGGCGTGGAGATGACATCTCTATGTCCAAAAATAATGACTTGTCTCCTGTGTCCACTACCTGGTAGGGTTTTATATGGATAAGTAACTTTGGAAGACCAGGCACACCTCCATCTGTTATTTCCATTTCCACCTCACCATGAACAGGCCATCCAGTATTTGTTCTTGGTGGAGTATGGGAAGGCTGTGCAGGGTTTCCATGTTATTGCATTTATATGAAAGTACCAAATACATAAAAAAAATCCAGCTTCATTTAAAGGAAGACTGGCTTCTGCTGAAGGTTTCTGCAACTCTTTTCTACTTGTGTGAGCTTGATAGTGAATCTCACACTCACAGGGATAAGTCTCTTCTGATGTATCTTAAAATATCAAAATCTGGATTTCCAGGCTAAGACAGGTATTTACACATCTTTATTAATCAGTAAATAAAGTCTTGTCTTTAACCAGTTAAAGACAAGGCCATCTATTTTACACATCAGTTTGAGGATGGGATGAATTACCTTGTGAAGCCCATTGGTTATAGAATAAGCTTGGATAAGTTGCTTAGACTAGACACTTAGTACACTTTCAGGCAATCTAGTTTTACTGTAACAAACTGTGCACTGGAAGCTATGCCATAACTTCACTATGGCCAATCCCTGTTATTACCTATTTTTATGGCAACACAATCTCCAGCATATATATGCTATACAAATAAATACTAATTTGATTTCCATTGCAAAGACCTTGCAAATATGCATGCAGACTTGAGTTTTGCAAGAGTCAGTCTTGCAAAAATTCCCAATTTAATTAAAACCTSTTACTAACTCCACTACCCACTTGCAAAAAATAATTTGACTGATGATTTTCTAATTATTTGTCAGACTATTCATCATTTGTCTCACAGCAGGGTCAGTTATGTCACTAAACTGAGTAAGATTTTCCCTTAGTCTCATTTTGCTTTTCATGGTAAAATGTAATTCAGCTATATAGAAAAGTGATTTTACCATTTTTAAACACCTAAGAAACACTGTTGACTTGTTGGATAAAGCTGTGTATGCATAATGCTGAGCATTAGTTTTAGAAATCAAAGCATCCTGCCTGGGACACACACTTTCTGTTGCAATATGTTTGCTTTKTTAACATTTTAAGATTTTGCACTGACTTCACTTTGTACATTAAATAGAAAATCACCTCTTTCTGCATTTTTAATAAAGTTTTTAGATGCTGTTAACTGCATTTTTTAAAAATTTTCTTCTTTGGCAATAAGCCAATTTATAAGTAACTTTGTTCAAGTTAGAGCAAATAAAATGCTTGCCTTTATTCTGAAGGTTGTTCATAGCTGTACAGATGTATCCACTAGGGAAGAATCTTGCATTTTACAACTTTTAATATTTATATTCTCATTAGTATTCCAACAGGCACTGGCTGTAGATAGAACTAYTCTTGAAAAAGCAAACTGACATTAAAACCCTGGAACAGAGTTTACATATACTAACCATGCAGGTTGAAAGAATTGGCCAAGGCCCTATTGTATAAATTTGTGACTTTCTCTCTACTCCRTGCTCTTCTTAGATGTGAGTCATCTCGTGTAGATATTAGATTGGTTAGGAGAAATTGGAGAGGAAAAGAAATGTATTTGTTTTTATCCAGTGTCTATAAGCCTGAGATGGAAAGCTGTGATTGCTGCAATTAGGTAAGATGAAAAGTAGCCACTTACACTGGCTCAGACAGAAGTCTTTCTCTGGACAACAAATTGACATGATTTTTCTCAATATATTGATGAAGTATGGTTGTTCAGATATATGCTTTAATTAATAAAGCATGTTTTTTCCACTTTTCATTTTACTACCATCCTGAATTTGTCCTTTTTCTTCATTAATCATTCATATATCCAAGTGTATAAACGAAATTTATCTTTTTTTCTCCCAAGTTCAACTGAGCCACATTTGTCTTCAGAACTTCTTTTAAATTCCACATTACTCTTTTTTCATCTTTTCTCATACTGGCATGGACTCTATGCAAACTTCACTCCCTGCTGGTCTTAGAGGAATGTATTCATTCTTTTCCTGTGAAGAGATCTGTTACAATGCTACTGATAAAAAAAAAAAAAAAAAAAAAAAAAAAAAAAAAAAAAAAAAAAAAAAAAAAGTCTTATCTTCCCATTTGGAAACTGATTGAAAATATTAGGAATGAAAACATAGTAGTATACAAAAATCAAGAATTTGCTTGGGATTCAATCACCAAAACAGAAATTGTATCGTGCTACTTTAGGCTTTTAAGATGTCTCTTTAGTGGCCTCCATCTGCTACTGCAAGAGGATGTAGATATCTTATAGTTCTTCTAACCTGTCCATCAATATCTTGACACTGRTATCTAAAATGGTTGACCAAAGACTAGGGGAAATATCCTGAAGTAACATTATATGTCAACATTATATGTCTATGTTTAGGCAAATGAATCTTACCTTTTAGTTTCATTTATGGAAATATGTCAGTCTGATTTAATATTTAATTTAATGTTTTCATTATTGCTTTTTCTTTAGTAAAATTCCATCACCAGTGCTTTTTCACATTATGTACAATTTTGATTTGTCACAAAGATTTTTAAGCAGAAACTGTTTAAATATTTAATTCACAAAACCACAAACACAAACATGTAACTTCTTTACTTATAAAGCTCCAGACATATGTTTTCTTTTATTAGCTAGTGGGAAAAGGAAGTTCCTGCTGCCCTTCTGTTTGAAAGATAACAATTTGTAAGCCTGATCATTAAAAAAAATGGTAGGAGATATAAACCTAACAACTTGTAAGCTGAGGAAGGCACTAAATTCAGATATGGGGAATATTCTGTCCACAAGGAAAGATATAGAAAGGTGACAATAGCATCTTCTCTAATGGCTATTTTTTAAAGAGAATGATCACATTCAATACTTCTGTAAGAAAGACTGAACATACCTCATGATGGGAGGGGCTCTGAACTCCAGAGACAATGAGGAAATTTCACTGAAAACTTCATAAAAGTCTTTTTTTTTTTTTTTTTTTTTTTTTGCTGAGCACTAAGGCTGGAGATGTGTTCCTCTTTTTAGTGTTGCTACTGGCTATCAGCAGTGCCAGCACGATGGCTGTGCTGAACATTCTTCTTGGAACTGACTCCTTCCTTTTATAAGTATAGGCCTAAGGATTCATTCAATATTCCACTTCAAAGCCCATATCCCCCAAATCTTTATAACATCTCACTTCTAGGCACGGTATTTTCATTTCTTTCCTTTCTCCATTGTAAAGGATAAAAACACAATGAACCTACCACTATTCTTTTTTTTTTATACAGACACACAGTGAGTAACATACACAGTGTATTTTACTGTACTCATATTCCTTTGATTGCTACTCACTTGAGCTACTAAAGCTCCTTAAGCAATTCCAGTTGTCATCAGAGATCAGATCTGGGACTGTACAAACTAAAGGTGATAAAAGTGTTGTATGAGTTTTCTGTATAAAATCCCCATCTGTCATTCCAGTCATTTCCTGGCAATGCTTCTGTGAATGGCAGTGAAAATTTTGTGTGAGCAAGGATTGTTTTAAGACAGCAGAATTAGATATACATTTTGGGCATCTCTGCTATGCATTTGGTTAGATAACCGTTGTCAGAGGCAGTGCTAGAATGGATAACGTAACAGCCAGCAAACCAGAGCTCTTCCTGGCCTTGATTTACATGAAGTATTTCTTCTCTGGTCTCTCTCTACTATTTGGGCATGAMGACAGAAAGGGAGAGTTTGTCTCTCTGTGGAATGGTAAAGCCAGCTCTCCTAAAAGAGTTCTCTTCGTGTTCGGAGACCTTTGACTTCACAAAAGCTGATAAGGGTCTTTTCTAGCCTGTGGGTGCCATTTGCCTCTAGTTCAAGTCCTTCCTGGTAGACCCTTATCCTGCACACCTGCAGGAGCAGCTTTGCCGAGACTTCTCCAGGATCACTTCCTCTCATGCCTCCCTCAGTTTCCCCGATGTTGTGATGAGTCAAGGCAGGAGGTAATTCTGCTTTTTTCTTAGGAAGATCATGCCAAAGATGCATCACAATCCTGCCTCCATCCTCCCAGCAAAGACATTTTCCCAGGAAGATGGAAGTGGCAGCACCAATGCTGACTGCACAAACTCTGTATAGACAACAGGTCTATACAAGGAAGCGGTCCTTTACCTGACAACTTCCCTGCTATAACTGAGGCTAATGCAGATAATTCCGCTTGCCTGAGAGCTCTAAGTTCTATCCATCACAGACAGGTCTGTAAGAGTTGTACAAGACTTACATTTCTGGGTTTAATACAACATCAGCTGACATGAGGGAGATTTCTAGCAGATGAGTTTTTCCATACATGGAAAATAAAACTTCATTCAACCTTTCTAAAAAAGCTGCCTTAAAAGAGAATGTAAGATACTTGCCACTTTTGCTGTGGCCTCATTTTACATGCTCTTAAAAGTAAGAAATGAGAAGAATGTTTCCTTTGGAAGAAAATTTTAGAAGATTTTGTGTGTTACTAAGGGATCAAAAGTGGTAAAACAGTTCATGAGTGGATGGGACAACAAGCAAAGCTGGCTAAAGAACTTTTTCTCCTTTGCAAAGTTAACAATGACTGAAAAGTAAATTGCTTTTTAATAAGTTTTGTATTCTCCTGGGATATGGTTAAAGGGTTAATTTAACGCTTGACCCATTAAAACCATTGAGTGCAGTGAGAACCTTGTAAGACTGATCAGATGATTATTTCTGGAAGATAAGTGGTTGAAAACCGAGCTTCACTAGTTCAGGTAATCAAGGGAAATCGGCATAAAAGAGAAGATGCGGCTGAGTAAAGACAGAACGGCTACCTGAGATTCTATTACTTGTCGTCTTTCAAGCATAATAATGAGATTATAGTAACCCTAAACTGCCTGAAAACAGAAATCTGGCTGTCTGTCAAGTTCATTGTGTTGGGTTTTACAACACTCCAGATCTGGTTCCTCTGAACCTACAATAATTATACCAGGAAGACAGGCTGAAAGGAACCCTATTCAACCTTGGAGCTTTGTCAGGTTTTGGCTTATGACCAGAGTACCATTGTTTATCTCATGGGAAAAAAAAAAAAAAAAAAAAAAAAAAAAAAGCGCCTTGTTAATGTTTATTATTTTTTTCATCATGTAATTCTTAAAAAAAATATTGCCACAAGTATTTCCTCACTCCAGCTGTCACACTGCCTTGTGATTTTCTGAATGAAGTTGTTATCGATCCATGATCCTCTTGGTATTTTTCTCTCATTATTTCACACAGAGTCCTTTGCTATAGTCACTTTTCACACCTTTAGTTGTCACATACCCTTGTATCAAACATATCTGAAATAATGTTCCAACTTCTTACAAGATCAAGAATGATATGTCATATAAAAACAAGTCCATCACTTCATCCAAAAAGTATGTGTCAGATTCAGGCTGTTTTGGTGTGGACAGAATTCTCTAAAGTATTGTAAGTGAAATCTATGTTTTGACATTGTTTAGAGATTGCATCTGTAAAGCTGAAATTTAGGAAGGTTTTTAGACATGTCTGACCACCTCTGTTGTGTGTATTATTCCTCCGTCTCCATGGGAAGCTCTAGCTGCCCTTCCTTTTGTCTTGATTCATGCATGTATAAAAACTTCTCCAGGCTAAAGAAGACTTAGGCTATTAATATGAAGAGATGTTTGTATCCCTTTAGAGATATTGTATCATTTCAGACTGTGAAGAAAATCACCAGCCTGTTCCAGGGCGGTCTTTGTTGCTGTCTACAAGCAAAGACKCATGGGTTAGCCTGGATAGGTTAGGCAGTCTGCATTAACCTGTCTGCTTTCAAAGTGTTTTACAGGGCAGTTCATGCAGCTGAGCTGCTGAAGCAGAAACCTCCACTAGTGGCCAGGGATTAACGACATCTCAATGTATTACTGCCTTCACTTAGTTTCCACAGCTTCAGCCTCTCTGGAAAAGACGCTGAGCTCCTGATAGAAACACCTGTGCAGGTACTCTTGATGCTAGCAGAGGAGCTTCTTTTCTCCCAAGTGTTTTGTGCTCATTCATCTTCCAAATGCCCGTTCTTGCTGACCTAAACTGCATCTCCCAGAGGGAGCCGTAACACAGGCACATCAGTTTATCTTTCCCAAAAGCCCTGGAGATGCAGATCAGGCCTTAAGCACAGGTGCAGACTTAAGAACATGATGAACTGCTTAGATGAATGGRGGTCTATGTTATATAGCAAGTGTATTTAAAGCAAACACACTGAAATTCAGTATTTGTAAAGGGCTGTTTATAGACAGAGACCCTGAAGTCTTCTCAGATTTTCTCATAGCTACTAGCTCAGGATGTCTATATTCACATTTGCAGCTGCCTAATCTTGCTGCAAAAATAAAATAAGAATAATAAAAAGTCACTCTGAAAGGTCAAATTAGAAAAATTATATCTTTTGACCTTCCTTACTGGTGCATTTTAACACAAAGAAACAAGGGCAATAATCAGCATCATTTGATTATTCAGATCTCCATACAACATGGACAAATTCTTTAAGACATACCATAAATGTCAGAGTTACTACTGGTATATCACAAGTGACCATTTATGAAATAGAAATAATGACTATCACTAGGTTCTTATGACAATTATTTACATGAAACAGTCAGTTTTACAAAATGTTACGCGCTCAGCTACCCTTCTTGGCTAGCATGAAGTGGGCATTTTGAAGGTTTAAATCAGTTTCTTTTTAAAGCCATTACCCAGGAGCCTAATTTTAAAGAAAAATATTTTTTAAAATGAAGTTCGGCATCAACACTTTTTCTTTGACCCTTTCTTATGTGAATAGTACAGAATAGCCCTACAGCCTTAGCCTTAGAACTGATTGTCTTGTCTTACAACAGTATTTTTTTTCTACACAGTAGACATATTTGATGGAGATAACTTTCTTGTTTGTTCTAAAAATCTGATTCTCTTCCTCATTACCAATAATCAAGTTCCACAGAACTACAAGGTATGTGTCAAAATAGAAATAAATTATTAACCACCTTTGCAGTTTCAGGCAGAATATGCTTCTCATAAATCAAAGTCCATTCAGTGATATTTCTGTAGTTCATAGATCACTGACTTTGCTATGGCATTTATAATTAATATAGGGATTGAAGTGCCAAACCTTCAAAAATGCTCCAAAAGAGTATTTTGGGACCACTTCTGAGTGTTGTTCAGTGCAGAACTACTCAAGAAAGATGAGATGTTGAACAGAGATATTGAACAGTTTGGAGAAGCTGGCAGCAAATCACTTTTTCATTGTAAAATGATAGTTCATAAAAATTGAAYCTTTCCATGCAAGTGTGTCTGTTTGAAAAACTGCCCTACAAAACTTTAACCAACCTAAGACAGAAATGCTGGGCACTGTGCAGAGAGAGAATAACCTCTTYCCAAGGAGAGAGTGCCTGGACACTGAGCTACTTGCACTGGCTCTTTCTTATCCTGCACTTCTTTACTAAAAATACAGTTGCGTTAAAAAGTGTCTGGTCATTGGTTTTGACCAGAGYAATTTTAAACATCAAAGAAAAAAGAAGCTTCTTGGGTATTACATATTAAAGCATCTCTCATTTGTGAATATTGCAGAGAAATATTACCTCACAACTTGAACCATTCAGAGGCTGGGCAGAAAACTGCCCAAGGACAAAAATGTACAATGCTCTTGTCTTTCTTCCTCAGCCACATCTCAGGCGCTGGGCTTACTCTAATGGACTAGGGAGTAGCAGACAGAGCCTATGCATCTGTTAGTTGTAGCGCCTGTGTCTGGTTAGATCAAAGATGTCTATGTCTTTTTTTATGTGGAACAACAGGCTCTGGACTAGGAATCTGTCTTGGTTCTTTGTTCATGGTTCGTATAAATATATTAGTTCACATATACCTGAAATTGTACATTTACTACTTTTCCCTAATGGGGATTTAGGATCTCATCTTCACATATATCTTAACAAAAAAAAAAAAAAAAAAAGAAGTCAATAACAAAAAAGAAACGGGAATATTGAAATATTCGGGTAGCAGCCTTAGTCTAGCGAATAAAGAGTTAAATATGCTTCACTTTGAATACCTCAGTGCTAGCAACTTAAAAAACGTTGGTAAAATTTAATGGAAATCTACAATGATGTTGTGGCCAAATATTATGAAGGAGTTATAAGGAAACTGCAGAGTTAATATGACTGAATTGAAGCTAGGATTTTTAAAAGTGACTTAATCTGAGGCTTGAAAACTGAAAGAACTTTTATCCTTGTTGAAAAACTGCTAGCTCCCTTCACCCAAACATATTTATATACATATTTAACTGATTTCACTAGTGAACAAGGTAATGTATTCTGGAACAATTTATTTTAAAATGTGAACTGTAAAATTATGCTACAAAGTTTATTAAACTTTCAGGTGTTACATTTTGACATACTCAGATCTTTCCTTTAACAATGACAGAATGCTACACAAAAATACTGCATTTCATCTGGTGTAGGTCTTTATCTTATCTTGACAGGTTATTGCTGGTTAAATTGTAGAGCTGACTTAAAGGCAGGACTCTTCAAGGGAGTGAGAAATTAAGGCTTCACCAAATGGTAATAAAGCTATTAAAAATGCAAACAGCAAACAGCTACACTGTACAGGTTAGACAGCTAATCCAAACTAGCAGTTTAAAAAAGCAGAGCAATTACACTTTTATTTAAATGCAAGGAATATGAGCAAGAATAGAATGAGGTGCCTTGTTTAAATGCATTCTTTTGAATATTTATTAGAAATAATACATGTAGTTAAGCCACTTATCTGATTTCAGTGAATAAGTAAAATGCAAAAGATCAATTTTCATAATTATACCAAAGAAGTCTGTCTTTCATAAAAATCTCATTAATAACACCATCATTACTGAAAAAAATCTCAGTATTATTATTGTTATTCTAATTATCAGCAAAATGCTACTGATAATATTGTCATAAAATTCCTTTTTAGTATCCTATTAAGGAAGATAGACTAAATAGTGGTTTAAGTTAAATCTAGATCCTAAGTGGCATTTAAAAAAAAATCTTCTTTGTGTATTTGGATAAAATACACTATGTGTATAATTACAGAAATTACTTCAGGTTTAGCAAACAAGAGACATATAGATAATGTGTGCGTGCACGCATATTGCTATATCTATGTAACTATAGAGCTAGTTCAGTAGGAAATACATCCAGCTAAGTAAACCATAGTAACAGAATGGTGCACAGTGATAAAATTATTTCTTGAGGAAAACATTAATGGTCAGTCTATTCAATGCTAGTAGTGGTCCTGTCCACACTATTTGTTTTAGCAACCACCTTAATTTCTTTAGCTATTACATAGCCTGGGAAGCATTAAGAAATTCATATTAGATAGAGCTCATTGTCTTACATATAGAGAGCATTTGCAGATGCTCCCATGCATTATCCAGCATGCTTCAAAACGAGGCCAACATGGATTACAACACAGAGGAGGGAGCAAGAGGAATTTTTGGAGCTGGAATCCAGCAGTTCTTCATCTTTATAGCAAACAAAGATCTGGGCAGGCAGCACAGACAGAAATGAATTGGTTCCTGCCTTGTTATTTCTTATTCAAAATGTATATGCTATCATGCCCAAGAAATCCACATGTGGACAGGAACATCATATTGCAAGTTACTTAGGCAAACAAAATAGCTGTTTTCCTGTCTGAAGAGCTGATTTATAAATAATAATTATTTGAGCCACTGAAGTCAATCAAAAGCATGTAAACAGGCTTCTATAGAAGCTTAGCGATAGTGATTAGTTTTCTGAAGTGGGAGACATCTAAAAAACTGGAAGGCAGTGTGAAAATTTGGAACAGATTTGTGGGAAGAAACTCTGTCATTTTGCTGCCAGTGCTGGGTATCCACACAACACTAAAGGAAGCATGCCATGGCAGTGCAACAATCCTGTACTTCTCGTCTTCGGATAGACAGTATCATGAGAAACGTTTAGTTTTTTTGAGAAATCAGATTTTGATTGTTTAAATACAGGCAAATAGTTCTGGTGCTGATTCTACCTTTGTAGTCCCCTAAACAATAGAGGAAAMCAGTACATTAGGTGGTACAAGAACGTGCCACTGCCCGGGAGGTGATAAACAGAGGATTTGTTTGAAGAATAGATCCAAGGGTACTTTTCTGCCCAAGTCTTACTAATACATACGTATTGTTACATACATTAACAAACACATGGGGGAGATAGTTGGGGGAATGGATATTATAGCCCTGATTAAGCAATGCCTGCAGTCACAACTAAGAAGCATCTAAGGAAGAGTTCAAGSTTTTTTCTGAATGTGTTTGGACATAAGCACATGTCTAAGTGTTAGGTAAACCACAGTCTACATTTCTGCAAAGGCATTTGTTTTCTGTTTTAATTGGCATCTTGTTCTGAAAGAATTTCCAGGGAAGTATAATTTATAGTTTTACCGCCTTCCTCCATCTTAAAAAAAAATTAACTTATCTAAGCAGAGAGAGTGAAGTAACTTTCGGAAATAACTTTGAGTATATTGCAATCTCTGGATGCAATAGAGATAGTTACACTTATCCCAACGTGTCACAGGTGGCATTTACCACTATGCATGAGTGTTAAAGCAAACAGAAACAGCTTTTATCACAGCAGAATGTCATGATCTGCACTTAGGGTTCAATCTTTCCATCCCCTATGTGGGCACAAATTGACATGCCTCAGAGAGTAGGATTGAATTCTCCACTTATTTTAGAAAGCGTTCTAAAAATACGATCAATATAGGGGGTGGTAAAAATAACTTCATTTTTTCTTTTTTTTTACTTGCCAGGGAGAATTGTGCATAAATTACATCTTTATTCTTTACTTGAGAATTATGTAAGATGTAAAAAATGCTCAAAATAATTTGTTTAATGCAATCATTATGCTTTTGCATCTGTGTGTCTCTACTGATTTATCTTTTTTTTCTCTTATTCTTTTTCCTCTTTCTCTTGTTCTGTCTCTTCCTCTGTCTCTCTGACTCATATGCGCACACATACACACACTCAACAGTAACAAGGGCATATGCAGTAGGCAACCCCCAATTTTCCCACTTGAAAGTATTCCCGTGGCTTCCAGTATGATTTTTCTCAGCTTTTATGTATAACCACCTACCTCTGCAAGACAATTGATTTCTGTTGATCTCTTGGGTGCACACTTAGGGCAGGTTTCACTTAGTCAATCTCTATCTCCATCCTACTGTTTGGATTTATAGTGGATATTTTATAAGCAGGGACTAATTTTAAGAAGAAATAATACAAATAAAGGAAGTGCATGCTATTCAAGACAAGAACGGTCTCTCTTTGTTTTACGATATGTCTGCTGGGTCATAATTAGCCAGTGGCCCAAAGATTACTAACATTTGGGCTAAATTCTGCAATAATTCTGTCCCAAAATCTTCACTGAAATTAACTGGATATTCTTTGCAAAACAGATTAAAGTTATATAATGGAGAGGCTTTTATCCTGTGTATTCAGAAACAGAGGCTTCCTAGGTTTATTTGTTTAGCTATGTCTGCATTCACAAAATAAAAAATTACAAAACTCATTCTAGTCTGCATGTACTCATACTGTCACAGGATTAAATACGTGATCAAAAAGCACACACTAAAATAATACAGATTTGGTCTATACAATTAGACATAAGACATTTTAAGATACTCTTTTAGTCTAATAGAAATGCTTATGAAATATAAATTACAATTTATATGTCAGAATCTTTATTTCTATACAATTCTATACAATTTCTATACAATTCTACACAATTTCTATTAAGTATAGAAATACTTAGAAATATAAATTACAATTTATATGTCAGAATCTTTATTGCTACAACATCTCTCTAATATTCCCAGTAACAAATTTATTGGCTTTGATGTGCTATGCACTTAATAAAARGAGATTTTTTTCTTAGAAATGCTTTGAAGGATCTGGGCTTTCTGTTTATGACTCTTATCTTTTACATAAAGTCGTGTCTATGTAGTGTTTTTTATGCAAACTAGACCTTATGCTGTTGACAATATACTTTCAACAATATAAGTCTAAATGTCATTAAAATATTTTGAAATATATTTTCACAGAAATATATCTTGAATATATGTGTAATACACACATTTCACATTTTGATGGTTGTGCACCCAGAAATTATATTTACAGGATATATTTGTCCTGCAGCGAGCTCCTGGAGACTCACCTTTTGTGCTTCATAAGCCTACTTACATGCACATAAAATTAAACCTTGACATTTAAGCATTTTTGAAAATTTGCAACAGAAAATTAGTAAAATACTTGCTGAATAAAGGAAATTATCATGAAGTAGCATGTGACATACAGTATCAGTCAGTGTTTTGATAGGTGTAAATATTTCAGTCCAGATCTTGGCCAGTAGGACAGATAGGCTTCAGCAACTAGACAGTACTGATCTCAGGTAGAAAAATCTTCTGTGCTATATTGCTGGTCTGGGTGCTCTTTCCCTATTCCCAGGGCAGAACAGGCTGGRGGTCAAGAAAAATAAGATTTTTCGGTTACTTTATGTTGCAATTGCTGGTTCCTAGCACCCAAAAATGCTGCTCTGAATAGCATAAGTGACAGAAGACTCATAGCTGCTCTTACCTTGTTCCAAAGAGAACAAAATGAGCCCTGGGCCTGAATGGCAGAAAAGAGMTGGAAACGTTCAGATGCGCCCTCACCTCTTTGTTGCTGACCATGAGAAAGTGCAGTTGTTGAAACAAGAGGAGGGAGTTTTACCATTTCTAGAACAGCAGAGAAGCATCAAAATACTGCTTCTATGGATCAAAGATGATGGGGGAAATATATATGCTTTTCTACTGTTTGATGGAAAGTACATGACTATCATTACAGCATATAACGCTCTCCTAGGTATGAAGCAAGTGTATTTAAAGCGTTCAGCACAAGTTTCCCATGTACACAAGTTTTATGCCTTTTTCTCCTSCTCCACCTCTTCTGCCCTTTCCCTCCTCCTTCCTCTCCCATCACCACATGCAATGCCCATTGCARTTTCACAGGAGGCACAGTGCCTAGCTCCCTGGTAGGTAGTGTCACTCACTGGCATCCCCATGGAGGAACTGCTTGTCCCCCTGGAWGTGCCATAATGCAACTGGCCTGCCAGTGTATCCAGGGAGGAGCCCCGTGTATCCCAAACCTGGATGGCAAATACAGCACCCTGGATGAAAGGTTAAGCAGCACTCGAAGAAAGAGTAGGCTAAAGAGGTACAAAAAAAGAGTCAAGCAAAGAAACACTCAAAGAAAGAAAAGTAAAGAAACATCCACTTCAAGAACACATTAGAGAGTATTTTACAAATTGCTCTTTGAAAGTTACAGGGAAACAATGTTTGTTAATGCTCTCCAAGCAAGCCGTACATGCACATCTAATCCTCTCTCCATTGGCGTTACGAAACACAACACTGTTTTCCTTCGATTCTAAATGTGATGTATCCTTCTAACTATAAATCACTTATTTTCTCTGTTAAATATTTTGGATTCTTTATAACAGTTCCAGTAAATGTCAGCATGGCACCCATATGTAATTTCTTTTCATTCATAGCTGTTGTTAATGTGACATTATTCAGAAAGAGCATATACCCCATCTCTATAGGCCCTCCAGACCAATTTCTCTTCAGATATTAGAGGTATATTATGGTTTTTATTCCTATTTGGCAATTTAAGGGCAGRATATGTTTATAATTCTGGCAATGTATGTTCTTATGTTCAAAATACATTTTCTGTCACAAGGCAAATAACAACTATCAATCACTACTTATTAAATAAAATTGTAGCTAGTAAACAGCCRACTTTAGCCATTTTAAGTGCATCTAACCAGTTAGCATGGCATTTCAATTTAGAAGACATTTACCTTTAAGGAAAAATACAAAAAGAAGGAATTTATGGTAAGGGGAGAGGGGGAAAGAATGATTCATAGGAAGAGTCATGACTCCTGTGGAGCTATTCTTTGTTTCACAACACAATCTGTGCTGTAATCCTGTCTGTTTAAAAAACAGTGTAAAAGGATCTGTTATTTCACTGCTCATTTATATGGCAACAGCATGTTGTGATCCCAAACTGTTGAAGACAGAAAATACTGTAGTCCATGTTCCTAATTTGACCCCTTTTTGAAAAACTATGTTACTGTAAACATAAACTACAGTTAATAGGGCTCATAATGCTGCTTTTTATCATTGTATTGATAAGTATCAACACGTCTTAGCTGTTAGACTTGCCTTCACTCAATGATTCTTGGCTTTCTTACAATTTTCTCTTGCCAAACTAATGTATCTAACTAGCTGACTCAGGGTGTGCAAAACTGTGCTGCATAGATGCATTTGTGTCACAGCATCTTCATTGGTTTGGGACTCCTTTTACCTGCAGAAACACAGTTCTTTTGCTATCCAGAAAAAAAAAAAAAAAGTCTTTTCTCCATATCATGTAGAATAGTTGCCATTAAGTTTTAGAAGAACATTATATGATGGTACTTCCTAACATTCTTTCTTTCTCACTGCAGAGTGGGCTGAATGTGATGTTGTGCTCTAGCCCTGCCTAGCCTGGGATGAAAGCACTGTTGAACAAAGGTTGATCAAATGGATGAGGAGTCGATCAAGCTTAATTCCTCAAGTAKGGCTGTGTCTATACTACTAGTCTAGTTTTACTTCTTGAACACGGTCCCCCTATCAAATATGTTGTATACATGTTAGTTCACACTCAGTCCCTGCTACAGTCAATTGTTTTCCTGTAGAGGGAGAACTGAGCACAGTTGATGGGGTWGTTGCTGCCAGACAACTACATTTGGGTGTAGGCTGCTCCATTCATTCTGCCTTGGATCATCCTGTGAAACTCTCCCAGACATCCTAGAAGGGGCCTCATATCCACTTGTCATCAAATTCCTTCTCATGTCTCTAAACATGCAGTCAGTATAATGCGAAGATGTTCCTTTCTAGCAGGCTCTGACCCAACACCTGATCATTTCCAGCACTTTGCACTGACAGCCTACAAAAATGGACAAAGTTCTGGGAACAGTGATGTCTCAGAGCCACAGGAACCCCAAGGGGTTCCTGCAGACACCTGGGACAGGCTATTTCAGGCAGAGTTATATGAGGGCCTGAGGCACACTGGTCAGTTCTGCATGATCCAAGGAGCCTGAGATAGAAGAGGAAGCAGYGAAGTGTAGCCTGTGGCAATCAAAAGGGACTTCAGGGAATTGGGGCAGACAATCAGGAACTCAGGTGCGCAGGTCATTTTCTGTTCTGTTCTTCCCAGTGCTGCTTCTGTATATTGCTATACAGAAAGAAATAGCACGTGTCCATGAACACGTGGCTCTGTGGCTAGTATCATCGCCATATCTTTGGTTTCTGTGGTAACAGGAAGCCTTACATGGCACCAGGCATGATGGTATCCAATGGGATCCATCTTGCTCAAAGCGGGAAGAGAGTGCTGGGTCAGGAGCTAGCAGGSCTCATCGAGAGGGCTTTAAACTAGATTCAAGGAGGGAGGCGGGTATCAATGGGGCAGCAGATGAGATGGCCCATTATGCCACAGCAGCCTAGTGCCATGGCCTGTGAAGTGTGCTTTGGAACTTCAGAGGCCAAAGGGCAAAAAACAAGGACTTCTGGAGGCTCAYGAGTCACGTTGCAGCTACCCCGACAAGAAGGAGAGGCACCTTGGGARCCCCATTCAAATGCCTCTACATAAACACATGCAGCATGGGGAATAAACAAGGGGAAGTGGAGATGCGTGTGCAGTTGCAGAGCCGTGATCTCATTGCAGTTACTGAGACATGATGGGACAGCTCCCATGACTGCAATGTGGCCATGGAGGGCTACAGGCTTTTCAGGAAGGCAGGCCAGGAAGGCGAGGTGTTGGAATTGCTCTTTACATGAGAGCAACTTGAATGTATGGAGCTCAGCACAGGTGAGGATGGAGGACACGTAGAGAGCCTGTGGGTGAGGATTAAAGGGCAGGCCAACAGGGGTGACACTGTCGAGGGAGTTTACTACAGGCCTCCTGACCAGGATGAGGAAGTGGCTGAGGCCTTCTACAGACAGCTACAAGAAGCGTCCTGATCACAGGCCCTGGTTCTCCTGGGGTACTTCAACTACCCTGGTGTCTGCTGGGTTGACCACACAGCCAGGAACAGACAGTCCAGGAGGTTCCTGCACAACATTGCAGATAACCTTTTGATGCGGGTGGTAGATGAGCCAACAAGGGCAGGGGCGCTGCTAGACCTGTAACTAACAAACAGAGATTGTCTAGTGGGAAAYGTGAGGCTTGGGAGCAGTCTTGGCTGCAGTGACGATGAGATGTTGGAATTCATCAGTGACAGGACAAGAGGAAATGGGTACAAGTTGAAACCCAGGAAGTTCCATCTCCATGTGAGGAGGAACTTCTTTACTATGAGGGTGACAGAGCCCTGGAACAGGCTGCYCAGGGAGGTGGTAGAGTCTCCTTCTCTGGAGGTCTTCAAAACCCACCTGGATGCCACCCTGTGCCACGTGCTCTTGATGTCCCTGCTGGAACAGGGGGGTTGGACTAGATGATTGCTAGAGGYCCCTTCCAACYTTAAACATTCTGTGATTGATGATCCTGCGTGGAGGAACCTGGGCAAGAAATAGGTTTGCAGCCCAGRACTTCAAGAGAGACGACTTTGACCTCTTCAGGGAGCTCCTTGGAGCAGTCCCCTGGGTTAGGGTCCTTGAAGGAAAGGGGGTCCGGGATAATATTCAAGCACCACTTCCTCCAAGCTCAGGGTTGGTGCATTCCCACAAGAAAGAAGTCAAGTAAGGGGTGCAAGAGACCTGTATGGATGGGCAAGGAGCTGCTATACTAACTTAATGAGAAAAAAAATAGCATACAGCATGTGGAAGAAGGACCAGGCCACATGGGAAGTATATAGGCGATTGTCAGAAAATGCAGATGCGCAATGAGGAAGGTCAAAGCCCAGGTGGAATTAGAGTCAGCAAGACATGTCAGGAACAACAGGAAGGGCTTCTATAAATATGTCATTAGCAAGAGGAAGACTAGGGAAAATGTAAGTCCACTGCTGAATGGGGARGGGGCCTTGGTGAYGGAGGATGCCGAGGAGGCAGAGTTACTAAATGCCTGCTTTGCTTCTGTCTTTACTGCTAAGGCTAGTCCCCCAGGAACTACAGAGTACAGGTAAAAGAGAGATAAATGGACAAGAGGAAGACCTTCCACTRGTCAAGGAGGATTCGGTTAGGAATTATTTAGGCAAACTGGCCACCCATAAATCTATGGGCCSCAATGGGATGCACCCAAGTGTGCTGAAGGAACTGGCGGGGGTTATTGCTCAGCCGCTCTCCATCATCTTCGAGAGGTCATGGAGAGTGGGTGAGGTGTCGAAGGACTGGAAGAGAGCCAACATCACTGCAGTCTTCAAACAGGGCAAGAGGGAGGAGCTGGGCAACTACAGGCCAGTCAGTCTCACCTCCATCCCTGGAAAGGCGATGGAGCACCTCATCCTAGAGAGCATGTCTAGGCATGTGAAAGAGAAGGACATGATCAGGAGTAGTCAGCATGGATTCCCCAAGGGGAAGTCATGTCTGACAAAACTAATAGCCTTCTTTGATGGGATGATTGCCTGGGAGAGCTGTGAATGGGATGAGGGGAGAGCGGTTAATGTTGTCTACCTTCACTTTCTGCAAGGCTTTCGACACTGTCTCCCATAATATCCTCATATGAAAGCTCCGGAAGTGTGGACTGGATGAGCGCACAGTTGAGGTAGAGTGAGAACTGGCTGGATGGCAGAGTCTAGAGGGTGGTGATAAATGGGACCGAATCCAGTTGGAGGCCTGTGGCCAGTGGTGTCCCCCACAGGTCGGTACTGGGCCACGTGCTGTTCAACCTGYTCATCAATGACCTGGATGAGGGCACTGAGAGCACCCTGAGCAAGTTTGCAGATGATGCCAAACTGGCTRGAATGGCTGACACTCCAGAGGGCTGTGCTGCCATCCAGAGGGACCTGGACAGGCTGGAGAGTTGGGCAGAGAGGAACCTCATGAGGTTCAATAAGGACAAGTGCAGGGTCCTGCACCTGGGGAGGAATAACCCCAGGCATCAGGACAGATTAGGGGTCAACCTGCTGGAAAGCAGCTCCACAGAGAGGGAGCTGGGAGTCCTAATTGACACCAGGTTAACCATGAGTCAGCAGTGCCCTGGTGGCCAAGAAGGCCAATGGGATCCTGGCCTGCATCAGGAGGAGTGTTGCCAKCAGGTGGAGGGAGGGGATCCTGCCCCTCTCCTCAGCTCTGGTGAGGTTGCACCTGGAGTACTGTGTGCAGCTCTGGGCTCCCCAGTATAAGAGTGATGTGGAGCTTCTMGAGAGGATCCAGCRAAGAGCAACAAAGATGATTAAGGGAATGGAACATCTGTCATACAAGGAGAGATTGAGTGAGTTGCACCTGTTCAGCTTKCAGAAGAGATGGCTGAGAAGGGATATGATTAATGTTTGTAAGTTCATGAAGGGGGAATGTAGGGAAGAAGGGGCCAAACTCTTCTCAGTGGTGGCCAGTGACAGGACAAGGGGTAATGAGTACAAGCTGAAACACAGAAAGTTCCATCTCCATGAGAGTAAGAACTTCTTTCCTGTAAGGGTTACAGAGCCCTGGGACTGGCTGCCCAGGGAGGTTGCGGAGTCTTTTTCTCTGGAGGTCTTCAAAACCCACCTGGATGCCACCCTGTGCCATGTGCTCTTGATGTCCCTGCTTGAACAGGGGGGTTGGACTAGATGATCGCTAGAGGTCCCTTCCAACCTCAACCATTCTGTGATTCTGTGTGATTYGGTGATTCTGTAATCTCTCCCTAGAGTGCTCTCAAGACAGCATGAATGTAGTGTAAAATGTGTTCCCTGTGTGTCTGTCTATTTTGCTTCGTCTTATTARTGGAAAATAAAAACAGTTGTCAGAAAGCAAACAACAAAGGTATGATTGAAGAAGAGATTTTAGACATCCTTCCATGGGAACACAAAGAGTAAAGTCCTACCATGGAGTACTTCAGTTGCTACTAGCTGACAT
>NW_020455016.1:181386-200168 GCF_003342845.1 Nothoprocta perdicaria
CCAGTTAGGTACCTTGGACATAGGATTCATAGGATGATTATAAATTCAGTATAGGGGAAAAAAAATGTCTCCAAATTTTACATGCTGAGGTGGGAGCTACCCAGAGCTGCAACAGAAACAGAGGTCTGAGCTCCTATCCACATCTGCAAGTGAAAGCTCCCCACTTTACATCAAGCAATTAAGTCTGCTCTGGTACCAGACTACAGAGCTGATTTTGGAGAAGTTTCCAGACAGACAATGAGGAGACCTCCTGCTCACATCACAGACCAAAAAAAAAAAAAAAAAAAAAAAAAAAAGACATAGATTCAAACATTCACTCTGAAACACAGGTGGCGGCTTTCCCTCTCCCATTTTTACAGTACTTGCAGCACTCCCACTGGGGTCAGAATAAGATCTGAATCCTGAATACTCACATTACAACATAGTGCTTTCATTGCACGAGCTGAGGTCTCAGTGGGCAAATTCTTCGTCTTCCTGATGCTGGGATAGGAGTGCAGTTATATGAGTCCCCGAGTTGGAAAGGCAAGAGTTAAAGTGAAGAAGATTTACAGATTGGTTAGGGTCTCGTTAGGGGGTAGAAAATTCTTGCAGATTATTTTGGTTTTGTTTTTGAGAGAGCAAATTCCTCTTTGGGGACTCAGGTTAAATTTAAGTCTCTCTGTATGCATTCTCATCACAAGGTATCCACGGCAAGAGATTAAACACCAAAATTAGCATTCTGGGTGTTTCTAAGAATTTTTGGACTCTAATTTTGGGCACCTAAGAAACTCAGACTGATGACTGAGACACCAGCTTTTTGTAGAGATTTACATAAAAATAGAGAATAACATACTTTGGTCAACTCAGGATTCTCTCTAAGGCATTAGGTGACAGCCTTTAGAGACCAGTATGGTAYGCTGACTCTCTCTTTAGACTCTCATAGTCTAAAACAAAGACATTACTTGGCATTACTTGGTAAATTGAAAAATTTCATCCAGTATCACATCCACACCTGTACTTACTCTGTATTCACACAATATTTAAGATTTTATTATGGAACAGTTGCCATTGTAATATATGCTTGACAAATCTTATAATGGACCTTAGATGGGTAAAGAAACACTGACTGTACCCAAATGAAGTAGCAGCTTCTTATATTAATATACATCAATTGAATGTCAAGTATTTTTGACTCGTGTTAATTGAATGTATTTAAGAAAAAAAAATTATTTTCCACTGAAATCTTTTTTGAAGTGGAATTCTATGATACCACTTGTATTAGCATTATACTGAAGTTTCCAATCTTTGTTACTGTATAAAGAGAGAGGTTTCTTATTCATGAATCTTGTGTTAGAAAAGATGCTTTGCAGTTTTTTCTGTTCCAGATAAGGTGTTGACAAGTTTATACAAATACAGAAGGAAAGATAAATGCGCTCCCTATCAAGGTCAAACAAAGTGGTATCATGATTTCAAATGTGTTGACAATTCTGAACATGCTTTATAGTGGTTCCAAGAAGTTTTCCTAAACRTGTAGCTCTTACTAATATTGTGCTGTGAGCTACTCATCTACAACAATGCCAAAGATCCCATAATGACATAGAAAGAATAAATCTTTCTTATATAACCATGAGTCAAATTTTGCACCTACATAGACCTTTGGATGTTAATGGAGGTTCACAAGCTGTAATGTAGAAGATGATTATATCTAGACATATTTACAAGAYGTGGTATCAGAAAAAAAATATAGCCACTAATTTGAGACTGCTGGCTCACATGTACCCTTGAAACTTTGAAGTTATACAACTCTGAAAAATAGGTTACTGCGTGAAGTCAGAAACATAAAGACTCAAGGAGTCTTTGTGTAGCTCCACTGAGTAAGCTAGGAAGAGAATCTCTGTCTAGATTCATATTAAGATATTTGGATTAATTTTAGATGAGATCACTCCTTTTCTGTTGATTTTTTAAAAACAGTCATGCAGGAAAATATTCATTTTTTCATTACATATTTATGGACAAAGATTTTTTTAAAAAATTTTGCTTATTCTCTCACTGTTTCCACTGTCTCCCAGAAACAGTTTGACCGTGAGACCTAGCCTGATGGGCTGAAGTATTCTGTTCATCTTTAAACCACAGATGTCTAGAGAAAAACATAATGTTATTTAAAGTCCTTTCTAAATTCATAAATATATTATAAAATGAAACCACTCTTCATCTGCCTTCCAGAATGCCCTCCAGCTTGCAAGTGAATGCAACTTTTGGATACCAAATGCAGCCTCTGAGGAAGACAGTCCCAGACTGTCTTGACTACTAGACTTGGTCTGGACTCTGTGCACTGTCACTTTCATTCCTGAGGGCTCTGCACAAGGTTCATATCCCTATGCTCTTTTGACTAAATGATGCTGAGTTGCCAGCATAAAAAGCTTATATTTTAACAAAGGCCATCACTTGTTAATCCTTCTTCTTGGATGCRTTGTGATATACTACTATTACTAGCCTATGAGCCATTCCCTTTTGTTCTCTATATGTCCTGATTTTTTGAAGACTATGACCTGAAATATCTCTCTGTCCTGTCTTCACAGAGGCAACCTATGTTATTCTTTCTACTTCAGAAAAAGACCTATTACTTTTATCTTCTACACATTTCCACACATCTTCTACAACCTTTCCTCCAGTTACATTGAATTTGTCTCCATCAKCATCCTGTAATAACATAACAACTCATACAATATCTTCATTACTTAAAGAAACTTCCCTGTCTCCCTCACTGCTTTCTTCTCTTAGCCAAGCTTACCTAGTTATTCTCATTTCAAAGTAATAGAAAAAGGGAAAGTTCTGCTGATGGTACCCCTTAAGGGGACCATAAACTGTCCACAAACCCTGTCACTATGGCCTTCTGCATTTGATATTTTCTCTTATTCAGTTGTAAATATCACAACAAAGTAATAGCCTTGCAGAGTTGCTGTTCATRGTCTCAGGTGGAGGCATGATGTGCAGGTCATTGCGGGGACCTAGCTGTGCTTTTCCCAGCTCAGAGCATGCAGAGGTACTCACACAAGATGGGAAATATTTATGGCAAAGCCAACAGCTCAGTCAGCACTAGGCTCCTGAAAGGACTAGATATTGACCCTTCTCCTTTCCTCTGCTCACCTAGGATGATTGTTGCTGTGGTCATCTCACTAATATTTCCCTTTTCCTTCCCTGACCATGGATTCCAAAATGCTGTCCCTATTACTTGCCCACAAATTGGGGACTGAGTGTATTTGAATTGAATTCCAATTGCGAATATATTAATATATGGTTTTAGTTCAGAAGGAAGTGTGGTGAGGAAAAACACAGTGGAGCAAGGATCCTACCAAGCATGAATCAAAGCCTTGGCAGCTCAGCATTGAGGTAAAACTGACAAATCTGTGTGGGCATCATTTTCATAATGAAGAATTCACTCAGAACCCTGCCAAGAGACCTGACAAGCAAATGAACAAAGATCTGGCCATGCTTCTCAGAGTAAGTATTTACTTACATATGTCACATGCAATTATTTCTATGACTAGATGTCACTGTCATGTATTAGCCTTAACATTTATTAATAGTTTTCATTATTAAAAAATGTGAAAGATGTGCCATAAAAGGTCTATGGGTCTAAAAGATGTTCTCCCTCCCTAGACTGGCATAAAAKCGGAACTTGATAAGAAACAAGCAGAAAGAGAAATCTAACCGACAGGAAAAGGGTTAAGGCAAGGAAAAGGAGAATGAGGATCATGGCTCTGATGATAAAATAACAGTGAGTACTGTCAATGACACATTTGCTACTTTATGCTTTATCAACCCTTCCTCCTTATTTTCTTCTGTTAAAATAGAGGAGAATTAGGAAATGACACAGTGTGAAGTATTTAGAACATTTGGAAGAAAATATTGCTGGTATAAATGTTGGCATGTTGGCCTKGGATACTGAATGCAGGTATTTATCAATAAATAAATAAATAAAAGGAAGAAAGAAAGAAATATTCTCTGCAACTGCTGATCTTCAAGAGACATATCTGTGCTCAGACCTTCAAAAAAATGTATGTGGTTTTTTTTTTGTTTGTTTTTGTTTTTTTTTTTTTAGGAAATGCAGAATCAGGAATTTTGGACTCCAGTGTTGCATATTAAGGTTCAGTTTGGTAGGGATGGGCTTGCTAAATGAATCCAAAGAAAATAGGAACTTACTTCCTGGTGAGAAAGCATAAATCAATTCATATGTCCACTCCTTCCTCCACCATAGCCCTTTTTATTAAGAATGAACAAGAAACAATCTCATGTGGCTAGGGGGACTACGTACTCTGGTAGGATGGCAAGCAATAAGAAATGAAGGCACCGGTCCAAAGCGCAATAGACTGAAATTGGCTGAAATATGTTCCCATAACGTATCTCTTGAATATTTATAAATAACAACACAGTACAAAAGACTGTGCTGTTCCAATCAGTTTGCAAAAAGATAATAGCCCATCATTTGGTGAACAGAGTGTTTGCCATCAACTATTTTTCCGTCTTTACTGCTGATGGAAGAGAACTCTGGCTGAGTGGACAGATGTTTTTTTTCTGCTAGCTTTGACAACATTTATGTCAATATTCCTTGACCAGAGGAACAAATTAAGCAATAAAATCAACTCCTTCTAACACCGAGAGGCAGAAGAGGCAGAACTGCTGAAGAACTTAAGGCACCGATTAACTCAGAAGTGTTTCCTGCGCGATGCAAATCATTAATGTTCTATGAGAGTGATGAACCAGAACTGTAAACGTAATAAAAATATTACAAATAATATCTATTGTCTATAGAATTCAAGGATATCTTTCTTCTTTCATGAGTTCTTTGATCTGTGACTAGAATTTTTTTAACTTCTTACTTAAAACTCYTTGCATTTTGATTCTGTAGATTACAAGTGAACTTAGCAGGCAGGTTCTTTGTTGCATGAAGAATGGAGAAATAAATTTAAGGAAATACCTCTCCTCAAGAACTTAAATGTGAGAAACTTTACTGAACTAGCACAAATGCTCCTCCCTAATGTGGCCTATGATCAGCCTAATGTTAAATGAACATTCACTGCATCTTTCCTCTGCCTGTTAGACAACTAATTGATGTGATGCTGATGAATAAAAGAGCTGGTATTTCAGCCATGATCTCACTTCACCACTGCAGTTTACTGAAAGCCCCCAAGCTACAGCGCTCATTACAGATCCCTTCACTGAGCTGGCTTTATAGGCAATTTTGTGAAGGGGCAGCATCAGAGCTAGCCCACTGATTGGGACTCCATTGGCTCAGCAGGGCTCCAAGAGTTCAGGGGAGAGAGCACAGCACTGAGCTAAAAATACGCCCTTGCCTCTGCAGAGCCGGGAAGATTGCCTCAGCTAATTGGGAGGGACCTAGAGATCTGGGTGGTATTTTAGGCTAATCTCAAGGTGGGACCTTTGCAGCGTGTATGTGGCGCCGAATATAATCTCCTTCTGCGGTGTCATTCATACCATTGCAGGCATTTACAATCAGAACCATCCTTGATTGACTCATGGCTGTTGCTGCACCCTAGACTTGCCTTGCAGGAATGAGGGGGGGATGAAGGAAGGAAAGAAGGTGAAACGAGTCTGCTGTGAATTGACTTATGAAAGTATGTAGCAATTTCAGGCTGGAGTTGAAGGTGCAAAATGGCCAAAATTACTCTAGCAGGTCCAAGACTAAGGAGGACAGGACAAGTATATACAGTTAGGCACCGACATAAAAGTAGCACCTCAGACAGGGTTTGCTTAAAAACCCTCTCATTGGTATGTATTTCTCTGTCTTGCCTTTTTCTTCTCTTTTGTCTTGTTCTAATTCTCTGGACAAACAATGAAACATAGTCCTAATCTCAGCACTTCCCTAGTTTAACTTTGGAGTACAAAATCCCCATTTGTTCAAAAAAACAGAGTGGTAAAGAGATTCTGTGCTTCTACTTAACCTGCCTGGACTTGGTAAGGCAGAAGGAAATGCAAGAGAAAAAAAAATCAGAATGTAAAAGAGAAAGAAAATACAGTGAGAGAATAAAGTCATGAATAAAAGCAACAGAAGCAGAAGTAAATAAGATATCTGATGGAAAAGGCTAGAAGAAAAACCTTATCATGGGAAATTGAGCATTTTTGCTTTAAATAACATAGTGAACTGTGGCTTCTTGGTATTTTTTTTTACATATACACAGTTTTACAGGGATTTTGCTTTGTTGATAGGACGTATTTCAGCAAAGGGAGCAAAAGTAGAATATTCCACTCTTACAAATTTTATTTTTTATCTTACAGCAATTATTCTTAGAGGAGCTCCATGTAGCACTGTAATCGGAAGAAAAATGCTAAACATACATTGCATGAAACATCTGTGACCAACCTAGCGACCGTATATCACTGCTTGCAATAGCTAATACAATTTTTGTAAGCTTCTTCACATGACACAGAAATATTTTTGTGAAGCAGTTGCAATGCAGATCTTACAGTAGGTACGTATTACAGCAACGTAAAAGTTCAAAGAGAACAATTATTATGATAAAGTTAAATGTATTATTTTTGCCTGAAAACAAATGCTTCGCAAACTGTATTGGTGTCATTGCTTCACACAGAGTCACTTCTTTGGTGATATTTAGACCTTAACACTGCACACAAACAACAGGCAATGTTCCAAGAGTGAAATGAAGAATGGTCTCCTCAGTCAAAGCAATACAGAAAATTTTAGGATGTTAAACTACATTTACAAATAAACAAAAGGAGAAATACTCTAAGTTTCTTAAAATTGTGCTTAATGTCAGCCATCTAAATCTGTATTTAGACGCCTAAATAAGTAGGCTGATGTTTATAAGTGCTGAGGACACAAATGTCTTTTATTTTCCCATTAAGTCCCATTAAAAGTCTAACCTTGAAGACACCAGCTGATTTCTCATTGTTTTTTAACAGCTGTTGCTGTTTATTTCTAATGCCAGTACAGCTAGCATAATTCTAAAAAGAACACAAGTTGCTACTTTAATTTTTATTTAGCTGCCTGAGAACACTTTGCTATAGACTTACAGGATGTTGGAGAGATGTCAGAGAGGAGTGAGTAGAATGAAAAAAAAAAATTATGTAACAAGGAATTGAGATCAAAGACCTAACAACTATAATTCCTGCTATGTCAACAAACTAATTTATCATATAGTAGTGGGCCTATCATTTTATGTTATTTCTCATCTAATATTATCCTGAGAGTCCTTGGCATTACTTTATCCAATGTTTTAGCACAAAACCGTCACTGATGTGAAGCAACAGTGGAGAACTGCAGATATTTCCTGATTTGAGATCTGTGTTGGTTTTTAGAGAAGCATAGAGTTGGCTTCATTGGGATTAGATCAGATTAAAGATCTGGGAAAACAAAAATGATTCTGATTTCTGACTCTATGTGTTAATGGATAAAGGCTTAATGAACTGGCTACTTCACAGGAAAACTCTGGTTTTCTAAGATTGAAAGAAAGAGTATTTCTTACTACAATGATCATTATTATGTGTGGCGAATGTTCCGTGATCTGGCTAGCATAAACTTGGAGATAAACTCCACCATGGTTTTAGCAGAATAGCTCCAACCATATCATCAAGGCTGTTTGGGTTAGAGGTTACTTGGTTGAAAATTATTTCAGGAGTGAACAAAACAAGTCATAGAGTTTATCTGAATATATCAAAAATAATGCTTGATATAAAAATCTTTTCATCATTTTTTACCCAGTGGAGTCCTTGACAGTGGGAATTCTTCTGCTTTCTTGGTCACATAGGGAGATCCACCAACTTCAATAAGGTGAATATTTTTGTACTTGTGATAGAATTTGAACTCTCGATTATAAATGATTAGTAATTAATAATTGTACACTGTAACTTCTGGGATCTGTAAAAATATCTGAACAATATGTGAAATTGAGGAAAAGATTGTATATTTAAAAGTGAGATACCACAAGTCAAGCTCTCATTTTACATTCTTAAATTCAGAATATTTTAGATTTCACAGTGTCAATTTTTTTATTTCAGGGACACAGGTTATATTCGTGTAGTGAATAACCTGATAAATTATTCTTAAATTTAAAGTCTTGCTAACCTGCGATCAGGACGATAAATTTGAAGGATGTCTACCTTAGAAAATAACATCTTGAATGTATTGCATGTATATAAAAAATGCTTTTTAAAACTGATTCATTGGCTGCTTACAGGCTCTTGGTTTAATCTGGCAAAGATGCAAGAAGCATCTTTGAATAACATTCGCTGCAGTAATAAAAGCATATAAAACCCGGTATCTGTTTTGTCACCAGATCCCACATTTTTCACCCATATGAAACTCCCACTGAGTATGAAATGCCCAAGAAATACAGGAAGGAGCCATAAATATTAAGTGATTATATAATGGTGAGTGAGCTGCAGTTCATTTGCACTGGTGAAGGAAAGATCTGCACATTAAGTTCCCACTCCAGTAAGTTAGGGGTCATTTGCTCATTAGTRAAGTGACTAATCCAGTAGTGTAGAGGGTGGATAGTGAAAATAAATTGCATTATAGTACTGACTACTATGATGCATTCTTTATATGCTCTTTGTGTTATCATTCAGAGAATATCCCTTTAACCAACCCTTGGTGTTTCAGTCGTGCTAGAAGGAATTTTATCAGAACTAACAGGAGTCTTCATAAGGAAAGAAACAATAGAACRAGAGGGAAATAAATAATAATTAGATAACCAGGAAACAGCACTAACACAATGAGTGGTCAGTCATCAGTTTAAACTGTCACATTTGTCCCGAGATGATCAGAACCACCACAGTGAAGCAGCAACAACAAAGTTTATGATATATCAAGGTTTATGCACTTGGAGAGCAACTTCAGGGAAGTGAAGGAAACAAATGGGGGAAAAAATGGAGGTAAACTTCATATTTAAAGTAGATGAGTGAACAAACAACTCTAATCATTTAAATTCCTAAAAAAAAWAWATATATAGCTTAAAGGAAGCCTCATTGCCCTTTCCTGATATTTGTAATGGCCTAAGAATAATATTATAATCTAGATGTGTCACTTAATTATGATAAATTTTATTTCCATGCATATTGTCTTCTCACAYATGTTTTAACAAGGCAAATCTACTCTGCTTTTTTCAATTCATAGAAGTGGCACAAGGTAGTTTTACCACATGGAAATATCACTCTGCCTCTTTCCGAGCAATGCTCAAATTTTACAGATTTTTTAAGCAAAGTATATGCATTCTGAATATTCAGATGGAGAATATTTATGTAGACACTGAAATCTTTGAAAACTAAAGCCATTTGCAACAAGATTTTTTTTGTAATTCAACTTTGCAGTGCATACAATGTGAAATAAAGGGGCAAGTAGATTAACATYATCTATTAATGCTTACCAACCAATATTTTGCTTTACACTTGCAGCATTCTGTCTGTTCCTTCTGCTTTGATTTCTTTTATACCTCTTTTGTTAGAGATGCCTAAAACRTTTCTGCCAGTTCCTGAGTAAAACATCTAACATAAAGCAGCAAAGTTCTGTTTGCTTTGCTTTACAGCTTTCTGAGTTAAATCTGTGTTTAATTGGAGCTAATCTGAGTCATCACAAAAAACAAATACCTTTTTTTTCCCCATATACATTGCCATACAAAGTAGAAAAGGATTTGAGTTTTTAATTGTGGTTGTTTATGACCCTCCTTGGTAAGACTTGCTRAATTTCTAATTATGTGCTTAACAACTGGAACAAGCGCCATATATTACTGCATAAAAGTCTCCCTTGATCATTTTCTTATAAATTCCACAGTAGTCTCAATCAGTAAAGGTGTAGGCTTGCTTTCTTGACATTTATTGAATAACCATTATTTAAATTATTTTGCTTGTTTCAATGAATTTGTCATACATTGTATTTTACAATAGATTTTCTTTTTACTTGTTATTTWCATAAAAATTGCAATGCTTTATTGTCAGAAATAGTGAAATGAATGCATATGTGTAGAAGTAAAATGCAGTGCATCCAAAAATCAGAAGTGAAGAGAAATTTTAAAAAGTGCAAATTTTAATTTTGCTATTGAACTGCATTTTTAAGAAAACTTTCAAATAAAAAATATTGTCACAAAAATGTAACTCCAAATGTATCTGTTCAAGCATTTCTAATTTATTCGAAATTAATCTGATTTCACACGAGGATAAAGACATAGAAAAAATAGCCTTTCTCATCTTAGTGGCAGTGGTGTAAAAGGCCTTGATCCAAAGGCTACTTGAAGTCATTACAGGGGCATCACTTAGCCTTGGATCAGGGCATTAGCAGAGGATATGCTGAATTTTAAACAGATGTGAGACCAGAGTCTAACTCGATATACAGATACTATATTAACCATGCTGAAATCTGTTTCTCTGTGTTAGCAGGATCAGGGAATAGTTTTACCATTCTGATTGTCTGCAAGCCAAGAAGCTGTATTTCTGAGAAAGAAATCAGAGGAACTGAGAATTTTTTCCTAAGAAATCTTTTCTATCACTTTTTTTTTCAAATTGGAAAAAAATATCCTACATATTTATTATTATTATTATTATTATTATTATTATTATTATTATTATTTATGATAGCTTGGAAATGGCAGATAATTCTACCCTGGAAAACAAAGTACAATGCTAAAGGAATAAATAAAAAGAAAATACCTGGAGGTTTGCTTTCTTGTGGTGTAGACGTTACAAAATAACTGACAGTAATTTAAATTTCATCATTATCTTGCATATGTATGTTCTTTAAAAGTTTAGTTGATAGTCAATTTTAGATTGCTGACTTAGATCATAGTACAGTAATTAGACCGAATTAAAGTAAAAAGCAAAAAAAAAAAAAAAGAACTAAATAGTGTAATACATTGGGTAATATATTTTTATCAGCAACTCCACTGATAATCTTACCCTGTATGTATTATCACAGAAGAAAAATGCTTTGTTTATATACCTCTCTTATAAAACTATCTCTGAAATAATGTAGCATTGCTTTAGGTAACAGGTTTCACTGAAACTATTATATATATTTTTATTGCACTCTAACACTGTAGCAGTGAAAATAGCAAAGATCTCAAAGGCTGCAGCATGGCTCATAGTATTCTATTGGTTCAAAGAAATGTGATTTGTTATGTACTACTTACTTAAAATAAATGTCTTGTAGTAACACAGTGATATGAAAGATCAGAACAAATACTGAGGAAACAGAGCTAACGCAAATGTTTGAAAATAATTCTGTTTCTTATCTGGACATAAGGTGAAATGAAGCACACAAGGAAGAAAAGMTGAGACTGTTTCAGTGCAAGAGGTGATCCTGTCCATTCTTGGCATTACTGCTCTCCTGTAATTTTTAATTTCATAACTGGTATTTCTGATCATTTTTCATGAGAGTGAATTGTTATTCCTTCTGCATAATTTTGAACTGAAACTGGAAGAATAAGAAAAACAAACAAACAGAAAAAACCCAAACCCTGTGTGCTCCATTTACTGGATATATGGTTTTCTTCYCCCTGTGTGTGCGTGTGCCAGATGGCACTACACTGTGTTGGATGATAATAAACATGAAAAATACAGTCAGTGCATGAGCAGAGATAACTGTGACTGAATATACCAGGACTGGAGCTGGTAGGGGGAAGGGGYAGAAGTTCCAGCTGTGAGAAAAAAACAAAGTTCACCTTCTCAAGGGAGGAGTAGCTGTTGTTTCCAATTAGCTTGTGCTGGCAGGCACGTGTGGGGGAACCAGGAAGAGTGATGAAGCAGGGTTTAGACATCATGGCTGTAAGACCATGATGGATACCCCAGCATCCAAGCTGAGGGAGAGGAGTCCTCTAAAGTCAGGGGCAGATCYGGGTCCATCATGGTCTTGATAGCATCAAACCCAGTCTACCTGTGGTAATAGGAACAGGTTGTGATGTTTGAACTGCAGAAGGTCTGGGGGACGTGGGGTTGGTTGAACCACCACAAGATCTTCATCTCTGATGCATTAGGCAGCGGGGGGTGCCTGGAAGGACTAACCACTGGCTGGACATGGGTTAGGAAGTGTGTAACTGGGAAGAGGAAAGTATTTGGGTCAAGGACCTGCAGGCCTTTGACCAGGTGAAGAGGAAATTGGGCTGCCTGTCTTTCCCACCACTACCAGGAAGTTAGGATGAACCAGGAGTAATCAACTATCCTCTTACCAAAGGGATGAGGTGGTGCCCAGCAAAGGGACAAGTAGTGGTCTGCAGCTAGCCACTGCACCCTSCTTCTCCACCAAATCGCTCCAGATGGGGATACATTCATCTACAGGAACAGAGCATGTGTTCCTGGCCATGTGCATTCCAGTTGTCCTCTGTGTAGTCAGTGGTTCCACAAAATTGCTTTTCCTCTGGGTTTCTACATCCAGATTAGCCAGGGAGAGACTTCAAGGATAGTTCAAAAATGCCCTGGACCTCCTAAGAAATGAATGAGGTGGGGAAAMAACTGGTGTTATGGGGAAAGTGGTGAACTGACAGAGGAGAGAATCTTATAGATATCTCTTAACAATACTCCAGAGGGGAAAGGTTTAAAATAGTCAAAGTTTCCATCTTTACTCATTTGGCCAAGAAGCTGACCTAGGAGGAAACACTGATTTGCTTTTCACCCAGAACTTGTCCTTAGAGAGATAAATTTACAGATTCTGCCTTTGGCTAGGAGAAAGAAACTTTCAGCCAGAAGATCTAGCAGCACACATGCAGTAACTTAATTACCACATTCACTTCAACATTTCTTTATTAATTTATTTTTATTTCTGTTTATCATCTTTCTCATCTTACAAACACACTTGATTCTGAAAGGAGTTAAATTTAGGAAGTTAATCAAATTGTAGTGGATAATTCCTAACTTTTAAGTAATTACATCTTTTGCTTCATTTGTAATTTACATGATGTCATCACAGAATACATTACCCCAACAAAAATAAAAGCACTAGTTTACAGGAAGGAGAAAAAATGAGTTAATCTCGGATCTGCAATAAACGTAATTAATAGTTTTTTTGACTTGTTCTCTTAGTCTGATGAAATGTTGTTCTCTGTTCCTGCATGAATGGTAAAGATAGCCCACACATACTCAGAAGTATGACCCTCCATCTATGAGTTAGTCAGTGTCCGAGTCTGGCTATGGTATTGTCCATCTCTGTAGGCTCGTTGCAGTAGGTTTGTTGCTGGAGAAGAAGTTCTTGATCCACCAGTTCCTGAGAGATARCAGACAGCAATGAAGTAAAGGTTCAGTCCCCAACGTTTTAAGATACTGATCACACAGACCTTTGCTCCTTGAGTGAAGGCTCCTGAGATGAGGATGGAAAAGAGGGGAGTTTCCTCTGCTCACCACATGGTGATCACAAATGTCACCTACAGACAAAAGAAAATAAAAGAAATGGTGAGTGAAACACGGGCAAGGACTTAGCCACTTTAAAATGCACATTAATCATCCTACATCTCTCAGCTTTACTGCAGTAAAAGCTACATTTTCACATCGAGTTAAACATGTTAAACTTTGGTACCAACATTGCAAAGGGGAGCTCTGCAGCAAGACTTTAATGAATATTTAGGAGTGGCAACTGCATGATTGTATTAAGAAGCCAGTATTCAAAAAAAAAAAAAATCTCTTAGCGGCCCCATAAAAATACAGCTTAACTGCTGCATTAATCACTTGTAAAGACACTGCCTGACTTTTCTAAAGCCCTGTGTATCTGAAGTTTTTGAGGCAGTTATGAATAAATACTTCATTGCCTGCTCTCGGGAACGTTTCCTCAGAGCTAGCTCATTAAATTGCCTGAATTGACCCCACCTAAAATAAGTTAAATATAACTTAAAAAACTATCCAATTTGACTGGGGGGAGTGAGGCAGGAGTTGGAGAGGGGGGAAAAAAGGGGGAATGCATTCACCAAAAGGTTGCAAAAGATATTTAGCATCAACTCTACCACAGTTATTACGAGTGTAGGAAAAGGCACCCAGAGATCGCATCGGACAATGTGGCTCAAATCCCAGTCCCCAGTTGTTCTGTGGGTCCCCCCTCCTTTTTTTTTTTTCGGTGACTCCGAAAGATGTCGTGGAGGAGTGAAATCCTTGCGAAGGGCTGCTCATGCATTCAGCTTGTATAGTTTTCAAAATGTGATGTTGTGCAATGATGACATTAGAGTAGCAACCAAGGGTCCGAGACAGCAACGCCTGCTGCAGCTGGGCTTCGCTTTGAAATTCCCAAGACAATGGAGGCCAGTGTTCTCCATCGCTTCGCCTTTCCATTCCATTTGCATAGTCTGTTCTGCCTGATTGACCAGCTTGGGCTGTCCAAGGGACCAGCATTGTTCACAGATCACTTCAAGATGGCACAGATGACAAGATTCAGGTGAGAGATGAAGTGGGATGATTCTCAAATGCTGCAAGAAAAAGCTACCCTGGGAACTTTTAACACAAGAGAAACAAACAGTCCGAGAATTTAAGTAGTTCTGGATTTGTCTTTTTTATTTGTATTTTTTGGGGGGTTTTATATATATATATATATATATATATACACACACACATATATGTGGCAATATTCTCTGCTGACACATAAACATATGTGCTGACAAATAAACATCTGTATTCAAAGTTTGCAGATTTGTTTTTTGTTTTGACTTCTTTTTTCTTGATTTGAATTTTTTTTCTAACCCTTTCTTTCCCCTGGCAAAGATGGGAGCTCTGCCACTGGAAACCTCTACATATTGAAACTTACTTATTAAAATCATAAGAGGACAATAAGTAAAGCACATCACAGAGATGAGTTGTGAAATTCCTTGGTGCCCACTCTGTAACTAAGTGCCAGGATTAATTAGTTAATGTTCACAAGGCACTTTGAACGTGGAAAACTCTCCTACAAATGCAAAGCGCGGGGACAGTTATTAGCAAGCACCACACAGCACAGGAGGACTGCAGTATTTTCTGGGCTTGGAGCGGTTGTCTCAGATGGTCCGAAAAGAGAGCCTGGAACAAACCTCTTTTTTTTTCCCCCCATAGAAGTTGGAAAAGCTCTATTGCCCCAAGTTCCCCTATAAAATGTCATAGTTTGTCGCCCCCACCCCTTCCCAGGTGCTCGAGTAAACACATACAATGGCAGCGCCCCTAAAATGAGTTTCATTTTACACCGATGTTTTGACTTCATCTCAAAAAGACAAAATCTTTGTCATACAAGTATGTTTTCCCTGGAGGGTTTTCCAGCACAATTTGCTATAATTTCTTTACACCTAACAGAACTGATGGGATCTGAGCAGTAAAACATATTCCCACAGTAGTTTCGCTCTCTCGCACTCTCCGTTACCCTCCTGGGGTTCAGATTACTCTCTAGTATAAATATTGCCAATAATTGTGCTAATATGGTGATTCTCCGAAAGAAGCAGAACTCTCTCCTCCTCGTACAACAGACTTAAAGCTAGGCAACTTCTGCTTAATCTTTCGGTGTATTCTCTCCTAGCCACTTTCTTTCCCCTGCAGCCCCTAATACACTTAATTACATGATTTACGGGAATTGCCAACAAGGTCCCGAGGGCTGCTAAGTCGGACCCTGGGCACTGAACAGTGTAAGGTGTGTGTGAGTGCGTCMGATTCAGATGCACTGAATCTTCCCCTCGCCATGGGGACTCTTCAAATTTATCTCGAAGTTCAGGCCCTTGTCTTCTGCTCTACACATCCCCTTTCATCTTTTGCTTCAGTCACCAATTTTTCTTCCTCATCCTTTCCCCTCCCTGCCCTTTTCCTCCCCAACGGAGGGGGTTAAAAGCTGTGGAGGAAACTTAAGTGCCTCCGGAGTTTGTTTAATTTCCCTCCAGTGTTTACTGATAATTCGAGAGACGCTTATCTCGGGAAATATAACGATTAATACAACCGCAGGTTTCCAGATAAGTGATTGTGATGGAGATTGTTGGCGAGAAAATAGACAATTATCCGCTGTTAGCTTTACATAAAGATCGCATTAACTTGAATTAGTTATCAGACAAAAGAACATCGCAAAGCTGCACCTTTCTGCCAAGGCAGCCGCTCGCCGACGGCCGCGGGCTGCGGGTGCCCGGTGCGGGGACGAGGCGGGCCGCGGAACCCGGCGGACCCCGCGGAGCAGCGCGGAGAGGAGGTCGAGCCCCGGMGCGGCGAGATCGCTTTAATGCCGGCTGCCCGGCCGCGCTGCCCTCGTTTCTRTAGGGCGAAATGAACGGGGACGTGGGGCAGCCGCAAGCCCGGGGGGAGAGGTGCCCGAGGAAGAAGCGGCGTGGCCGATCGCCAAGAAAACCTCGTTTCAAGGCGGGGTGGGGGAGCGGGGGGGCATGTGGCTATTAAAAAAATGCCGACACAATAATAACATTACCAAAAAAAAAAAAAAAAAATCTAACTGAAATGATAACTTGGAGGCAGCCTCGCCATTTGCATATGAAACCAGCGGCCAGGAGCGTGGCAGCCCCCTGGCTGCATTATGTGCTCCGAGGTCCCACCTCCCCACTCCCCCATTCCCCCCCCCAGATTGAAAGCCTTTTGATTATTTCTCCTCTGCGAAGAAAGGGCTGATTCCTCGGTAATTGATAGCGAGGAAGGGCCGTAATTAATTTCGCAGCAAAGTAAAGTGCAGCTTCTTCTCCCGACTGGAGAGGAAGGACGGCAGCGAGGAAAGGGGGCGAGGGAGCGGAGGCGAAGGGAGCTCCTCCCAGGAACCCCGAATTAAAGGGAATCTCGCCTCGCGCTCTCCGGYGCCGAGACCCCCCTCGGTTCCTCGCCACCCCCTCTCTCCCTGGGGAGGCAGGAAGGGCAGGGACCGTGGGCTGCTTTCATGAAGTCGCTAAGCATTCACCAGGCGCTTGTGTCGCGGGGGGTTTCTGTGGGAATCGGGCAGAACGCGTAATTGCGGAGGGGGGAGAGAAGCCGGGTGCAGCGCCGGCTGGGTTCTCTCTGGAATTAAAGGCAGCCTCCAAAATGGGGTGTTTGTCAGCGAACTTCAGTCGGGAGAGAACCTGCTATTTCGGATCAGTGCGTTTTCTGTACTGGATCCTCAGGCAGATCCTTAAGCACTGTTTTTATGTGGGAAAGCAATGAAGGGCACGGGGGGAAGGGTACCAAGGGCTCAATTAGCGTGTGTTGGAGCACTTATATATATATATATATATATATACACACACACATATATATACATATATATATATACACACACACACACAGACACTTTAAGTGTCAGACTGAAACCCAATAGATGCAGAGCTAGAAAACAGGTCGGGATGGGAGAGCGATCGAAGGTAGGTGTTTTTGTCTTATGCATTAGGCAAAGGCGAAAGTAGTACAAAAAAAAAAAAAAAAAAAAAGAGAAAAAAGAAACACCCGGTAGGGGATGTCAGGTGAAGCGGTGCTGCTCCTTGCTGGCGCGGTAGAGCCGGAGCTGTCCCCAGCGCAGGGACGTGCTGCTGCGGTTTCTGGGTCCCCGCTGAATGGAGCGGATAATGATCCCCGGTTCCCAAGGCAGGCTTGCTGCTGCCTGGTGAGCCTTGGATTTGTGTGGTCCAAGCCTTTCCCAGCTTGTCCCATTCTGTCACCGGGATAAGGGGCTCCCTCGGCTCGTTTGCACCTGCGTCGCTTTTGGCTCCTTCAGGAATGCGCTGAAGCTTGTAATCAGCTTTGTGAAGCCATTGAGTGCACGGCTGAGTGAAACTTCCAAAGCTCGCGGAAAACTGGCCCGCTGAATAGGAGTCAGCATGGGGCTTCTCTCCAAGCCCCTGGCCTGCCAAATTCCAGCAGAGCCCCTCACAATCAGTCCACACAGGCTTTACTGCTCTCCCCGCACTAAGAGAAGTGAGAAAAGAAAAGCTAAAATACCAGTCACCGAGGTTAGCAGTTTGTTCCCAGATTAATGGCAAGCGCCTCTCCCCCGTGTAACTAACCAATTCACTGGGAAGATGTGTGTGTGCAAATGTATGCATGTATATATATGTATATATACACATGCATAGGAATATGCCTATGTGCATTAAAAAAAAAAAAAAAAAGAAAGAAAAGAAAGAAAAGGAATAAAGAAGTAAGGAGAAAGGGGATCGCTGCGAACATTTCTATGACCGCGGGCGCCGAAGGCTCCTGTAGCAAACAGGTAGCGGGCTGCCTCACTGTCGCCACAAAGTCACACTTGGCGCCTCAGTATTTTCTCTAGCACTATGGTTCCAAGGCTCCGAATGAAGGTGACCTTCGGCTGCGGTCGGTTTTTCGTAGCATAGAGGGAAAGTCAAATGACCTGCATCGCTGAGAACCCGAGCAATAGATTAATAATAATAATAATAATAATAATAATAATAATAATAATAATAATAATAATAATAATAATAATGTCAACGGCAGCCTTCCCCAGTAAACTGTCTTTGTGGCAGGACATGCTAGAGGCCCCGGACTCGAAGTTTTCACGCTGCGCTTTGTGCCGGTCGGCGCTCGCGAGCGGGGCGCGCAGCCCCCGCGCCCCCGGCCGCGCTCCCCAGCTCCGCTCCGCGGGGCCCCGCGGCTGCGGGGGCTGCTCCAGCTGCCGCCCCCCGCCCGCCTGCGCCGAGGAGAAACGCGGCAAGGAGAGGGCCCSCTGCGGGGATCTCCCTTCGCTCCGCGTCTTGCGCTGAGTGCCCTTGACGCTTATTGCACTCGCTGCTTCGCTGCTACCTTTACACCTTTTTTTTCTTTCTTTCCTAGATCTTACTGCTGACGTAGCCTACAGCAAGCACCGCACTAGGCAACTCCAGAATGCTTGGTACTACTTTTTTTTTTTTTTTTTTTTTTTTTTTTTTTTT
>NW_020455016.1:200484-215415 GCF_003342845.1 Nothoprocta perdicaria
AAAAGAGAGAGAGTCACAGATTTTCCAGAGATGATCTCTTCTGAAGGGCTTTGCCATGCCTGTTAATTACGTCATGCAAATCATGTTTTCTTAACAGCCGCATTGAAATAATCACGCTAGTAAGGAAGAAACTGACCTCACGGAGTTATTTGTTGTGAGTTCAGCGGGATTTTATCTCAGATCTACTTTCAAGCTTTCCGTATGTTCGCAAAGCCAAAATTCTTAGGACTGTTCAGGAGATCAATAACGGAAGTAGGCATTTTTTTGCAGTTGCTGTCTGACAAGTTTGTAAGGGTACCACCTGATTGCAGAGCAGGCGATCATGTAAAATACTTTAGCATCATCAGTGCATTGTATCCTGATCCCCAAGTCACTCAAAAAGATAACATGATACGACACCAAAAGTAAAGAGTTAGCAAGTAGAACTGGAGAYGAATATGCCTCATGTGGAAGCCTTGACATTTGAAACTGCAGGCACAAAAACTCCCCTGTATGCCCACAAAGGATTTAAAGCTACATCTATTTCTGTCTTTAAAGTTTCTTTTCTTTTTGGAAGTTTGGTGTGCTATTTTCGACCGTGTTGCATCTTCCAGCCATTCTCAGTGACAAGTCATGAGGATATGCAGTAATTCAGAAATTAGTGAAATTTTATTCTTGGTGGGGGCGTTGGATTAAGAGGCTGGGAGAGTGTGAAACAAGTCAACGTGTAATTGTATGATAAGGCTCTCACGAGGAATTTATTGGCCAAGTTGCTATTTCTATTCCTTCCTAATCTCGTTTAGCACATTCATTCTCTGCAATCTGTCTCCATAATCTTCTGTGACAGAATGGCAGCCAATAGAAGCATGCATGTTTGGAGAGAAGAGAAAATATGCAGAGGCGTGATAAACTGATGCTAATTATCCATATTTAGGACACCGAGTGCAGAAGATCAAGGTTTACAAATAACAAACCAGAGCCAATGATGATGGCTTCCTAGTGTGGAATATATTGGAGGGGACAAGATAAGGGTTTCACATGCAGAAGAGATTTATTGGTCAAAGGGTTCACCTTCCACTTTTCCACTTTTATATAGCAGTAAATTATTTAGGCTAAATTCACCAGAACATTACTCTTTTATTTGGCAATGTGCCATGACTTGCTCTTTCTTTGTGTCCTTTCAATGCAAATCCTTGTAGTGTAACATCAGTTGATAAGAAACAAATAATTGAAGTAATAGGTAATTCCCTTTAAATTGTGCATATAGGACAGTAAGGTAATCATCTAGTGTAGAATGAGACCGCAGTATAGAGCAGATAGCTGAAAGTGAAACAATATCAACCTCGRCTATTAAATTACATTTGTACTAGAGAAAAATAACCTATAGAAGACATGTAGGCTGAATAAGACACAACACTAATCTAGCCAGCTGTAGACCATTTTCCTATACACTTCTGAAATTTCACTTTAAAATTCGTTTTTCCTCTGTTTTTTTTTCCTGCTCTCTTTTTTTTTTTTTTTTTTTAACTTTTCGGGAAAAGTAACATTTAAATTACGATTGTAGCAATGCAGCATTCTGGTTTCTTTTAACAAGTATTGGCTCTGAAAAATAATGAGGGAATTCAGTTTAGCAATATTTTTTGTGGTATGTTTGAGGGTCAGTGCTAGTGATCTTAGCAGACAGCAGTTAGTTGTACTGTGAAGTTTCAAAAAAAAAGTAATATTTGTTTGGTTATGTTTTCTTTAGAAGTTTAGAAAGTACAGTACATAGTCGCATATTTTTTACTATTATTTTTGCTATCATCTTCCCATCAGGTTGAAATAAACCAGTTTTTGAAAATTCTCCAAATATTAGGTTTTATGCCATCATTCCTTCTTTAGCTTTATTTTTCTTGTGTTGCTGGTAGCATGATACTCAGGAAAATGCAGAACCCTGATGCTGAGATATAAAATACGTCTAGAGGGTGCATCTTTTAGGGAACTCCTCAAAATATCTTTCGGTTGATAAAGGGTAAGATATTTCTCTAGTGCTACTCATTTAGCAAGAGAATTTCTTTTGGCTTCTTGTTTCACTGCAGAATTACTCGGTATTTATTTCTCTCTGAGGAATTCCCATAAATTGACTGAATTTGTGTATTGTACACTGGGGAAAAAAAAAAAAAAAAACCTGCAGTCCCAAGGCTAAAATTATGACAGGATTTCCATGAAGAGATACCTCAAGTGCTTCTTTAAAAATCCCAGGATTAATCTGCTTCACTCAAAACACTCTTATGAAATACCTTACTAGAAGAAAGCAGGGAAGTGGAAARACTAAAAGTTAGGTGAAGAAAGTTGCCATTTTGTCACTAGTGGGTAAGAAGTACTAAGGAAACAAGGAGGAAATAGGTGGCACATTAAAATCTCTGTGACCGAACTGGATTTAGTGCTGCCAGTTGCCGTGCGGTTCCTGGGTACAAGCCACTCTCACCCTTCCCAGTTACAGAATCCCGGTGATTTCACAGAGCATCTGGAACCTGGTCCAAAATCCACGAAAACGACCCAGGCACCGCAATGTCATTTCAGAGGATTCCAGAAAATGCATCACGGAGGCCCTTACATTTTGTCTGACGCCTGCTCCTTGGCTTGGGCTACGGGGGTTTCTTTAATCCTCTCCCTCAGGAAAGCAACAAGAGACAGTGTTCTCGGAGGCCAAGGAGTAACCTGGCCCCACGGTCACATGCAGCCCTTCGGCAGTCGGTGGAGACACCCGCCAATATCCCAAGGGAATGGGGTCTGACTCCCCCGGGAGAAGTGCTACGCCGGGGCTGAGGAGGCCAAGTACCGGGTTTTGTACTGAGTTGTTCGGAATTGCCGGGCGAGGAGGAAAGGAGTTAGCCGGGTCCTTAAATGATTATTAGCAACTGCTTAGAGTCATTAGGCTGATTTGCAAAGCAGGTGATGAGCGCTAAAGACAGACCCGATTTTAATTAGCAAAAATTACCAAATTAGCAAAAGCTGTAAGGTCCAGCTAAACATACCGACGGGGCTCTAAGATACTCCACACCTGGATGTCGAATAATTTCGACACAAAATAGTTTTTTCTCCCTCTGCCCTCTCTGCTCATAGAGAAATGACAATCTTCTTTCACGGAAAACCCAAAGAGTTTCTTAAAAGTAACATTTCACAGTTTTGCTTGTCATCCGCAGGGAGATACTAGAAATCCCTCTAATCCGGGGTTTRTTGCTAAGTGAGCCGTGTGCATGAGTTGAAAAATACGCCGAAATTTGGTCTTTAAGTGTTTTTGGATCTGTGGTTTGTGTATTGTGTCTGATAAGGCGCAGGTCTCCAGTGCAGATGTTGTCTAACTGTTCCATGGAATAGCAATGTAGATTCTGCATTTTTTATGCAGATTTTTTTATGCAGAAAATGCTATTTTATGCATTTTCTTAAATGTTTGTTGCGTGTCTTTTAAAACTAAGCCCAAAACTTCTAATCCGTGGATCTTTTTCCCCATGATCTTACGCCTCTAAAATTCTCCTAAACATTCGAATCCCAAGTTGGAAGCAAGTCTTCTGCATGCGAGAATATAGGCATATGATATTAAAATTAAAAGGGACGACAAGTCCCAGGCTCTAGTGCTAGAATCCAGTGCTTAATGATGTGCGCATAAAGCGAGATTTGCACTCTTCAAGGGACGTCAGGAAATCATGATGGRACTTTTCCCAAGCAAATGATGCTGCCATATATTTAGCAAGCTGTTACTATCCAAGCGCCAGTCAATTTTCATGAAGTATGAATAACATCTGTGTTTTTGTGTGTGTATCACTTTTTGCTGGTTAGCAAGAGTCAGAGAAGAATATCCAGCAGAGATCATGTGTTTAACAAGGAGTACAAAAATTTGCCCTGTCTTTGAAAATGCTGTAGGATCTACGGGAGGATCCAGGGTAGGATCCTCTTCTGTAGATCCTTACTCAGCATCTAAGACTTCTCTCGGGTGCTTAAAAGGAACTTCTTATAACTTATGGAACATACGACTTGGAATATGTCTGAAATTTATAAAAACGCTTGAAATATGTCTGAAATTCATAAACCACTCAATATTTACATCTAAATAGCCACTAGATAACACAACCAAATACCAACATCCTACCAGCCACTACAGATTAGCTGCCCAAGGCTGTCATTCTCAATAAAGCCATTTCATTGGCTTCTTTATCTTAAATTATCTGCATCTGTGGCATATTTATCATGGTGAGATTTTCCCACTTATCTAGTGAGGTTCACTTTGGGACTCCTAGAACTGATGGAAATTTATTACAATCGGGAAAAGCATGCAAGGCTTTTTCTGCAGATGCATATTCAAAACAAAAAAGGACAGTGTTTTTCTTTATAGTGTGACCCAAGAATATATGTGTTTAATGTACCTTTTGGATGAAGTGTTAATAGAGTCTTTCTCTGCCCTGTTGGAAAGCTAGAAATTGGAAGATGCTGAAGTGTTTGCAGGGAAAACGAACGTTATACAGTAAATTCTTCATTTTTCCTGTCATACAGAAAGATACTTACAAGATACTTACAAGATGTATGGAAAGTTATCTTCCTGTTTCAAAAACGCATATTTGTATTCTTTACTCCTCACCCCATGGGAGTATGGGATCTGTTAAAGAAAAGTTTGCTTGGCTATATCCCATGCTATCCTCCTTTGCCCCTAATCACTTTTTTTTTTTTTTTTTTTTTTTTTTTTTTTTTTTTTTTTTTGTGATTCTTTCTGGGCTTTTCTGGAATCAGAGATTCACATTTGCCCTCCAGACAATCTTATCCCGAATCATGTTGGCTTTGTCTTCATTGCAACAGGGTATTCTTAAAAGGCCCTTCTGGAAAGTTTAGCATAGATACTTCACCACACTGACTCCATCACATCTTACTTTTCTTATTATTTCCTATATTCAAGCATGAAAGAAAAAGAAAATGCACAGCCTTCATGTACCCTGTAGCTAAAAGGCAATTTAGAGAGGTAGCTAGGACTGATATTACAGGAAGTCACAGGTGATGTAGTGGGGGGGGGGGAAAAAAAAAGCACCTTCTTCTGTCTCCTCTAAAATTAAGCAGCACATAAATATTTTAGGTTAATCAAATCGCTCGAAGAGGTAATTTCTCAGGGTTTCTCCAAAAATAATGATATTAGTATGTGTATGGCAGGAGGAGAAAGACCACAGCTGTGAAATATGAAACTCTGAGACACCGTAGATTATTTTGCCTATGTTGTTTCATACTGAGTCAGAATTTTGTTTTAATGTGTTACCTTCCACAACTTGAGACCGAGGTCTTTCTCCTGCATTTGGCTGCTTGGGATAAAACAGGTCTTTAAGCATGGAGAATTTGTTACTTCATTTTGCTAATCTGATTAGGATTGCAATCCATTATTCAACAGTCCTAGCAAAACAATCTTTCTGCATAGTTTTTCTGTACTGGAGTTAAAACATGACCTGAGTCCAGGATTCGGGAAATTTGTGCAAGACATTTTTGGGTAGAAAATAATGTAGCCCCTTCCACCAGCACTACCAGCTATTCTCTGCCCCCCACCCTCCCTGGAATAAATTATACTGCCCAAAATGTGTGGTGCCTTTGTTCACCACTAGTTCTTAGTTGCTATGGAGAGTTTTACTCCTTGATAAACTATATTTCACCTCCTCCTGGTGAAAGCTTTTCTCTTCCTAAACGCACACTCTGCAGACCATGGTCCTTGGCCCCCTTGTTGACTGCACTTCCTCAGCCCACGCTGGTCCTCCCTGGATGTGTTTGTCTCCGCAACCCTTCTCGGAGCTGACTTCGCTCTCCAGGCCCTACACAATGGCCCGACTGCCGCCAGATGCTCTCCTGCTTCTCCTCCTTCCCATTGTGCCTTTCTGAAGGGTTYAGAGGGACAGTTCCCCTGTCCAAGAGCTGCACGTAGCCGTGGCACACGTCTTCTCCAAATGAATGAGAGGTACCCGGAATGGAAGCGTGAACAATGGGATTTTCCCGAGCATGAAGCACATTGCTCCCAAACCCATCATGACAGGCCATGCCAAAGCACTTGAATGACTTTCTTGAAACGAGGCTTTTCTGAAGGCTCCTCCCTTCACTGAATAACATCGCTTAGAAGAAGTGAGACATGAAACTACGCAGGGGCACCCCAAGGCTTTGCAAACACAAAGCAAAAGCATCTTTGTCACCAGACCCCTGATCAGACCCCTGRGCTCTGATCTCAAAGCCAGGAAGGAGCACACTTTCCTGGATGGCACCAGACTTACCCAGCACCWACCCTGAGAATTACAACGGACAGAGTTTTCTTTTATCCCTTCCCTTCTGTGCCTCTAGTGTTTTTGACGGCATTCACAGAGCAGTTTAGTTCAGTACAGCCAGTTCCTAAAGACATAGAGACGAGGCGTACCCTACACAGACCAATATCACCAGAGTTGCCCTGATTCTGCAGGAGGACAGGGTGCAGGAGGACAGGCTTCCCGGGCCACCTGCTAGCACCCTGTACCTGCCGGGTGGTCAGTCACAGGAGCCAGCCCCCTGCACCGCACTGTCTCTACAGGCAGGGAAAACCGCAGAGCTGCTCGAGACTCTCCAAAACTTGGCTTTGCTGATGGTTACTTCAGCAGCGCTTCCTCCAGTGCCAGAACTGCTTTCTATAGGTAAAATCAGCTGACTTTCCTTTTACTTCTGCTAATGAAAGTCCTCCGCCCAGTACACCCATAGACTCAGAGCCAGCCTTGTCTCCCCTCTCCGGGGAAAACAAGGGCCTGGGAATAGCTCCCTCCCCACATCGCGAGGGGGAGACCAGGAGCGTCTCATGGCTTTCCCGGCACTTTACAACGCGGTGGTCCGTGGTCCGGCACCGGCAGAGCCCGGCACGGCATAATCCCGTTTTTCCCTCCTGCTGGGCCAAGCCRAGCCAGTTCGGGGAGGGGGGCGGGGTGTCTCTCGCCCCCTATGCCCTCCTTCGCGGCTTGCCAGAGCTGTTTCCAGAGTGCCGTTTCTTTACTGTCTCTCTTTGGGCCTTTTCTCTCCATACTAACTTTTTTTTTCTTTTTTTTTTTTTCCTTTTTTTTTTTTTTTTTCCTCCTCCCTATAGCTGTAGCTTCGCTGTCCTACCCTGCTCGGCCATGTGTGAAACCGGTTGCCTGCTTTCCTCCAGACCTCTCACAAGCAGCATCCTGCCAGGACCTCTCTCTCCGGCCGGAGACCAGTTTCAACGCGTCGCGCACCGCACGGCTCCTCCCGCACGCCCCCCCGCAGCTGCTTGGCTCGGGAATGGCGAGACGGGCTCACGTCTAACTCAGGCAGGGCCGCACACGGCTGAGGCGCTGGGGCTCCCCGCGACGCCAAGCGGTGTCAAAACCTGCGCTGCCTTTGGTCCCGCGGCGCATTTCTGGGGTCATTTCCCAGCAGGGTCAGGCCCGTTTTAGAACCTGCCTCTGGGAGCCGTTTAGCTTAGATAGCGCCGATTCTTCGGCGGTTTGCAGGTAGCAAAACCCCCGCATTAAAAAAAATATATATATTAAAAAAAAAGAAAAAAATAATAAAAAATAAGGGGCATTCGGAGTGTTTTGTTTTCAGAAAAATAAATAATGAAATAAAATAATGAAAAGAAAAAAGAAAAAAAAAGAGAACAATAAAAGAAAAAGGAGGATAGTGGTTACTGAATAAAATAATGAAAAGAAAAAAGAAAAAAAAAAGAGAACAATAAAAGAAAAAGGAGGATAGTGGTTACTGGCCGAGTTCGGCCTCCCGCCCTGTGTTGTGAGCGCGTGCGTGGGGCGCGGGCGAGCAGCAGGGCGGGCGGGGGTCCCCCCGCGGTGCGCGGCCCGTCGAGGGGCGCTTCCCCGCGCAGCCGCCCCCACCGCCCGCACGGCAGATGGGGAGGCCGCGGCGCGTGGGGGAAGGAGGAGCCGCAGCCCCCGGCCCGGCCGCGGAGGAGGGTCCTGAGCCGAGTTCAAGAGCGGCCCTTCCCGGCGCTCCCCTTGCCCCGTTTCCTCTGCGCCGGCTTCCCCGCGCCTCCCCTTCCCTCAGCAATAGCCCCGCTCTTCCCGGCCTCCTCTCCCTTCCCCCCGCCCCCCGCTCCTTCCCCTCGCTAGAGGGGCCAGAAGGGGCCACGGTCGAGAGCCGGGGCGCACCGCAGCAGCCGCCCCCTCCCGCAGCGCAGCGGCCCCCCCGGCCCTCCCTCCCGCTGCGGCGGCTCTTCCCAGCGCCCCTCGGCCCCCCGCAGCGCCGCGGCGTCTCCCCGCGGGGCCGCCCCCCCCCCGCCTCAGCGGCGTCCCGCTCCGCGGGGCGCGCAGGTTTCGCTCGGCGCCCCGCCGGGCGCGGGCTTGCGGCGGGAGCCGTCGGGGTTCCGCCGGGTGATTGTAAATGGGTTTGACTGGCCGCTGATCCCGAGGTCAGGGCTCTCCTCACTAATCCCTCACTCTCCAAACACCGGCCCTCCTCTTCCTCCCCTCTTCCCCCCGCCTTCTCTCTCTTCCCCGCTCTCACCGACCCCTCCCCCATCCTTTTGCCCCTCTCTTCCTCTTGCATCATTTATCTGCTGCCCCTCCGACGACACCCAAACAGGAGCCCCTCTCTACTCCTCAGCTGCCGGCCCTGCCACTCACGGCACCCCCACAARCGACGCCGTGGGCCCTCAGCGGCCCCCCGAGACTTGCCAGGCCAGGAGAGCCCTTCCGGCAAGGGCAGCCCCTTCGCACTATCACCCACACGGACACACAGACACGGACACACACCAGGCCGTCGGCCGCCCCGACGAGGCCACGAAGGCCCCCACATGTTGCCAGGCGGGGGAGGGCTGTGGGTGCCTGCTATGGGCACCGGGGCAGACGGGCCCCAGAAAGGCCCTGGGGGAGGTAAATCCCTGAGGAAGGCCAGGTGTGTCACTGGGGCCGGGAGTGGGCCCCCTTGAGCTGAGGGGGCTCTTGTGCTAAGCGTCAAACCCCAATGCAGCTGCTGGCYGCGGAGAGGGTGGGCTGGGCATGGGGGAGAGTCTAGGGTTTGCTGTGGAGCGCCGCTTGGATTAGAGACTTGTTTGGTTTGGGGCGATGCGAGGTCTTGGCTTTTTTCATTTATTTCACTCCCCSAATGGGGGGGCAAATGTCTCAGGGTGATAATTCGCTATAATTGTTTGAGGTTCAGCTGCCTCCAGGCTGAGGCTGCCTCCACGGGCACTTCTGGGAGGAGAGGGAGGCCCCCCTCGGGAGGGTATCTCCTGGGTACCCCTGGACGCCCAGCCAAGGAGCATCTCTGGGGGCTTCGTGCCTGGGTACAGCGCTTCCGGGTCTTTGGGGACGAGTCCTCATCCCCTTCTATTCTCCAAGGACATATGTCAACAGGCGTTCCTCTTTTTATATATATATATATATATATATATATATATATATTCACGGGCAATTTTGTGCCCTCCCCTCCACTTTGCTCCCTAGAGCTCACGTACCCCCCCCACACCTCTCCCAGGCGCGGCGCGGAGGAACGAGGCCGGAGGGAGGGAAAGGTTTTCCCCCCGGGCCCAGTGCCACTCCTACGAGCTCAGCGAGCAAGCCACGAAAAAAAATGGGGAGAAATGGAGAGGTGAAGAAGGAGGGAGCAGGGAAAAAAAAAAAAAAAAAAAAAAAAAGAAGTGGGAAGAAAGATAATGTTTTGGAAAAGAGTTGCTGAGTTCAGTTCAAGTTTGCGTTTTGGCTTCAAGTTTGGAGCGGATCAAACCTGTTCTCAAATTGAGCCTCCCATCTTACTCTCCTGGACCCCTTCCCAGGCGAGGGGGACCCGTCGGGAAAACCTCCCGGGGAGGAGGAGCGCAATCCAGCCTCCGGGGAGCCCTGGCCCCGACCCCCCGCTCTCCCTTTAGCCTAACTCAGCAGGGAGGGCAGACACCTCCTCCCCTCTCCATTCCTTAGTCCCTCAGTCCTTAGATTTCCTTCGTTTTACTGAAAACGAGAAGAGATTTTCTTTTAATTCTTCCACATAGGTGATTTTAATAGCTCTGTCAATCACGTTATAGGAGGAACGGTTCATACAATTTTAGATGTAAAGTACTTAAACCATAAATCGTTTAAACCTATTCTTAGTTTTGCATATTCAATTATTCTCTTATATATAACCTGAAAAGCAAAGAGCCAGGAGTCTGAATTATTTTATCGTGTCTGAGCTCATCTGCCTAGCAAAGTTATTTTAACTTTGTTCGTATACCCAAACACGAAGCTTAAATCAGCTTAAACTTCGAATCAAAAAAACCTAAATAGCAATAAATTCTACTTTTATATGTATATATATATATACACACATATATATATAAACATTCGCAAGGGGGATTGCATTCCTTTGGAAGACAGGCTGAATATATCCGAAGCTTATTTGAATATAGTCGAGATTGAGTCAGTTTAATCCCCTTGCGTTGAAAGTGCAGGTATTCCTATTATTCTAGGGCTAATGCCATTGAGCCGCTAAATTGCAAGGGGAGGGGGAACAACTCATTAAAAGGAGCTGGTTTAAGAGGTCCGTATTATTTCTTCCCCAAGATCTATATTTTTTTGTTTGCTCGGACGTATACACAGGATAATTTCCTTTCCTCACTTATCCTCCCCAATACGCTTATTACAACATCCATGTTCAGCAGCACTGTTTCATCTCGCTGTTTATTTTTCTCTTCCCTCTTGCCAATAAATTTCAACTATGATTCTTAAAGAAAAGACATGTATCAAGGTCGCATCGGATCCATACGTGCATGTGCACACGAACATACACACTTCATTTTGGTCATGATGCTATCTATGGCATGAGTATACACATGATGGATATCACATTTCAAGAAACAATTCAACAGGTGCTCAGATTATTCTGCGGGCTGGAAGGTACTCCTATAAATATTTTAAATTACACACAGACTCACGCTTGGCCGGAGAGAACCAGCACTAGCGAGGATTTCCCACAGGTTCCTGCTTTGTGTGCGCGCCATTGGTACACGAAACACTTCTAAAACTAGCCTGCTGACTGCCTGAGCCTGCACACACTTCTGCTTAATGAGTGCTTAAATAGGGTTTTGTTTTGTTTGTTTGCTTAAAAAAAAAAAAAAAAGAAAAAAGAAAAGAAAAAGAAAGAGAGAGTTTTATTACCTGGTTGGAAATCAATAGACATCTTTCATGAAAATTTTGCGACCACTTTAACGAATGAGTGGTTAAAATAAAAATATCAGAATGACTCCAGAGTTACATATGCCAATTGTCATCTTACCATTGTAATTAAAGTGCAATTTCTAATATGAACTGAAGCCTCTTCTTATTAACCAGCTAACGTTTCCCCCCTTTTTTTCATGGATGAAGTACTCACTTGCCATCATTAAAAGAGGCTTTGAAAAGCTCTATAGTCCGGTGCAATCGACGTTTCTACCTAGGATATCAAATATATATATATATTATTTCCTTTTGCTTATGCGTCTTACTACTAATTTCAAAATTTATTTGCTACAGTATGATTTTTAAATTTAACGCTTAATGCTGTTATTACTACTAGAAGTTCACAGTAAAGTTTTAATTTCGGAATAATGAAAGGTACCGATAAAGAGCTAAGGAAAAAATAGATCAAAGTACCGAGCAATATCCTGCACTGAACAAACATATAATTTTTTTTGGTCGACAGCTTCCACATCTGTCTTTAAAACCTCCATGCCAGCTTACGCGTTGTGGATGAGTACACGAGGTGCGCAATGTCCGGCGCTGTTCACTCCCTCCGTGGGGTTTTGGGGAGGATGGGATGGCTTTTAGCATTTTTTTTTTTTTTCTCGTGACACTGAAGCCCAATCAGTTTCGCTTTTAATTGTGTTAATTGGAGGGGACCTTGCGCCTTCGCGGCCCCCGGGGAGCGCGCTTTCGCTCAGGCCCGCAGGGATCCCCATTGGAAATTTGGGCCGAAAGTGGTTCCCAGACCCTGCGAGAGGGTCCCAGAAAGAAAAGTTTCCCAGTTACGGCCCGATGCAAGTGCCAGATACAGATAAAATGAGCAAAATAAAAGAGAAGTATTTCAGTAAGTCGCTTTCTTTAGCAATATTGAACGAGCATCAAAAAAATTCTAGAAATCTACACATCGTATCTCCTGAGTTATGTAGATCAACATACACGTACTTTTCTAATGACATTGTATTTCATTCGATATTTCGTCCTGGCTTATAACACCCTCTCCGATTTCTATGCTTACCTGCTATATTTGCAGGGATACCATGGTAGATATTTCTACGCTTTCGGGAATGTTAAAAAAAATAACAGGTGACTTTTTATTTTTTTCGCTTTGAAATTTATTTAACTCAAAATTGAACGCATCCTTAGAATTTCTGTTTAGCAGAAAGACTTTTTAGTAGACTATATACACAATCTGAATTCCCTCGTAACGTCTAAAATAAAAATTATTTCACAACGCATTTACAAGAAATCATACAAAAAAAAGAAACAAAACCGAAGAGAAAATAAACAAACAAAAATATCCAAATACAATAAACTTTTACAAAACCCAGGGAAAAAAATGCAGCATAAAAAAAATAAATAAAATAAAAACAAGAACAAAACAAAACCAAAAAAAAAAAAAAACCAAAAACGCGAGAACGCTTACAAAACTTTTAAGTGTGGTTTTGGATTTGTCTTAGTACACGAGTAATAAATGAGAACTGCTTCCCCATCAACTTCGACTTAAGGCAAGAAAAAGCCTTTGCAAGAAGCGATCCATGAGTGAAACCGTAGCGGTTCTGCGCGATATAAAAGTTGGCATCGCCTAGAACTTTGTGTGTTTATTATTGATTTTTTTTTTTTTGTCTTTTAGCCATTTTTTTCTCATTCTATCTCTCGTCTTCTGCAAATAAACGCTCTATGTCTCTCGGGTGAACGATAAATACTGTACAAAAAGTCTCAACAAAACACAGAAGTTCAGGCTAAAACTAGTTTCATAAACTAGTCCCTCAAAAAAAAAAAAAAAAAAAAAAAAGGTAAGTAAAGCAATCGTTACCTTTTTTCTCCCTCGTTATTATTATTATTATTTATTATTATTACAAGAACATCAAAACATTTTTCTGTACAAAAAAAAAGAAAAAAAAAAAAGAAAGGAAAAGGCGCGGGTGGGGGAGGAGGGCGGGAAGAAAACAGAATAAAAGGGAAAAATAAACGAGGGGAAAGGCAGAGTGGGGCAGGAGGCAGCGAGGGGCCGGGGGGGGCGAGCGGAGGGCGCGGGCCGGCGGGGCGCGCAGTCCTGCGGGGCGGCCCCGCTCCCGGGACCGGTGCCGGGTCCCGCCGCTGCCGCTGCCCGGGCGGGGGCCTGTGCGGGGCCCGGCGCGGGCTCAGATGTGCGTCAAGGGCACCGTGCCGTTCACGGCCGTGCTGGCGCTCTGGTAGTGCTGGGGCAGGGAGTGGAGGCGGCTCTGCGCGGCCGCCGGATCCGCTCCCTCGCCGGCCGGTAAGTACATGCTGATCATCTCGCGCAGGTCCCCGGGGCACGGCGCCCGCGAGTGCGACGTGACGGGCGGGCTCACGCTCGGCTCCGACTTGACGAGCGAGCCCAGCGCTCCCAGCGCCCCCGACGAGGCCGCCGCTGCCGCGGCCGCCGCGGCCGCGGCCGCCGCCGAGTTCTGGTGCGGCTGGGAGCCGTAGGGCAGCGCGCCGTAGCCCGAGGGCGAGGCGCTCATGTAGCCCTGCGAGTTGGAGATGGGGCTGTACTGCAGGGCGCCCATGTCGTAGCGGTGCATGGGCTGCGGGTTGTGCGGGTGGTGCGGGTGGTGCGGGTGCGGGTGGTGCGGGTGCCCCCCGGTGCCCGGGTGCTGGCTGTAGGCGAGCTGCGCCTCCTGCATCATCGCCGCCGCTGCCGCCGCCGCCGCCACGGAGCCCGGGTAGGCGCCGTTGGCCCAGCCGTTCATGTGCGCGTAGCCGCCGCTCGCGGTGCCGCCGGGGCTCTCGAGCCGCTGCCCGACGCCTCCGGGGCTCACGCCGACGCCCATGGCCACGCCGGGCGGGCCGCCCCCGGCCGAGCCGGCGCTGAGCAGCCCTCCGGCCAGCGAGTACTTGTCCTTCTTGAGCAGGGTCTTGGTCTTCCGCCGAGGTCGGTATTTATAATCCGGATGCTCCTTCATGTGCAGCGCCCGCAGCCGCTTCGCCTCGTCGATGAACGGTCTCTTCTCGGCCTCCGACATGACTTTCCACTCTGCGCCCAGGCGCTTGCTGATCTCCGAGTTGTGCATTTTGGGGTTCTCCTGGGCCATCTTTCGCCGCTGGCCTCGAGACCACACCATGAAGGCGTTCATGGGTCTCTTGACCCGGTCCTGGTTCGCTTTGTTGCCCCCGCCGCCTCCGCCGCCGCCTCCCGCTCCAGTCTGCCCCGAGAGGTTCGTGGGGGCCTGGGCTCCACCAGGGGAGTGCAAGTCCGTCTCCATCATCATGCTGTACATTCAAGTAGCTTTTTTATTTTCCACCAGCACCAGGCGTGAAAAAATAATCAAACATAGAGGAGCCAAGGAGGAAGGGGGAGCGAGGAAAAAAAAAAAAAAAAAAGGCTCGTATCTATACAGATGGAAAAAAAAAAAAAAAAAGACGAAAAACGCGACGAGAGCGTTCGGCAACCTCGCAGGCGAAAACTTTCTCCCTTTTGCAAACCACTTGCGGGGATCGTTGGCGATCTGGATTCAAGCTGTTCAAACAGGTGCAAGGCAAACTTGCTGCTTCACTTTGGAAGGAGGGAGGAGTGTGCAGAGCACTCGGCAATGTCCTTCTCTCTCTCTCTCTCTCTCCCCGGCACACACGCGCATACCCCTCCTCTCGCGCTCTTATTCTTAACAGATCTATTTTTTTTTTCTTTGCTAACTTCGAGAGAGAGGGAGGGAGGGAGCGCGTGTGACTCGCATCCGCTGATCGCAGGTGAACGGAGCAGGAGAGGAAAACCCACCACCACCGCGCCAGGGAAAAAAAAAAAAAA
>NW_020455016.1:215462-219115 GCF_003342845.1 Nothoprocta perdicaria
GGGGAGAGCCGCACCAAAACAAGCCCCGGCGAAGTTGCACAGTAATTGCTGGCGCTGTTCTCCGTGCCGCGGCCCGGGCGGGACGGGACGGGCGCGGCAGAGGAGGAGCCGTCGGGCGGCGCGGGGCCGAGCGGCGCTGCCTCCATACGGCGCGCGCCGAGCCCGCCTTAAATCGCCTCGCGGCGGCCAATGGGCGCGCGCCGACGGGGCGCGATTTGCATGGCGCGCGCGCGCGCGCCGTGCAGTGACGTGCGCGCGGGAGCGCCCGACGGGGCGGGCGGGGGGCGCGTCCCGTCGCCCCCCTCCCCCGCTTCGCGCCCCCCGCGCCGCCCCGGGGTGATGGGGACGGGCGGCCCCCGGTGCCGCCGCTTCGCGCTGCCCGTCGAGGGGAGCCCCGCGGGGCGGCAGGGTACACCGAGGTGGGCGGTGGCGGGGGGCGCCTCGGAGCCCGGTAAAACCGYCCGCTCCTCTGCAACTTAGACGCGTAGACGAGCGGCGAGGGCAGCGTGAGGGGGAGCGGGTGCATCTGGCAGCGAAAGCCCTCTGGCTGCCGTGTCGGCTACACAGAAGCCACCCCCGCCTCGTTATTTCCACGCCTCCTCCCCCCGCAAGGATTTCATCCATGGCGGGGCTCCCCCCGAAAGGCCAGTGCTCGCTCCGAGCACACGTCCCGGCGAGGGGAGCAGATGGCTTTCCCGGGCAGGGCAGATGCTCCAGGGCTTGGTCCCCGCGCAAGCGGGAGGCTCAATGGGGTCGTTAGGCGCTTAGTCCTCGGGGAGCTAAAAGCATCCAAGACTARCGAAGGTACACGGCGGCGTATCATATTTATATAAAGTAAATCCAGGCGTGTAGGTTTCTTTAGGAAAGCGCTAAACAACTTATCCTTGCCCCGCGGCTTTCACGTCAGATAGATCACCGTTTTTCTACAGAAGGGACRAAAATGGTCTAGACCGAAAATCGCGCTCTCAACCAAACTGTGACTACAGGGATGGTCACTGTGCCCGTGTGCCACCTTCATCGTGCTTCCCCGTGGCGAAAGAGACTCATAGCATCCCTCACCCTCTTTTTTTTTTTTTTTTTTTTCGCGCTCTCAACCAAACTGTGACTACAGGGATGGTCACTGTGCCCGTGTGCCACCTTCATCGTGCTTCCCCGTGGCGAAAGAGACTCATAGCATCCCTCACCCTCTTTTTTTTTTTTTTTTTTTTCCTGTCCCTTTATGTGCCTGCTAATTTTCCTGACCTCAGCGGCCCTCCAAAAACGCCACAGCTCCCCAAATTATTGTTGCTACCGCTAGAACTTTTTAGCGGGAGAAGTGTCCACTGTACACAAAGCAACAACACTAAGCTCTTTGGTAGGATTAGAGTTTTCTGATTTTCATATATACCTATATATGTATATATATAGTCGCCATGAATTAGTAATCCTATCACAATAATCTGAACTCACTCGGGAGAGAAAAAAAAAAATCCTCCTCCTCTCCATGTCTCACCACAGAAGGCTAGGCCTGCTTCTCGTCTCCAGGAGCTCAGTGACAGTTTTGCTGTGGCCTTGGGTGGCAGGGGGCTGGCAGGGCTATTTTCGGGGTGACTGTTCACTTTGGGTCCCCCCTGGAGCCGCGGGTGGGATCRGGCTCGCGGCGTTTCACGGAGGTATCTCCCGGAGTTTCCGCATCTTCAGGGGCAGCTGCCGTAATTGCTAAATGATGTATTAAAAATGCAATTGATTGGGACGCGGGAGGTGGAGGGCGGGGAGGGAAGGTTACTGCAGAGAGGCGCATTTCCACTTGGACGGCCGAACGAAGACATAAGGAGCAAATCACGAGATAAACGACATCGCTCATGCGGTCTGCGCGGTATAATCGACCCAGCGACCAAGTGGCATTTTCTTTCCGAAATGAGTATTTAAGATCCCGACACGGAGAATAAAGAGGGCCAAGTGGTTTGGGGTCGTCTTTTCCGGAGCGTGAAACTAGCGGGCCCGCGGACGCCATGGGAAAGCATGGGGGGGTCTCCGAGAATTTGGAAAGCCGCCCTCGGAGTGGGCCAGCACGGACTCCGGCTCCAGTTGTAAGCGCTGGGCTCGGAGTGCAGGTGTGACTTGTTGCCAAGTGACAGCTGATTGACAGCTGCAGTGTGTGCCAACAGGCCGGCAGCCGGGCCCGCGGCCACAGCTCTCCTCCTCTGCCTCACGACGACGGAACAATATTAAAAAGAAAGAAAAAAAAAAAAAAAAAAAAAAAAAAAAAACCCACTGCTGCTCACCCATTAACCCAGGGCTTTCTCTCGGAGCGCTGCTCGTCAACACGTAACACGGAGCCGCATGGGCTCCCCCGTACTCTCCCATCCGAGCAACACAACCGTTGCGGATGCTGCTCTCCCCCCGGAGCCGACGACGGGGGCTGCCGGGGTGGCCGCAGCCGGGGTGGCAGCGGCTTTGGACCCCCACCCCCACCCCCCGACGGGTCCCTTGCGCCTGAGGCGGGGGTGGGTTGCACTTTGCTCCTGCTGCGGCCCCAAGAAGTGTGTGGTCGCGGCTGGCAAACACTCCTCGGTTGYAAGGGCGACATAGGGAGCAGCTCCGGGTGGCCCACAGACACAGAGCGCGGGATTTTCTGCAGCACAAACGTAGTGCAGATCCCAGCTCGTCAGGGATCGGGGACTTTTGTTAGTGTCCTTTCAAATAAGCAACAAATACYCCAGGAATAATAATAATCTCAGGGGCCGAGGTGATCTAGCCGGGAGCTGTCTGCAGAGYTAAGAGCCGTACGGGTCGCTGAACTTCCCCTGGAATAGAGTGGTGTTTTGGAGCACGGCTGATGGCGGGACAAGGCGGGAGCCGGAGGTCGCAGGGGTAATGCAAAGAGGGTGCGCATGTGTGCAGGAGAGGGCACCGGGCAGGTAGCCTCGGGGAGGAGGAGGTCATGGGAGCAGCCCGGGGCGGGATGAAGATGCCGTGGGTCCCTCTCACTCTCCTGCGACCCGTGGACGAGGCAGGCGCCAGCGTGGCCCACTCGACTCACGCGAGCGATAAGTGATGTCCGAGGGTCGTCGGCACCGTGAACCCCCGTGGGCGGCGCCTCCCCCGCAGCAGCTGCCGCGGCGGGAAGAGGCCGCCTCGTCGGGGCGGGCGGCTGGCGGGGAGGCGCTGCCCGCGCGGCGCTCGGCCCCGAGGGCGAGCCCGGGGGCCGGGGGGCTGCGGTGGAGTCGGCGCGGGCGGCGATCGCCGTCTACTGGCGACAGCCGAGCTCCCCTTGGCGCGGGCCCTCCCGGCCGCCCTCTCCCTGCTCCCCCCGTGCGGGGCGGCTGGCTTGACGGGCTGGAGCGTGAGAATCGCCCGCGCCTTCTGCGGCCCTTCCGATCCCGAGCGCCCCGCGGCACCCGGAGAGCCGTCATCGGGACCGAACAGAGCTCCGGGGGGAGCAGAGACCGCAGGCGAGTGCGGACGGGGAAGCTCGTTGCTGCCCGGGTGACTTTTCAACTAGAGTATCACGGTTTTGAACTCGAGCTGCTGCCCGGCCGGGCTGGGCTGGAGAAAACAAAAAGAAAAAAGATAAAGAAAGGAAAAGGAAAAGGAAAAGGAAAAGGAAAAGGAAAAGGAAAAGGAAAAGGAAAAGGAAAAGGAAAAGGAAAAGGAAAAGGAAAAGGAAAAGG
>NW_020455016.1:219499-220673 GCF_003342845.1 Nothoprocta perdicaria
AAAGCTCTTGGATAGAAGTCCTGCTTTCTTTTCCAGCACTAACAACTGTTCCGGGAGATCCTAAAGCTTCAATCCCAAATCAAATACAAGCTTTCCATGTGTTTTGTTGCCTCTCCCCAGCTTGCCGGGTAAAAGCGTTTGGAGAATCTCTGGAGCTTTCGAGTAGGGGCTCACCCTGTGAACGGTACTCACACATATAATTCAAATTTCACAGCTGACCTGCTCTGAAAACCTCAATCAGCTTCTAATTGAAGGGAAAACAAAATATTGCTTCCCTACAGCAGAGCTAACGATTTAATCATTATATCAGACATTATAGCTTTTAATTAGGCTAATGCTGATACTGTATGGAAAGAGATAATTCAACACAGTTCTTGATGAATTCTGTAATTGGGTTAACGGAGGAGCAGTTGGGGGAAGAGACGTCAATATTCAAGCTGCGTCTATRGCCACCAGGTTTATGAATGAAAGCAAAGGGGGGAAAGGGGAAGGCGGCGGAGGGGAGGAAAGGGCTAAAATTCCCAGACAAGAAAAGTCTCCCTTCTTGGCTCAGGAGAGCTGTGCCAACCAACGGGAGGTGTGAAAAGACTAAGGGCCCGCTGCATACCGCGGCCACTACCGACCACGTCGGGGTGTCGCGACACCCCGAGCGACAACATCGCAGCGGGTGCCCAGAAGCGACATGGAGAAGAAGGGTGGRTGGCTGCTCCCCAGCATTTTCCATGTTTTTCCTCTACAACCGACATTTGTTGGTCCCGAAACCCGCAGGGAAGTGATAACTGGGACCAACTTATAGGAGTGCCCCAGAGGCAAAAGATTCTTCCTTTTTGAAGAGGAAGAGGGCTGAAATATTACTGAAATCCTTGTCAGGGCAGCCAGGAACGTTTCTTTCCAGGGGAGGCTGGCTCCGCAGTTCGGCTTCTGGCTGCTGCATGTCCTGGTGGGACAGAGCAGAGCAGGGCTGASCAGTAGGGCACGAAACGAAACACAAAGGTGTGCTCCGGGCAGCCTGATCTGCCCGGAGGGCAGGGGATTACTCTGTGTAGGTACTTCCACTTATTTATTTATTATGGCAGATAAAAGAAYTGCTAGATTCATTATTTTTTTCTGAAGGAATTCTGCTTTATTCTCCCTCCTCCTTTTTCCCCCGTATTGATAAATCGCTCCTTTACGA
>NW_020455016.1:220804-244178 GCF_003342845.1 Nothoprocta perdicaria
TTTTTTTTTTTTTTTTTTTTTTTTTTTTTTTTTAACTAGATCCGAGAAAGGGCTTTATATTTTCGTGGCGCTTAAATGAAATCCTATCGATCCCCTGCATGTTTGATCTGCCCGGCAGCCGCACCAAGGTCCCGCGGGCGGCCGCACCGGCGGAGCCAGGGAGAAGGGTTATCCTGGCACACATCCCGGGGGAAAAAACGCAGGAGGAAACGCGCTACGCATTTGAACCAAGGTGGGACAGCCCGTCCACATCTTAGGACATATATCCTCCTTTTGTATGCTGCTTTTTTTTTTTGCTTCTCCCACCTTGTAGCCTTTGGAAAGCCGCTGGATTCTCAGTCCAGCGAAAGTTTAGAGTTGGTAAAGACGGGTCTTAATGAAGTTTTGCCAGCAGGACCCTTTTGTAAAATGTTTGTTTATATTACCTATTAGCTCGACTTCCAGAACAATATTGCTCTGAAAGAGGAATATTCTGCATTGTGATCTATCCTGATCTTATTTTGTCAGTAATTACAGTAAAATTAAACGGGTCATTGATAACATTCCAATGGCACAACCCCCCTGTAATTAACAGTCTCAATACACCTTTTTAAATTACACAAAAGTTGTAATTTTCAAGTCTGTTCAGTTTTTAATTTTTATTAAGGCACACGAGGGGAATACGTGTTAATCAGAAGAAAATATCTAGAGGAAGACGCAGATTTGAATCATCTTATTTTGCAGGGTTTGGCCTCTCTACCTAAAGGGATGGGCAGAGCCTTCACTTTCAACAAGATACGTTCACCTAGAGAGTCTGTAGACAGCAAAAAATATCTATCCAAAATCTACTTTCTGGTATAGGGAAAATATTTCGAAAGCATGGTTTTGTGCTGGCAAACTTTTAGGGAGAAAATAAGAACTACGAGAGTGAGCAACTCTTGGGACCAGATACAACAAAGGACCTGTTAAGAAGTTTATCTTTAAAACTGCACCGTCAAAATGCCAGTCACGAAAACATGGGTTCAGCTACCCAAACCGAACCGTATCCCATCTGCAGTAGGGCAGCCTGGCAATCTGCGGCGCGTCACCCGGAGAAGTGGGTTTTCAAACGCMTAAAGGGAATCTTGCCTTTTGCATGCTCGCCAATTATCCCTAAATAGCAAAGCTATCACTCAGTGCAAGTCAGAATGAATCCATGTAAAAAAGAAATAAATGAGGAAAGAAAGAAATGAAATCATAGAGAAGCTTCTTTCTTGCAGGCCATCATGTTATTGCAAATTAGATTAGCTACACAGGCTTCAATATAAACATGACATGAGGTTCACAAGAGAGTGAAAGTATCATCCACTCCAATCTCTCCTTTCATCGAAACATCCCACATAAATTACATCTTCTCCTTTAATACACTTTTCAATGAGATTAAAACATCACTTTGACACGATTTCAAATCCTTTCAGTCTCATCCAATGCTTACTTCAGAAAACAGCAAACAGGGGAAAAGTACAAACATCTAAATAATCCCAGCTTGCTATTCTGCAAAATGAAAATGCCCATAGGAAATAAATGATCCTCTTGCTCCATCCAGTGCAACACTATAGTCATAGGAAGGTGAAAAACGAACCTCACCGAAGCAAAAGGAAAAACTTGGTTTCCTTTCCACCTGCTGGGCATACCAGTTACTTTGCTGGAGTCAGAACACAGTGTTATCTGCCTTTTGGAATGGGAGTAATTTTAACGGATGTATATATATATATATATATATATATATATATGGATATGTACACATATATTTTAACGGATATATATATATGTATTTTAAATGATCTCGTTTATATATATATATATAGAGAGAGAGAGATCATTAATAGAAAGTCCTCATTACCTTTGCATAGATTCCCTTGAAGCCGCTTTAAGGCGGGCTACCAACACAGCTACCGGCACATTTACTAAACAAATTCTTTATAGCGCTCTCCCCGGTCAGCCTGACAGATGCTGGAGGCTCCTGGGTGCTCTGGGGTGGGGGTAGCCTCTTCCCGGAGTGTCCCGTGTGGGCAATAAAAGCGCTTCCAGCCTCCCAGGCTAAAGGGGAGCCGGTGCAGGTAGGACGACGGGTCTCTCCGCACCTGCTCTCCCCTTGATGCAGCCCCCCGGCCGGCACTGCCCGCCCGAGGGTCGCACTTTCCGCTCCCCTCATCCCGTCCCTTTGCGCTGCCGGTCGGGGGTCTGTGCTAGGGTAGGCGGTACCCTGAGGGACCCCGTCCCTCAAAGTTATCCTGGAGCGGGAAGCCCCATCGCGGGGGAGGGGGGATGATTTCGGGCAGCCCCGGCCCTATGGCCGTTCCGTCCTTGTGACAGCCGGCCCGACCCCTCCTTCTGTGGGGTAGGGACATCCCTGTCTCCCATCTCCCCCCCTCCCCGGGGACCTCAAGGGGGCGGGTGAACTTTGCCCGCGGGGCCGCCCGGGCTGGCGGGAGCACCGAGCGCGGGCAGGGGCTGCCGGCAGCCCCCGCTCTGCCGGGGAGCCGGAACGGCGCCTCTGCCCCGCATCGAGGCCCGCGGAGCAGCCGCGCTTGGTGGGAAAGCAAACGGGAGAAGGAAGTTTGGCGCYTCTCTCGCCTGTTTGATACTGTACATTTGGGGACAATTCTCACCCCCCCATCTATCCGTTCATATACATACACACACACACACCCCTTAACAAAGAGGCTTTCAAACCACCACCTTTTATGGCAGCCTGTGGGAATCAATGCGATAAAACGGGTTTTTAATGGGTTAATTGACTGGAGCCGCTATCATGTTTAAACACCTGTTTCTGAAAAGAGATTCAGCCAAAACTCGTCCCCTCCCAGATCGATAGGTGCACAGCCTTGCTCCATTGCCTGTTGATCGACCCCAAACACCACTGGCAAATCAGAAAAAAAATTCATTTCACCCTTTAAACATCCCTACACTTTATAGTACTACCGAGGCATCTTGAAGTGGGACATTAAACCCGCTTCGGATCTCCTCGTATAATCCCAGTCCATGGGACTTTCTTTAGCTGTGACTTTACTGTCAGAGACTGGGCAAAGTCTCCTCATGAGAATGTCCCGGCAGTTGTCGCTTTCGCAGGGAAACGGATCCGAGGTTGTCCCCCTTCCCTGGGAAGATGGAGCCGGGCTGATCCCGGCAGCATTAGCAATGCTAAGAGCCCCTATGAATGCTCGCTCCGAGGGGCAGAGATTAAGCGGACATTAGTTGTAATAGCGGAGGACTGCTCTGCTTATTGATTTTTTTTTTTTTTTTTTTGGCAGTATTAGTGCAGCCGAGCTCGTCGGTCAGTCATAGCGAAATTGACTCTTTGCCCAAAGCACCTTTCACTAAATGGCACCCGCGCTCCGACATGTTAATTTTTTAACGTGCGAGCGGAGGCAGCGCTGCTCGCCCGGCAGCCCCGGCGCCCTCCTCGCCCGCAGCCCCCGATCCAGTCGCCGCTTCCCCCCTCGCCGGCCCCAAAACCCAGGGAGGCGCCTTCCTTGTCAAGACGGAGGGGTGGGGGGGCAGCCCAAAACACTGTCACCCCCCACCCCTCCCGTCCCCGTGTCACAGTCGATAACCCAGTGACTGCGAAAGGCTCTTCCCATCTTGTGGGAAAAAAAAAAAAAAGTACCTTGGAAACCCTCCCCTCCCCAGCTTCCCCTCCTCCCTTCCCAAGACAGGGCGAAGACCCCCTCAAAAGTTAGAGGCACACTTACAGTTGCTCTTCCAGCTCCAGCCTCCTCCCAGCATATCAGCTCAGGGGGCAGTCTACTTTTTTTTTTTTTTTTTTTTTCCTTTTCCTGCCTTTCCCCCTTTCCTCCAGCCTAGCTCCCACCTTTCTCCGCCGTGCCCGCGCCGAGCCGTGGGGAGGAAGAGCAGAGCCCGCAGCATCCTCGCCCCTCGCCCAGCCGCAGCCCCGCGGCTCTGCCCGAGGCTCGGGCGCCCGGCAGCACCGCGCGCTCTCCGTGTGCGCCCGCTCTCGCGCCCTCCTCTCTCTCACACACACGCACCATGCACGGCACAGGGGGAGAGAGACGAGAAAATGAAATTTATTATTGATAGAAAAGACTTTAAAGACAATTTCAAGTTATTGTTTCGCTACGGAGAGAAAAGAAAAGGAAAAAAAAAAAAGAAAGAAAGAAAAGGAAGGGGGGAAGAGAGGGGCTTTTCTCCCCACCCCAACATAATGAAACGCCTTTTGTGCGGCACTGAACAATACCAAACAAGTATTCTAATAAATAGCCACTTTTTTGTTCCGTGGCGCCAGTGAATAGAATTGAGCAGTTGGGTTGAGAGCAGCTGGAGCGCTGCGCCGAGCAGGGAGGTGGAGCCCAGAGCCTTCCTCCTCTTTCTCTCGCCTCTTCCCTCACTCACGGGCACTTTCTCCTCTAGCCTCTCCCTCCTCCCTCCCCGCTCCCACTGGGTCGCTCTCCCCCTTTTCGGGGGCAGAGGTGTCTCCTGGAAGGGAAGAGCCACCCCCGCCGCCCCGCGCACCTGTGCGGTGCAGTCACCTCGTGTGGTCCCCTCCTCCTGCCTCCCCTCGCCACTGCTGCCTCCCGGCACGCCGAGACTCCTCTCCTTTCTTCCCCCGAGCGCTGCGAGCCTCTCGGCAGCTCAGATCTACGGGGACTCTGAGCCCAGATTCTCCTTTGTTGACAATAAACTTGGATTTCTGGAGGAGGCTCTGATCTCCTCTCCACCCGCTCTCTTTCCCTCTCTCTTTGCCTCCTCTAGGTTGCCTTAGGTCCTGGCCATGCTCTTTGTGAGCTCCCTCCTCTCCTCCCGAGGGGTCTCTGCGAGGGACTCGCACCTTCCGCAGCCCGTAACGCTTATCGTCCTCCTCTCCCTTATCACCCTCCTCTCCCTTATCCCGCTCCTAGGTAGCTCGCTTAGTTCGTCTCATGCGTTTTTTTTTTTTTTTTTTCTCACCTAATACTCTTCTCCATCCCCTTTCTATCAACATGACAACCGCTCTAGGAAAGGCAGTCGATAGAGGTTATTAAAAAGGACACAAATCCGCTAAAGATCACCAGGTAAAGCTCAGAGTAACCCATCTTCTTTCTGCTCTGGATGTGTGAGGGTGTGTGTTTGCATGTGTGTGCTGGGGGGCGGGAGGTGTGAGTGTAGGGAAGGAGGAGGTGGGCAGAGGGGATTTTCTTTTTTTTTTTTTTTTTTTTTTGACCACTGCTGGAGCTCGAGGTAGTTTCTAGGCAGGTTGTGGCTGCTTTTACCCTGCAGGGGGACCAGACGTATCGGGGCCAGAGCACTTCAAGTGGACACTGGAGAGTGTCGGCTGATTAACTCGAGGTGTCTTCCTCTTTTATTGAGGATGTGGTCCTCGTGAATAAATAAATAAATAAATAAATAAATAAATAAATAAATAAGCCTAACTTTAACCTCCGATTTGCTTGACAACTAGAGTCCTGCTTGTCTTGCCAAAGCTGCAGAAAGCACCCGAGATTCCAAAACAGCGTAGCAATTGCTGCAAAGACTTCTTAACATGCAAAGATTATCTCGTTTGCAATCTTCTTGTGCTGTGCGGTCACGTACGATAATTAGAGATCTTGAAATATGTATATATGTATTATATATATATAAATCGCTTTTAACTTTAAAGCACTATAAACACTTTGCGGGCTTGTATTGGCGCTTGGCGGCTGAGGGGGACAGGAGAATGGACAGTGAGAATAGCGTAGAAATAAATCTTACATATTTATCAGCGGGGATAGAAGTGGCAGCGATCTTGACCAAAACACCGCGCATTCTGCTCCGCCGCTCTGCATCAGCTCTGTCACTCGCCATCCTGCCTTAGCTGCCCTAAGGTGGCAACCCCCCAGGGAGCTCTGGAGGTGGGGAAAAGGGGAAAAACAACAACAACAGCAACAAAGGGTGCCGTTGCCTGGGGGGCAGCGATGCCCTTTTTAATCCTTTCTCCAGTGTCTGTCCGTTTCCGTGGGGCTCTCATCCCTCGCATGTCCTCAGTGCCGGCTCTGACCGGGAATACTCGTGTGTGGAAATATTTTAGCTCCCTCTCTCTCTCCCTCTCTCTCTCTCTCTCTCTCTCTCTTTTTTTTTTTTTTTTTTTTCCTCCTTTTAAGTGGATTTTTGCTCTCACTTCAATATCACGCCGGCTCTAATTAGCTGCAATATTAAGAAACGCTGCTAAATGACAGTTTTATCGGGTTTGTGCAGATAGGAGAAACGGAGGGACCCAGCGAAATACCCATCCAAKGCGTTTGGTGCTGGATCCCAGCCAGCATCCACCGCTCTCTCTTTTTATATGGTAAAACAGCAACATTTTGGATAGCAGCTTTAAAACTTTGACTTATATTTTACATGCTAAATAACGGGGAGAATGGCGACGGCGTTACAGAAAGCTTCAAACCCTGAAAATATTTGAATGGGGCTTTTTTGTAAAGTAGAGCAGCTGTCAGTCAGCTGGCTTTGACAGCCTGCCACAATTTTGTCATTTAATAGTGGGTGTTAGGCTAAGTGCAAAACACTCTGGCAAACAGATGTCAAACCTACATCTCATATAAATGGGGGTTGTAAAATTGAGTTTTAACCCACATATAGGGTTTTTAAAAGCAGTGCCAGTGTGTAAACTGTATACAAAAAAGAGATACTGACAATCTCCCGTGTGGGCTTGTTATTTAAAGCAGGTTTATTTAGAAATCTGACCTCCAAATTATGCCAAATATTCATGCATTTCAAACAGCGGAATATGAGAACACTGCTTGGGAAATTCGAAATTAAGGACAGATATGATGGCTCATGGAAGGGCACTGATTGCCGTATATACTGGAAAACCGGGGCGCTTCATTTCCTCAACACACCATCGTTCTGTGAAGTGCAAAAAAAAAAAAAAAAAAAAAAAAAAAAAGGGAAGAAGGGTGAAAGAAAGGTTTTCAAGGTCCGTATTTGGAAAGATTGGTTTTCTACAAGAGGAATCACAGGGTTCTATTTAGAAGAAGGTGCCGGGGAAGGGAAGCACCGCAAATACAACGAGAAGGGGGCTGCTGCACGACTACTTTCCATGAGGTCTGCGAGGGACTGTGCAAGAGGGTGGGCAGATTTGGTGCAAAAGATGGTCAGGCACCTGCCTAGGACACGGTGAGAGAGATTAGGACAGGGAGCAGGGCACATATTTGTCACGGACAATTTCTACTGACGTWACTATTCAAAATATCAGCTGTTTTCCGTTTTGCGGGAGACTTGTATCTCCAAGATCTGCCTCTTTGCCCAGGTGTGATTTCCTCTCGTGCTCCAAGGAACCCCTCAGACAAATTTCCTTTGGAAATTTAAAAAACGTAATAAATGCTTATATCAAAAATGTTCGTTGCTATAACTGCCCAGAAGGAAGCAAGAGGAGAAAAGATAATTCTTAACACGAATCATATTGCGTGGGTGTTATCAATTTCCTTAAAATAAGTCTGCATCCGCATTATCATTTAGGAAGCTAAATGTGTGGCTTCCTGAACAAATCGATATGGGCGGATTAATTGAAATAAGCATATTTAGAACTGTTCATATTAATAATTAACCGCGGTTTAAACACAGGTTCAGCTGACTTCCTCCTCAAGTACTCAACTGCAGTATTTCCACGGTCCTATCTGAGGTTAAGTAAGTAAAGGAATGCACATGGGATGATCGCTGATCTCACACAGTTACTGCTGTCTGCTATCTTTAGTTTCCGCTTGGTCTGAATTCTCTCAAAAAAAAAAAAAAAAAAAGAAAAAGAAAAAAAAATTCATAGCTCTGCTGTTTAATTACAGAATTTCCTTATATGCTTAGCTTTTTTTTTGCAGTCTTTCAAGATTTTTTTTTTTTTTTTTTTTTTTTTTTTTTAAGAAAAAATTTTTTTTTTTTTTTTTTTTTTTTTTTTTAAGAAAAAATTGCGATAAATGGCTGCTAGTGGCTTCAGATACCGGGGAAAACGCGAGGGAAGGGCAGTGCCCGCAGCTCCCGGTCTCCCGCGAGGCCCGGGGGCTCCCTGTCCCCGGCGAGGGCGGCGGGACGCGGCTGCCCTCAGGAGCAGCGGCAGCCGCGGGCTCTGGCAGGGCTCGGAGCCGCCCCCAGCCCGTGCCAGGGCTCTGCGGCCGCACTGCGCACCCAGCGCCCGCGGGACTGCCCCCAGAGCTCCCTGCCTCCCTTTCGGTCAGATATTTTATTTTATTTTATTTTATTTTATTTTATTTTATTTTATTTTATTTTATTTTATTTTATTTTATTTTATTTTATTTTATTTTAATTTTTATTTAAAGGGCATAAAACACCCCAACGCTGCCCGGTGCTCTCCATGACGTTTTCTTTTTAGGGACTCTCTCGGTGCAGCTCCAACCTTCAGGTCAGATTACTCTACAAACGGGACTGCAGTAACATTGGGCAAGAACAAATCTGCTCTCAGTTGCCTCCGAGTTTTTTGCAACCCAAGTCATAGTTACAAATCCCGTGGCCAGCAGCTTGTTAAAATGCACAGAGCGGCTCTGCAGGTGCAAAGCGGAGCTGTGGACATTCTCCATGCAGTTCCCTCACACAGAAGGATGCCTCTAACTATCATCCATATCATCCAGTCCGCCTGCCTGGAAAAGAAAGGCTATGGTAGAATCTTCCCCTTATTTTCAAGCAAGAAGCTGACCAACAAATCTGGGCAAAATATTTATTGAAGCTATTCCTTGATGGACAACTCAAAACTCGTGGGGACACTTCCAAAGGAAAAAAAAAAAAAAAAAAAAAAGAGACACATGTTGTCTCTAACATAATTGTTTCTTTTTTAGCTACTGTACTTGCATGAATATTTGATTGCTTTCCACCAGGAACACATCTACCTGTCTTCCAACATTCTACCATGAAACAGTTCAGAACCTCAGAACTCAAAATATAATTTACTCTACTTAAGCAGTTTTTACTCAAACTTGGCAATTTTATTAAGACTTGAAATCAAGTCCAGTGGACAGTCTGGCTATCCCAAAATTACTTTGAAGTATAGATGCTGCACCCTCTGCAGTGACATTAGAAACCCAGGCACTCAACTTGTATGTATTCCTATACTTCAAACATCAATATTAGTATGTTTTCTGGGTGAAAATAATGTGGAACATATTCAAATGATTTTCACAAATGAATCTAAAATAACATGGGGAATAGAATTGAAGACAAATATGATTTTACTATTTAAAGATTACATGGGGTTTATCCTGTAGAAAGGAAATAMAAAGATGGCTCAGACTGTGTCTCTACAGGCTCAGTCCCTGCAACTTCAGTTGAATTGCTCCTATTCTGCATGGATGGAGATAGGAAAGAGTTTATAATATTTCTAGCAGGAAGATTTTGTGCTATAAAACCCAACAGGTTAAATCTAATTATATTGCTCTACAGAACACAGTATTTACATTGTTTGTGATGATTTTTCCCATCTTCTTTCATTTTAGAGCAGCAGAATGACATTGAATGGGTCCTCTCCCATAAAGGACTTAGATTTGTCTCATCTTTGAATAAGGTCTGAAGTCTAAACCATATCTTTCATTTGTAAATCACCTTGCATCATTTTATTGCTTTACGGTGTGATTAAAAATTTCAAGCAGCTTTAAACTGCATGTGAATGGAAAATTTTGGGCTGGGGGTATTTGGCCGTTCTACTGTAGTGTGATCCAGTCAGTTGAGGAGTTCATTAAATTTGAAGGTACATAAAATATATAAAATTGGRTGTGGTGTAGCATCAACCAGATCAAGGAAAATTATCACTCCTAACTGATAAATAAAGACTTGTCATCGCTGCAGAAGCACTGTTATCTTGGCTGGGATAGACCCCCTATGTCTTTCACGAGAAAATCAGGATGCAGAATAGGACGGTTTGTTCTGGAAAGATATGGTCATAAGCTAATCTGAACTATGAGCTCTTAGCTCATTTCCTACTGTAGATCCAAAAAGCAGTACAGATGGATTAAAAAAGTCAATGGAAYTAACTGAACATTATTAATGGTTAAAAACTGGCTGAGGTCCTTGCATAGTTTCTTAGACTTCACTATTTGAAGGAAACTAGGACATGTAGAAGCACATTTTGCAATGAAATTTATAGAAGCTGTGCATCTAAATCCCTGGATTTATGTCTCTTTCAGCTTGCCTTTTGAGACAGTCGTCTACGCAAGGCTCTGTTGAATCTTGGATACACTGAGTATCATAGTAGGTATGGATATCACAAAAGTACAATCATAATCTTCCTCATAATTAYGAACAGAGACAAAGGGGTAACAAGTGTGCTAAGGGTTAGTATTACTATTTGCTTGCACTACACTGATGGGGATGAGAAAGTGGGGAATAACATTCAGAGTATGTGAGGAATATTGCATTATGGGATAATTTTTCTGCTGCTGCTGTGATGACTGTAGCGGAGTTGTGGATGCTGGGAATTCACACACTGATTTTATAGAGAGATAAAAGAGTGGAGTTTATATGGAATAAACCCCTTTTGAATAAAACAATCTGCATAAATGCTTTAAGAAAGCCTATAATTATGATAAAAATGTTGCTCAGAGTTAAAATTATGAAGCAATCAAAATTTATAAACAGTCTCTCATCGACTTTTAATCATACTTTCTCATATACAAACTGTAGAAAACATATAGTAGCAATACATAACAATATACATCTTATTTTCAGCAATTTAGGGCCCCATTCCACACCCTTTAATCAGAAAAAGCTCTGCTTGTCAAGCTCTGCAGGATTACCCTTAAATGTCAAAACCCACACAAAGGCCACTAGTTTTATATGCAATCAGCTGAGGCTTTATCCTGCTAGCAGCTGAACACCTCTAGAGCGGTGCTGGGCACTTTTGGGGGTAGTTTCAAAGCTTTCTTTGGTGACATTGTCCCAGTAGTCTCTGGATCAAGGCCTCCCTCGTTGCTGCAATCTCTGGATGAACTTGCTCAGCAAAATACAGGGTACAACCTACACTTCCCTTCAAATTCTTTTGCAGATATTGCTTTTCATTTGAAATCCATTAATGGGAATGCTTAAATTATATGCATCACGTAAGACGTGGATGGCAAGAGCCATTCAAAGGAAGGAATATTTGTAATGGGAACCTTGCCAGTTAGAATGGTAACCTACCATATCTATAARCTCCATTGTCTCCTTTGAGCTGAATTAGCTGAATTTATTCAGGATGCATTCTGACAGGAATATCCCTCCTCTGCAAGAAGGCAAATTCACTAGTGTAATTGTCATGGAAAACATTATCACTAATAGGTCAAATTGATTTGCTTTGAAACATATTTGCTTCTTTTTATAATGTGGTATTACTACCTTTCTAAAGCAGAATAGAATGCAAACCCTTMCATCCAAAATCTTTATGTACATGAAATTTTCTGTTTGATTCCTGAAAATTGAATTGACTATCATGAGTCTTATTGATAGGCTCACTGGGCAACTCCTCKTAATTACCAGAGTAGATAACCCCTTCTGCTAAAACATTGATTCAAATATTGCTTTCACCTAGACATTAATAAGGGATAACTGCACTGAGTTTCATAAGCATTGTGCTTTTCTGATGCTCCACTATTTCTAGGTCCTTAGAAACTCATCCACCTTTCCCTGACCAAAAATCTAAAACTAAAATACACCAGAGGGTAAGTTAAAAGGGAAGTACTGGAGAACTATCCTTCTGCAGATTGTGCAGCACAATCTAGGAGATGTTCTTCCTTTCAGTTTGTGAAACAACTTCAGTATTTTRCAGTTGTTTCAAAGAAATGGTGCTACATATTATATCAGTTCTGCTTCCTTGAAGAAAAGCATATTTGGGACTTCAGARTCTAAAACCTTGTCCTCATCCCTTGTTTCATGCTTGAGATCACAGAATCACAGAGAAGACAGTTTTCCATAGAGTGAAACCACACAGCGTGTGTGGTCTGGTGGACATGCTTTATTAGAACTGCAATGCGAAGAAATGACATTGCTAGACTTGTTTGCCACAGTCCCATCCATGCCCAAAACCAAGCACAGTGGGGCTTCCTTTTCCATACAAAATAGATCCTTGGGACTTCATGATTTTAAGAAAGGTACACTTAAACTTCTTACAAGCCCTGCTTTCTTGCTTTTTGCTCTCTTATGGATATGGGTGTACAAGGACAGGCAGGAGTTATTATCTATGCTTAATAAAGCACTCCATTTAAGACATTTCTTCRCTGTAAACCCAATTTACTTAACAGTCTATAATCACTGAATGTTASAGAATTAGTACAAAGTAACCTGACTTATATCTGTGCACAGGTTGAAAAAATATGATTATGTTTCCCCCAACAGATGAAATAGATGAGTGTCATGATTGCTTGGTGTATAATGGAGGGCAAAAATATTCCAGCTGAAACTGAACAAACCTAAAGCTTGAAACCAAACATTCAGTACATTTACAATGAGATTATGCTGAAAATTGGGAGCATGAACTACGAAACTAAGCTCTTTTCTGTTTTACAAACTGCAACRTTTGTTTAAAAAAAATCCAAAGCATAATTGCAAATTCAAATTTCCTCCCCATTCTTACATCAACATTTGTGTTTTTCTCTTACCATCTCCCATATGTTAATGGAGCAGCTTCCTTGTGATATTGTTGCATTCAGTATAACAGTTTAGCAAATTCTCCAATTGTGTTGGTGTTCGCTTTCACAGACATGGAGAGCAATTTGACGTGTCCTTTTAATGAGTCATTTTCATGCAAGGAGGAAAACAGTGGTTGGGGAAGTTATTAAAGCTTTCTGCTCATTGATTTTAAGACTCTACTGAAAGCTTAGTATGTAACTTAAAACACAGCTTGTTTTGTTAGAGGGATTTTGAACCATCTTTTCTTTTAAATCCTAAGGAAAGTTTGAAGAAGAGAATCACAGAATCACAGAATCACAGAATCACAGAATGGTTAAGGTTGGAAGGGAGATCATCTAGTCCAACCCCCAAGCTCCAGTAGGGAAGTCCAGCTTCCTTTTATAAAATCCTTTTATAAACTCCAACTTCCTTTTATGAACTCCTTTGCAGTGGCTGCAGATTTGTCACTGAATTAACTCTACCACAAAACTGTGCAATGAAATCCAAGATTTCATTTTAAAAGTTTATAAKCCTTGGGTCACTCAAGATAACTGTCCACATCTGAAGAGAATGCAAAACCACCTAAGGATGTTAAGGCAAATACAACAAGTTTTAGCAGCTGCAAGAATTGTCTTATTTATCTCTAAGATACTGACTCTAAAACATAATGAAAATAATTATGAAAGTAATTTCATGAAGCTGAGCTTTTCCTGCTCTTTTCAGCCTGATGAATAAATAAATGTGCTAGTCCTGGATGAATGTTGAGGTGGATATAGAGTGGTATACATGAGAAAAAAATGATTGCAGTGAATTGTTTCTACAGAGCAATAAGAAAGTCTAGGTCCCAGAAAATATCCTTGATAAAAAACTGATTTATCAGTTCTCTTACACAGGTCACTGAAGATACTCCAATAGTTTTAGCCATCACCACACATATTTTGCACCAGATTTCTTTGGGGGGACTTTGCTTATCTGATAAAGCTCAGAGAGTTGGATCATACAGAGCTTTCAAGGGATAATAAAGTAGGGCTTAATCACTTGGCTGCAGTGGCCTACATTACCTGTGTCATACTGTAGGACATTACTGTGCTTTCCCAGCTCTTTGCTCTGGACAGGCACTCCAGGCATGCCATAGTTACCATGACGTGGGGAAACTGAGGTACACACCATCCTCTTCCTCTGTTCTGCTCTTTATTGGATGCATCAGAAAAGAACATATACCAGCAAGTCTCCTGATCTTAAAAAGCCAAGACTGTGTGTGTTGCTGAGCATGTGTACCCTGCAAGATGGATATGTCCATAATCATCTAGGGTAATGTGAGAACATTTGCTAAAATAAAAAAACRGGATAACAGATATTGTACCCAGTACAACACTGAACACATGTAACCTGCACTCATTCCCAGATAACCTCATATTTGCCGGAGACTGGATGCAGCGTACACATGCACTTTTGCTTATCTAAGTGGGGCCTCTGGGGTCACTGGGGAGTTACAGGACACAGATTTCCAGAAAAATTCCTCCAGAGAACAGGTTCCTCTTTGGGACAAATCAGGAGAGCAGGCAACCAGGAAAAGACTATAGGTTAGGCTGACTGTTCTGCTGGACTGAATCTGTCCAATCTGTGCAATAGCACATAGACTGAGCACATCAGGGCATTTAATTTTGGCAAAAGTAGCTGAAGGTACTGTCGAACATCATTTAGAGAGGGTCAACCTAAGAATATTCCTTGCAAAATAAACAAATAAAAGATAAAGATCTGGGTTTTTTTTGTTTATATACATATAAATACTCATCTAATAAACAAATTTTAAAATTATTTTTATGTAATAGGAAAATGACTGATTCTGCTTAAYGTCTGTGTATTAAGTTGATTCAGGTCATTGTGAGATCTGGTCTTTCTAAATAGCGAAATCTGTAGTAAATGCTTAACTATCTAAAGCAGCCCTGAATTGTCTAAACAAAATAATCTGATATTGTCTGTTTTCCATGTTTTAATTAGCGTGAACAGACTGCTGTTGCATAATCCTATTTAACGTCTGTGTTTGATATCTCTGGAGTAGCACTGTGATTAAGTTCATACCTTAGCACGGCTAAGTGCATTAGCTGAAAGCACTAACACGAACAATCTCTTTTTCAGAGAGAAGTACACAAATACGTTTCCTTCCATTGACTTAACAGAGAAAAAGCTCTATTAACATATTGCCTGTTGGTTGCAAAGATGTCAAAAGTATTTTTTATAAATTCATACTGATATCTCAGTGAGTTTTTACTCCTCAAAAAAATCATAAAACGTTTTACTCCGCATATATACATTTTTTGCAACACAGATCACAGTACCCCCATTATATAATCCTTAATCGCAACAACCTAATCCCCAGCATAATCATGCAAGTGATCACATTAAATCAAAGATTTAGGAGTTCTCTGAACAGTTTTCTGCAGCTAACCCTTTCCCTGCAATGGGCAGTCTTGGTCAGGTTTTCACCAGAGGTGGATTTATGAGAGGGAGAGGAAAAGGAGGTAAGGAAGAAGGCTAACCACCCGGTCTGTGTGGCTAGGTCCTGGGATATATAAGGGACTGTGAGTATCTCTTCTTGTTGTCCATGTTATTCCATAACATTTGACTGTTATGACCACAAAGCAAAGACTTCTTACTTCCATTAGCTATGGTGGCTAGGAAGCTATTCACACAGGGCTGCAGAGCATTAAAAAATGCAAACTAAGTTCTCATCAGTCTCATCATTGCGGGTCAAGCTCCACCAGGCATCACAGTGGCATTTTCTCCTTCTTTTGTGTGCAGCCCTCCTGATTCACTGAAGTTACTTGGATGCAAGTTGTAGTCCTGGCAACTGACTCCTGCTTCCTTATTTGAGGTCTGATGTTTAAAGAATATTTTGCCACTTGTTCATGTAAAAGGACGATTCTTTATGTATGTGCTTTAACACATTAAGACATATTTAAGATGTGTCTTCACATGAGAATGGCAACTGGCTGGTTGCACAGCAGGGGCATGAGCAATTCTTGACAAAGCCCTTCTGTACATTTGCTCGGAGAAATAAAAAATTACAAACAACATAATTTAAAATGTTTGGAAAACTTGTAGTAGAAACCATTGTGAGTTTACCATAACAATGGAAATATGAAGTGGTTACACAAGATTTGGAGAGTTTTATTGTCCTAGCTTTGTTGCTCCATAAAAAAATAACTAATTGTATTATCCTCTATTATTAGTATTATCTCTCTCCTAGAATATATTTTGTTACAAAACTCCAGAACATTTATTGTGTGGCTTTCTGTGCATTTTAAAATAAAGTATTTCACAACTCTTAGAGAAATATGCATAGTTGTGGTTTTTTTTCCAGCATACATATTAAAAATAAAAGAAGAAAAGAACAGTAGGTAGCTGGTATGAAATGGTATGATTGTCTTAAAGTCAAAGGATTTTTTTTCCCAGAACTGGTAACATTAGAGGCAAAGTTACACTCCCTGCTTGTGTAGGCTCTTGCCCTATTGGGATATGTCCTGATTTCCCAGTAACGCATATCAATACTTTTCTGCATTCTTTGTGGAGAGCAAATTTTTCTGGCATCAACTCTCTAGATACATTTTCCTACGTGAAACTTCCAGATGCTGACATTGAAGGTCATCCTCATCATTTTTTTGACTTGTATGTAGTCTCAAAGTTGAAGCCTAGGTGGAGGCACATAGATCTCTGGCCTACATCATCAGTATCAGGAGTAGGAGACAATATTGTATTTCATGTCAATGGTGAAAAAGCAGGTATATAATTTCAGAGTTGATTTCTATGCCGAAGTCAGTTTCATGAATGCAGTTCCTATAGTTCAGTAATAAAACGAAGCATTAACATGCCAGGGTATCAGCATGGACATTTTTTGCTAGATCAAGATCAGAGGCAAACCTACCAGTTCTACTGCCATTGTACTGGACAGTCTACTTCTATTCAAGACCTGCCAGGATAGCCGTAATAGATATTCACTATAACTGAATTTCTAACTGTGCCAAGAGATAATCATTACRTTTTCAATACATGGTCTCAGCACCGATTACCACCTTTGGCTTTGTCTGTAAAATGCTGCCCCTGCCCGTTTCACTAGGTCTGTCTTTTGCTCAGGAAGAAAACATAAAAACAGCTCAAGACCAAGCAAACTGTGGATGGGACATATGATGTATGTCTCAGAAAACAGATACCTCCCCAAATCTAAAATGAATATTATGGCCCTGACTCACCATTCCTTTCTTCAACAGAGTTCCTAGTAGCTGCCAGACAGCTCAATGGGAGAGAACAACTGTATAAGCAGATGGCATGGACTATATTTTAGAATATWTCCAGAGTAAGCACCCTTGCAAAACATCAAAGCAAGCAAGCAAAGCATCCTTGAGATGAAGGTGAAAAACAACTTACAGTTGTCCTTACAAGTGTCCAACAGATAGTAGAATATGCTGTTGACTCAGGAGAAGTTTTTTTTTTTTAAAGGCTTTTTATCTTCTTTTTGACCTTCTGTTTAGATGTTTTACTTCTGGCAATTTCCCTGCAGAAATGTTAAAATTYGTCCTTATCCTTCTATGTCCATCAAAAACAAGAAAAAAAAAATACAAAGGCATGTAAGGATATTAGATTCCTTCAGGGGAGTGCTTTGTTAATGATTTCCATTTATTTAGACTAAAGATACTGAAGTAAATGATAAGGCTCATTTCATTGTGTTTCCTTGAAGTCCTTGTGAAAGTCAGAAGTTTTTGTTTTCCCAAGCAGCCAAAAGTGGCTAATTTGGGATACCTGATAGCTGGCACGGAGAGAAAAGAATCTTTTTCAGACTATGGATATTTTTAATGCCATATCTATCGCATCCATCTCTGTCTCAACTCCCTCAATTTAGGTGTTAAGTTTTGCATTTCAAAATGAAATCAGGTATTTCTTACAAACATCAGTGTATGTGGAAAATTTTTAGRAACTCAGTAGTCCCTCATATTGATTTTTTTCTTGAAAACACAACCAAATTGTTCCCCCAGGAGAATCAACGGCACATTTTAGAGAAAACAGAAAATAAAAACACTGTCTGAACAATAAATGTAATAACTTTGAGTCTGCTTTGGTTGCGTAGATTCAATAAATCCCACTAAGACAAATGTGGTTTAAAGTCAATTATCTAATAAAATTTCACTTAAATATATTGTAGGGACATTTTCTTCTTTCTTAGTTTTCTGTGGAATCAGTTAAGAATCAGAATGATACAGCTCTGGCATAAGACTGTTGATGCAGTAAAATGAGGTGTAAAAAATAAAACAGAGCTTATTGCTAGAAGGTCAATGAAGAAGAAAGAAAGAATCTGGTCTTAACAATAACATAATACGTAATACTGAATAGYCAAAGAATGGCCATTTGGGTGACTCTAGAAATGCCTGCTTTTCTCCACTGATTATGGAGAGACTGGAAGGTAACTAGCTCAGATGTGGACATTGACTTCAGTTGAGGTAAATTTCATGCACAGAATCACCAGTGCTGCAAAACTAGCAATACAAAAAGAGCAAGGAAGGRCCAGGAAGCAATAGCCTTCAACATTTAGCAGCTGCTACAGTAGTAGATCTTCAGTGGAGAACTTCAGAAGTGTCCTGTAATAGCTCTCTGCAGGGATCCCAAACTTGGTGTCCCTCTTGCACCCCAAAACCGTCCCCAAGGGCCATTCCTGTTCCAGGGAGGAGCGGGATGTCTTCTTCCCCCTCATCCTGCCCTAGAATGTTATTTATTTAACTTCAAATGCTTCAAACTTCAAATGCATGCCCACAAACTGAAGCATTGGAAGTTCCACAGGAACTTAAGGAAACATTTCTTAACAGTGAGGGTGACAGAGCCCTGGAACAGGCTGCCCAGAGAGGCTGTGGAGTCTCCTTCTCTGGAGATTTTTAAAACCCACTTGGACGCAGCCCTGTTCCACGTGCTCTAGGTGACCCTGCGTGTACAGTGAGGTTGGACTAGATGACYTCTGAGGTCCCTTCCAACCTTAAGCATTCTGTGATTCTATGATTTGCCAGAAGCTCAAGAATTGTGCCATTCCTTAGTTGTGTAAGCTATGTACTGGGGATATAGTGTGGTCCCTAAATTAGAAACTAGACTCTTGTGATTTCCTGCCTCACTCCTGCTCAGTCTACTCATGTGAAGATTATTAAAGGATAGCCAATTTTCTGATGATTCCTTTAAAATAATTATTCTGGCATCTGACTATTCTTCTAAATTGGATGTAACCTCTTCATGAGGAACAAGGCTTACAAAGTCTTTTCAGAGTGAGCAAGGCATATCTGGACAGAGTGAAGAAAGACTATTAGTGTCCAAAGGAAGGCTGGTAATTTTGTTTTGCAAATGCAATTAATAATTATTTGTTCTTCCTTGCTTTTTCTTTCTTTTTTTTTTTTAATTTTAATTAAGTTGCTGATTATGATTGCAAACCAAAAATAACAACTTTGTGCATAATGGAATAATATTGCATTCCTAGAGGTAAAGTCAACTTCTTTCAGTGGTTAATACCAACACTTGAAATGTACTGTTAGAATACACACACACCTTTGCAGCAGTTCGATTAATTATATTTCTGATTGCAAATTCTTCCAATTCTTTTATAAATCTTTTATAAACTSCCACAATGCTTGTTGCTCCTATTAGTGTATTGCATAACTTTTTGGGAGCTTTTTTTTTCTCTCTTGACTTTCCTCAGAGAAGAAACAGAAAGCAGAGCTCCATTACAATATCAAATATGACACAATTCCCTTCTTTCTTTCGATTTAGCTCATCTGATTGCCAGAGCTAAAGATGCTTTAGAGGAGCCCAGTGACCTATTAAGGTGAAGAGAGGCTGTATCTCTATGGACTATAGGTAGCCTATATAATGACGTGTTTTCCTACGTATTTTTTCTGAATCACCTGCTGGGAACTACAAGTGCTCAGACACTCACATTTAGCAATACAGCCAGCATTCATACCTAGACATCTATCAGTTAAATATTTAATCAGAGTTTGTCATCCAGGCTGTCTCTCTAGTTGATACCAAAAGATAGTTTTCCCCAAACAGTGCGACTAGACATTTGTCTATATAAGGAGGGATGAACCACAGTTCAGAGATGCTTGCCTGTTCCCACTGACTACAGAAAGTGCCTAACGAGGGTAATAAGCTTAACTTTAATAAGGCTAAAGTTACAYGACTTGTACCTAGATCAAACCTGCTAAATGAACTACTAAAGTAATTCTATATCAAAGTAATCTTGAAATGACAAATCCTCAGCAAGCAATATGTTCTTATATGTTCTTATATTGTTTGGTGATGCAGAGCAGAACCACTGATCTTTTCCCTAAAAAAGCTTTAGATTTGTTTTTATTGTTGTCTCAAAAATATACACTCAGAAACATTTTGTTTTTTACTTCCTGCAGATAGTGGTAAATTTCCTTGAAGGGAAATTCACTTCACAGACTTTCCAAATATTTTAGCTGTTTGCAAGCTAGGTTTTGTAGATGTTGCTTTAGAAGTGTAGATATCCTCCTGTTTTTACTGAACTTCTCCTTTTGATTTGGGAAATACACTGCAATGCTCTGCTTTGTAAATTGAACTATTCACAAAATATTTATCTGTTGGGATTATTAACTGCTTGGAAATTTGAAGTATTCATGTTTTCACAGTTTAGTTCTGCACATCAGCCTCTCTGTACGGGTTATGGCCATCTGCAAACAGATGAAAGTACAAGTATTCACAAATATATATCCATTTATTTATTCTGTGATCATAAATTTGAAAAGGTTCAAAATAGGAGGTTAGGCCTCACTTCAGCTGAACAACTTATCCTACTCCTTTCAGTTCCTTTTTCTTTTCTATATACTTTCAGCTAATGCAAATCTCTAATCTTCTGTAATGGCATTCCAATTACAGAAAGTACCCCATCAAACCACCAGCATTCATGATGCTTTGATCTCCAGCATACAGTGAAATCTACCTCTTACTTTTTTGCTGTCATTTTTTTTTCTTTTTTTTTTTTTTTCTTTCTTTCTTTCTTTCTCCAGATCTATCTTGGGGCATTAATCCTTTTTTTTCCAGTGAACAAATGCTTCTAAATGTTATAGTTTTGTAAGATGACAATCTGTTAATTTAAGCTAAGTTCCTCCTTCTCTGATCCTACTTAAGTAATAAGYGAGTAGATTCCATTCTGGGGTGTCTCTCATCTGTATTATGGTCCCTTAATATATGCCATGGTAGAAGATATTGAAGAGGCTTTTCAGGAAGCCTGAAGTCCTGTTATTGAAACACTTTTCTTCTAGCTCATTTATTGTCTAACTCAGCTAGTTTGTTAACTTTATCATAAACTAATGCTATTGTATGATTTAATGTACTAGGAGTATGCAAATATGTAATGCTGAAGCATGGCTATAAAAGCGCTATTTAACTAGATTAGGAAAATATCAATTTCTTGATGTAGACATTTGATTTTTTTTTAACCAGACATAAGAAACCTGAATTGATTAGACTCTGTGTTGGACCAAAGAAGTTTTTTGTGTTTGGACCAAAGAAGTTTTTAACAAGCTGTGTTAAATTAGCCATCTGTATAAAAATGGCTGCTTTGCATCTCTTCTTGAGACCTCAACATCACCATTTATTCTGCTAAACTATCAAGCTCTCTTGACATTTATTCCCACATGGTCTAACAACCTTGAAGGCTGTTTTACAGTCTGATCCCAGATCCTAGCYCTACCCTGTGCCTTAGATCTAGGAAAGCTTCTTACTGTCCATTCTTATCTGTCACTCATGTTAGTAAGAGGAAGGAACAATGTCAAATATCTTAGAACACAGGTGGAGGGACAGCCACAGCTTTTAATTGATAACAGGAATCAAAAGTAAAACATAAACAAGAGATATAAAGGACTGGAGATGTCAAGGTCTCCAATTAAGGGAAGAAAGCAGTAAAAAGAGAATACAGTAATTAACAGGTATTCAGGCTTTTTAAAAGAGAATATCTGTACATCAAGGGCAGATTTCAGCTCAACCATAATGAAACTGGATTGGTAGTTTGGGAAATTAATTATTATGTGTGTTTACTTGAACCAGGAGTGGGAATAAAGAGGTGCTGAATAGCACTGAAGTCCTATTAAAAAATGACTGTTGGAGATTCAAAGGTAACTTTACCATTTGGAACTAGCAAAACTCAAACTATAACACCTACAGATAAATTTAGGGAACTAGCTGATACAACTTAAATGTAGGAGACACAGATTAGATCTTGGGAGAAAGGTTGTGTAAAAAAAAGGAAATAGAATCAAATAGAGAAGCTAAATAAGCACTAGTGTACAGATGAAGATAATAAAATTCCTTTAAGTGTCAATAGGCCATTACATTACGTTGTACAATATAATGGACCATTACATTGCCTAAAGCAAACAAAAAGCAAACAAACAAACAAATAAAAAACTCCAAGGTTGCCAGGCATTGGATGAGAACCTGTAATCTTCATTATTGAAGCAAGGTGCAGTCACAAAACAAAGGACATTGTTTGCCATGCATATAATTATATCTGGAGAGCAGACCGTGTAAAAAATTGCTGTGAGAGTGATCTTATAACTAAAAATCCGTAATTTTAATACGTTAAAATTTCTGAACAGAATGAATCACATGACTGTATGCCAGAGTACCAATCTCTGCACAGAAGCCTTTCAGGAACGTCATGTGGAAACCACTCATGGCTTTTATATCAGGAGAAAGACATTGGATTAAATCCCGATACCAGTGGGAACAACAGGATTTTTTTTCTGTACTATTCTGGACTGCACTGCCTTTACAGGGACCCTGAGGTTTCCTGCATAATCCTACCTGCTCTCCACTTTACGAACATGCAAGCAAAGCCGTCGGTGCAGCTGGAGCAAATTCTCACTACTGTGCAGGATTCTCCATCTCTGAGCATATCCAGCAGGATGGCATGAGGCCAGGCATGTCCCTGCTGTCATCCACAGGCTACGTGAGAGGCAACCATATGGATGGAAAGCTGGCAGGATGCTGAACGCTGTATGCTTACAGCTGTCCTGGGACAGCCTAAAATAGTTTAGTCAGAGACAGATTTTTAAGGGGGTTGGGAGAGCAAAGATTATTCACAAAGATGTAAGAGGTAATGATACTGAAGTACAGTAAAGAAAGTAGCAGAAAGCAACTGTAGCAATTAATAACAACAATAATGCCAGCAATGACAATAAAGATGAAATCACTGGCTGCATTAGCATATAGATTATTAAACTATTTCTGGTTTAACTGTATCTTTTGGAACAGCTAGTTTTAGAGAGAAAAAAGAGTCTCTTCCGAATGTGATTCTATCAGTTAAAATGTAATCTTTTCAGCTCTCCACGTAGAAGATATGTTAATTACCACATAGTACCGGTAAAACAGGAAACGGGAATTGCTAAATGAAATCAAACATTCTCTGAACAAACTGAACTGCCACATTACTACTGTAAAAGTAACCACAAAGTTTAGCAGGCAGGTGTGAGTGGTACATGGAATCTGCCATGAAGGGAGATCCTGGGATCAAAGGTCTTGGCCTTTTCCCTTCTTTGGGTTTACACTGTGGAATGTGGTGATGGTCTGTTCTCCTATTTCCCTCACAGCACTTGCAGAATTCAGGTTGCAGGCTGCCTATCACAGGTAGAATTGCTTACAACGTTTTTCTTCCCCTTCCTTCCTTCCTTCCTTCCTTCCTTCCTTCCTTCCTTCCTTCCTTCCTTCCTTCCTTCCTTCCTTCCTTCCTTCCTTCCTTCCTTCCTTCCTT
>NW_020455016.1:244411-334628 GCF_003342845.1 Nothoprocta perdicaria
TATATAAGTCTATGGACAGTTCTAAGTTGCTACTGACATCAGTTCCTAGAGAAAAAAAAAAACAATGAGAAGGAGAGCTGCCAAAATCCATAGGTAAAATCACCCCCAGCAGTAAAGAAACGATCTCCAATGAAAAAAACTATGTCATGGGAAGAAACTTCCTATCCAGAACAACATTCAGCAGGTACATTTGTTGCTTCTCTACTCAAGTTTCCTTAGCACAGAAGGAATATTTAACTCGAAATTATTCATAGCTCGCATTATATGGTATAGAAGCAAATGCACTGGCCCTGTGTCTTTATACTCATATTTATGAAGACGAGAGCTATAGGGAAGACCAAAGACTAGCTATGATATATCTATGACAGAGGATACAGATTAAGTAAGTACATCCTTGCTTCCCGCCTCATTCCTCCTCTAAGAGTGCTACTTATTTTTTGAGCAATGTCAATGGATATACCAAAATGAACAGGCCTTAGTGAAATGAATTTTTGCCATGACTCTTGAACTGATCAGCATTAAGCATACTTCACCTTGAAGCCCTGTGAAAGATTTTGGGGAGAGTATGTAGGCAGTCATCCCGTTTAATATTACAAAGATATCTACAATCCTAGAAATAATAATAATAATAAAAAAAAAGTTGTAAGTACAACACATACATTCCAAAGACATTAGAGATGAAAAAGTCTGGAATTTTGTATTCAGACTGTAGTAGAAGTGACTGTAGATRGAAAACTGCCCAAAGGTAATTTTGTAGGTGATTGCCCTGAGTAGTGCAAACTRTAAAAGTTCACCTGGGCCACTGGGAACACCTCTTAGACTACTAAGGCTACTCCTCTGCAAAGCTTAATCAGGTCTTAGGATCTCTAAGGTCATCAAGAYAGTGATGAATATTGACAGCATCAAAGACATCATGTTACATGACTTTGATTCAGTTCTCATTAGCAGGTTAATCTACCTTAACCCCATCTTTCTCATCCAAAGAAAAGTTATGATTTCAGGGCAGTGGCCTAGTTTTATATATTCTGGATTACATTTAATTTACTAATTTTCATTTTGCTGTCATTATTATAATAATGGTATGAGGGCCCAGTCAGAAGCAAGGATCTTTGCAAGCATACAGGAAGATGCAGTGTCTGCCACAAAGAGATCTTGTGGTTCCAGACTTACCCATAGAGTCCAGTCAGAAATACAGATAYCCCTTAGGGAAAGCCTGCATTTCAAAGGATATGTTTCCTACATGTTTTTGGTTAAGTGGTAGTCTACTAGTTTCTGATCACACAATAAAAAGACTCTTCCCCTCTGGTGTTGGCAATGTCTCCTAAACAAGCACATTAATAACATGATCTTTGCTTCTTCTAAAACATAAAGGATTGAAAATAGAGAAGACAAAGTCACAAAAGGAATTTCAGCAGTTCTCCATTACACACTAGTCCACAAGCTATGCTTGCAGTCAAGAAGCATTACATACTTTGCTGTCACCTTTCTATAGCTTCTTTCTATTAATGCAGCCAGTATATTCGGCATAACAAAAATGTTCTCAGGTGAAAAAATGTCATGGTGAATGCATTTTACATTTCAAATTTGCACAATGCTTTGACTGAGGAAATGCATTAAATGATCTAAAAGCAAGTAGATTAGCTGATTGACATTACATTTTGGGACTGACTACACAGTGTACCTTCCTAATGTGATCTGGTTTTGGTTTGTTTCATGAGCTAGTTTTGCAAAAGCAAGGCCTTGTGCTTCACTGTATGCAAGTTCTGTGACAAAGAAAAGGTTAAGACCTGATGCACTTCACTTGGAAATGCTGGGGCTCTATAGCAGTCTTTGCATTTTGGCTGTATAGACAATTTCACCGTATCCTTCTCGACAGCTGCATATCCCTCTMAGGTAGACACAGATGAAAACAAAAATAATTAACTGCAGCTGGAGAAAGGAATAGTATTCCTGTGGTTTGGTTAGAGAGGCAATATTAAACCAAACTAAGAGGCTTATTAGGGAACATCATCATCCTAGACACCCTTTGTAATCAGTGGAGAGGAACAGGCACTTCCAGAAAGGTATTCAGATGAAGAATGGACTCACTTTTCATCTGGGAGTTTCCTTTCTCTCTCTATCATCTTTCAGAGGCCTTTAAAAACTCTATTTATAATGAGACAGCTGTGTTACAACATTTTCAGTTATATGCTTATCATTGGGTGCGATAAGTTCAGGGCTGAGAACAGTATTTCACATCTTTTTGGCATTCAATATGAATTCAGGCAGAATTTGAACACTACAGTCTATAGAGTCTGTCAACTGTGGCTGCCTTGTGGTATGAGTGCTTGGATTAAAATTTAACAGTAAAGAATACTTAAATAGCAATGACAGCTGGGACCAGTCCTCAGGACTCTCTCATGCCTGCCCTCCCCACTAGGCTGCAAAATCAAGCTCCCTCTTGTCTATTCTCTTCTCTGCTCAATGGCCTCACACAGTGAGCACGATGAAGAACTTCTCTAGCTTGATGGGTAGAATAAACTCCAAGGAAAAGGGAATTGTGGTTCAAACTGCTTCAGTTTGAGAAAGGCTTAAAATCTATGTTTACCACTTCTTGTAAGAGCATTCAAACAATGAAGTTCTTAAGTGGCTGCTGCCTCTTCCTCTCCCATCATTACCTGCTTGCTCTTGAGAGAAGACCTAGTGCTCTGGATTTCAAGTGGATGGAGGTGACTGAGGTTCAACACTTGTTTAGATCTAAACTGAGAGGTTTCCCAGGTGATCAGTCGGTGTGAGTTTCAGTGACCTGTTCATGCAATGGAAAGAGGCAGAGTCTTGGTTGCTTTGAATTATTTCAGAGGTGGCCACCTTTCCCCACCAGTGTTTATGGAATTGACCCATCTTTGGTGCACCGAATCATTCTGCTAGGCCAGGGRTTGTCTGGAAATACTGCAGCACCCAAGCTGAGCAGTTGTTGGCAGTGTGAATACTGTCTTTGCTTCATTACACAGTTCTTAACCATTTTCTTTTGGCACGTATCAAAGAAATGATATATCCATGAATATCCCTCACTTTCCACTCTCCATTATAGCAATCCATATAGGATTTCCATACAGGAAAGACTGCTTTAAGTAAAAGACCTCTAAAATGTATTTAAGGTAATCATGGGGATGATCTTTTACTTCTCAGGATTTCTCTCCCAGAAAGAGTTAGTGTATTCATGACTTTACTCTAGAGTCCACCAGAAGACTGGGAAACATGCAGCCAGGCATGTGCTGACTGCTCACCAACCTACATACAGTATACTCTAGTCCATTCTTTAGCTGAGCAGTGAGGATAAGAGCTACAGAAAGTGCATTCACTCCACTATAAATAGCTAGTTGCATTAAGTATAACATTTACATTTGCTTGTAGTTGCCTGAATTCAGAACCCACTACACTCATGTCAGTAGATTCTTTCCCCCCACTTAATTGCACTCTTTTTTTGCCAGCTACTTCTCTTCTAGTCCTCAGCATGCAAATTATGCCCACTTTCACATATTTTCTGACCAATTTAGACCTAAAATTTATGCTGCTTCTCACGTCACTGCTGAAATTGGCTTAGCGCTTTCCAAGGGAGTTGCACTTGTTGACAGCAGGTATGAATATATTTCTTGCATTTGAATGCCTTCACATGAAAAAAAAATGCAGAACACTGTCAAAGCTGTTGCTGATATACTGCATAAATGTATAAAGTAAATAACCATACTTATTATGATGAATTCTAGTCTTAGACCCTAACAACCACCTTTTGCAAGTAATAAAGTTGCTGATCTCTTATGTGGAAAATATAAGCCTGGAACCCTAACATTTATGTACAAAAAAGCAAAGGCTGGTTATCAATATGATCACTGAAATCTCAAAATTCAGCACATGCCTAGGTGGTTAAAAGATCGCCAGTTACTGCAATACCATGATTTCAGCGGGAACGTGAAGAAGGAAATCCCACAGGACAGCCTGAGTCTGAAAAGTAAATACTATTCTAGACACCCTTTTTAGGAAGAAGATGCTGAGGTTTCTTTCCTGGAGTACGAATTTTGAGCTTTGTATGATGTACAGACTGGCCTGATACTATTTTTTCTGAACTGCAGATGAACTTTCAAAGTGTCTGCTTAGCAGAAAAACAGTAAGCTGCAAAGGCATATTAGGAAGTACTTTTTAACATTTGCTAATTAGACATGCATTTGTAGTCTGAAAAGCAGCTTACTCAGGCTAAGAAATTCTCAAAATAATTTCTTTTTTTTTTTTTTTGGACACACCAGATAATTTTAAAGAAATTTTAATATTTAAAAATGTAGATTTTTTTTTTTTTTACTTTGATATCAAATTATGTAAGAGATGATCTCTGGTATACAATGAGAATTTGGCAAAGAGCAAAATCCTTGAGCTATGTTAATTAAAAGATGATGGGTATTCATTTTAAATACATGCCAAGTGAATTCAATTCAAAGAACCTAGTATATAATGACGTACTCAGTAGTTTCTGAGGTAAATACTGGAGATGAGAAATCAGAATAAATGGCAGCAGCACACATTGCACTTAGTTATGCATCCTGATGGAACACTGTGTAGACTACATGTAGTCAGTATTAATGAGTGACAGTGACACAGATGTAGTCACTATCAATGTTGTTTGAAGGCTGAAGCAATCCTGAAACCATGCAATCCTGAAACCATGCAATTCTCCTTTAATAGTGAGTTTCATTAATATTTATCTTTGACTCAGCTAAGTATTTGCTGGTAAAGGCAGCTTAAAAATCAGATGAATACTTGTAGCTGTGGCCACACTGTAAGTGAAGAAATTGGACTGAGGAATGCTCTGAACACCRCATCACTCTAGGGACCTTCAGCCAAAGCTGAGTTTTTGTGAAGGGTTGTGTAGCAGCCTAATACAGGGCCAGCTCCAAAGGCCAGTAGTGAGCTTTGGCGAGGTTAGATCCAAGACTATTCTTAGAGTTTCTTGAAAACCTTAGTTTTCAAGTACTTTTAAAGGGCCGATTCTGTTAAAACTGTTTATGTGAAAGCTTGATCATACTTGTTATCATTTCAATGAGACTATTAGAAATGGAGGTAGATACATATCTTTTTTAATTAGAAAATTATTCCCCTAAAAGTGAGTTTTGCTTAAAGTTAGATTTTTTCTAGGAAAAAATGGTTTTGAATTCAGAAAATGGAAACAAACTAGGAAACATCTGAAACTGGAAAAATGAGAAGTCTAAGAGATTACCTAAATTTCCCATCAATATTCTCTTTTAGTGAACAGAACTTTTCAGTGCAACAACAAATATAAATCTTTGTGAAAACATAACTGAAAAAAAACAAATCAACTCAATGAAATGATTTCATCCAGTCATTGTTTTTCAGCAGGTTTGACAACTGCCTAGCTGAATGAATATCTGAACATCCTAAGCCCATGCTAGTAAGTAACAGTAAATGTACACATGGTAAATAGGTAAAAGTAAGTATATATATGGTAAATAGGTAAAAGTAAATATATATATATATGGATGGATAAATGCCACAGTTCTGTTTATTACTCTCTGGTAGGTAGGAAAGAAAGGCAAAAAAAAGTAAGTAAAGTCTAATGGCATAAGGCTAGGTTCAGAGCCTGTATTAGAGTGCTTGCAGCACTCTCTCCCTATGCCTTGTGGTTAGTTTGTYTGATTCCTGGTTGCTCATTTCATATTCAGGTTTAGTATGGTGTAGTCAGAGAACACAATGAATATATTGAATTTTGAGGACAGAAGCAGGCTTAGAGAAAAGGCAACTGAAGTAGATGTGGCTTCTGCACTAGCCACTGGACAGACTCCCAGATATAAAAATGATTGTCCCAGCTACTAGCTAACAATGTAGGGACTTCTGACTGCAAATTTCATGAAAACCAGGTTTTCAATGATTTCATTCCATTTAAAGGCCAATGAATAAATGTCTAGGAAAAAAAAATATTTCCATCTCCTTCCTTGCTCAAAACAAACTGACAAACAARGCAACAAAAAACCAAAACACCAACATTTTTTCAACCTAGGGGTCTGGTTTCCATTTCCACTGAAAAGTGTTTGTCAGAGCCCAGGAAGAACGGACAAGGGTGGGTGAAGAGGAAGAGAGATGAACTCATTTAGGAGCTACAGTGAGGCACAGAGGCCTCAGTGCAGTGGGAACTACATGGTCTTGCTGCTGAGAAGAAAGCAAGAGGACAGAAGCGAGYACAGGAATGAGCCAGCCAGCATACACAAAAGTGTATGAATGTTACATTCACTTCCAAAAGTCATCCTAATTTGAACCACAGGGAATGGCCCCTGGAAGATCGACTGATTTGTGGGCTACACCCTCTAGTGTTCACTTTACGCAGAAGGACGAGGATAGAAGACAGGTAGGGGGTAGCTGAAGTTCATGTGTACTTGAGGACAAACACTTACACAGGATGATGCAGTGTTACATGATGCCCCAGAAGTCTACCATAGCAAAGACCTTGTTAAACAAGTACAAAGGTATAAGTAGGAAATTCAAGTGCATTGTGGTCCAACTCGATGCTGTGGGCATCAAGCTAAACATAGCAAAAATAACCTGACACTAAGACATGACTCCTGAAGAACAGAGCTGAGATACATGTTTTAACCTACTGAGCTTCCTTGCTTAATCTTAGCAGAAGGTGAAGACCCTGTCCATGGCAAAGCAAGGGACTGACAGTGCATGTACACACAGGCATAAAATAATGAGAAAGGTAACCGTACAAGTGGAKAGGGGTTGGCAAAACCATAGCTCTTTAGTATTGCAAGAGCAGAAGCCAGTAATGTCTTCATCCAAGTATCTGCTATGACACTGGTGCCTGCACAAGATGAGAAAAGATACATGCCTTTGTGTGCAGTTCATCAAGGTTAGGCTCTTGTTACTATGAATGTGAGCTGCTGTGGAGTCTCATAATTCTTCAAAAACATCTTTAAAATAAATCCCCAGTACAGCACCACAGAGATTGATAATGAAAAAATATGGTAACATATCATACGATACTGAACCGAGAATGACAAAATGGGCACAGATCTATTAAATGGAATTGCTCCTGATAAAGCACAAYGTTATAGCAGAATCATTTAAAGATGAAATTCATGTAATCTAGTCTAAATAACTTGTTTGAAATAAGAGAATAAAAAACTTATGCAGATCTTGCAGGTAAGCAAGATCCTCAGTTACGCAAACAACTGGAATGCTTACTCACTASTCGGTAATCAAACAATTGGCATCAGTGAGGAGAGAACAAATCATGGGTGATATGTTGGAAACTAAGAGTTGAAATCCGTGTTGAAAGCTGTGCACTTGTATTCTATGACCAAGAAGATAAAATAGCAAAGTTCACCAATTTATAACATGCAGGAACAGGAAAATGTCAAAGCAGGGAACAGCTGGGGCAGTTAAAACTTGGGAGATGCTTATTTGTAAACGTGGACATTTCTTTCCTAAATTTAAGCATACTGTCTTCAATTGCATCATCTTCAACCATTTCTCTTGGTCTCAGGCCCACATTCAGGACAGTTATTTTAAGAACAGCATTTATGTAGAATTGCAAGAGCCAAGACAATTGAGGGCACAGAGTGCTGTCAGCAGGCACCTTCAATAGATCAGACTGTGCTCTGGCCTATTCACCTACTAGCAGTTTGCTAACAGAAAACACAATGTAGTGGATTGCACTTCACAGGCAGGTCTGACCAGGAGCACTGTGGCCTGAGTTGCAGCTGCGTGTAAACGGCGTAAGTTCTACCTAAAAACTCAGGTCTACTACTTTTCTGTTGGGAGTCAGTACACCTTCAGAAAACAAAGAAAGAAAAGAGAGTCATTTATGTTAAGAAATGACTTAGAAGGAATCCAAGCTATCTGAATCAGAACTCCTAACATGTGTCCTTCRTCAGATACTTAAGCCTTGATTTTGATGCAATCTGGGGACATAAACCCTGGCTAGAAGAAAAGGCCATGGAGTTTTCAGACTGTCAAGGAGTCACTTTAGTAGGAAAATTTCATTTTGCCTAGTAAAAGTGAAATAAAAACTGCAAGTGTAAAAGAGCCAGAAGAGCAATGCATTGGCAAAGTTCCTGTAAAAGGTGTTTCAGAGAATGAAAGAGATGGTAACAATTAAGGAAACAGCGGCAGCAAGAGTAGGCAGAGGATTTGTCTTGACGATTTGGGAGACAAAGGAGATGGGAAGGTATTTATAGATGCAAGCAGGTTTGGAGAAGGGATTTTCAAAATAGAGGTTGCAAGAACAAGGTTACTGTGCTTGTGTCTTTGCCACTGAGTCATTACGACAATTTCCCCATCTGTAAAACTGAGATAATAATACTTACCTATCTTCCAGAGGGAGGGGAGTGTGTTGTGAGGATTAATTAGCTAAGGTTTGTACAGCACTTTGAACATGTAGAGAGCGATATAAGTGCTCAGTACTAAGATTATTATTAATATGGAGAGAAAGAAACCAGGGTGGGGGTGGAGAGTGAGTGAGTGAGCGAGCTTTTTTAAAAGATAAGAGGGAAGGAAGTAACAAGAGGATGAGAGAACAGGAAGGGATGGGATTGAGGGACAGTTTCTGAAATTACAGGTAAACACAGGAAGATTTTACTAGACACTCGAAGGAAGAAAATGTGGGAGCAGAGCTGTAAGAACTGGAGACCTATGAGCTCCAAAATTACTCTCTTTTAATTTCCTCTTGTTTTGTCAGCTTTATACCACATTGTGGGATTTCTTCCAATCTTTATCTGGAGCAATGACTGCAAGTAAAATTAATGCACACTGTCACACTCCAGCTTTAGCTTTGGCACTAAAACTCCCATTGAATCAATAACTCGTAGGCCTTAAAATCACAGTGCAAAAAATAAATAATTTGCTATTTGTGCTATTTATGCAATTTTCTCTTCTCTCCTCCCAGTAAAACCATAAGAAAGAAAACCAACTCGCCTCCCAACATTACTGCTAAAGATAGAAAAAAAAATTTTAGAAGATTTAAGAACTACAAAATTAAGCCTTTTTAACATTTCTATTTAATGAGGTGAAACAGATGAGGGCATTCTGTTTGGCAAGGGATTGTGGCAAATCCCCTGTGATTGGCAATTTTTAGATAGAGTGGCTGTCGTTCAAATAGGAAACAATCCTAGGAAGTTCTGTGGCACGCTTTTCAAAGGAAGTGAGCAACTGCCATGGTCACTCTGACCCTGTAATCTGCAAATTATAACTGAAAACCACACCTCCCTTTACCAAATGCCTGGCTTCTATTTTATACAGGCAAATTACAAAATAACTTAAATTGTTGTGAATTTTACCCGATATAATCAGACAAAGCTGTGAGGCAGACAGCCTCTGCTCACCCAACAAAGGAGATTCAGTACAAAAGCAAATAGACTTCAAAATCTTACAGGTCTATCTTACAGGTTTTATGAAAGTTTGGCAAAAGCAGACCTCCTTTAGGGATCCTAGATCCAAGTAAGTGTGGTTCTGACTACAGTGTAACTTTTGATTTTCTTGGTAGGATCACGGTACTGGATGTGACCCTTTAGTTTATGTACTTTCTATAGCATACTCTATGCATATGATTCTACTCATAAATACACAGAGGCAGGAATTCATAGTGGCTCATTTTCCTGCCCTCAATAGTTCCACAGAAATTGCTAGTGGGTTAAGGCAGTCATTCACAAAACAGATTGGCTGGACCAGAGAAAGTCTGTTTATAAAGCTAGACGTATTTGAAAAGCAAATTTAAAAGCCCAAATATGGCTTTCCTTTCCAGTGGCACCTTATGCTGGGAGGTATTTAGTGAGGTACCTGAAACAGGCCTGAAAATGCTATGAATTCATCTTCTGACAGAGAGATCCTTGAAGGCTCTCAAGCTGTTTTCTCCAATCTAACAGATACTACCTTTTGAATATATGGACCTAATGTAACAGGAGAACACATCAGAGAACTACAGGAGCAAATGTGCACATCTGCCCTGGAAATCTTCCTACAAGATGGATTTTGGGTAAAACAAAATCCAGAAAAGCGGAGAGGYGGGGGAAGCGCTTTTCTGCATGTGAACTGTCCAGTATGGAAACACCTTGTATAGCTGTACTGGCAAGGTATGTGCATGACTATTCTACCTTTTTTCACTAAGTCAAATATGGAATTTCCTGGCTTTCCCTTTTGGGCCCAACTTCTTGGTACTTTTATGTTTAATGATAATTTGAAGGTTATGTCTGCTTTCAGCAACATCATGTTTTGACTTTTCTTACACTAATATAGGGGGAAAAATGCTCATTATTTAAATATTCAAGACATCAAAGTATACAGGCAGCCCGTATGTAAACAACGAGATGAGGGCATGCTAACTGTATAGTGTAAATGAATGCAGAGATTCATTATGAAGTTTGCATTTACTCSTAGTGCAGATTGCCTCCTCTAGTGATTTTAGGCATAAACTTGCCACTACCTAAGACTAATTTACCCATTTGTTTAAGTAAATCATTCAGTCATTTTTACTAGCTCTGTGCAAGACAGACAACTTATTCCTTCATGGGTGAAATGCTTATTACTGTCCTATCTGAGAGAAGGGTTTGTGAGTAGACCTTGTGCAACTAGAAATGTTGCAATGTGGTGTTCTCCAATTCTTTTCCTTCTCTCCCTTTTGGCCTTATGGCAGTTTACTTACAGAGGCCACAAAGCCTTTTTTTTTTTTTTTTTTTTTTTTTTTTTGCCTAGGAACTGTTGGTCTGCTTATCCAATTGTTGTTTCAGCCTTCAGACATCTGTTCTTTACTTACCTCTTCATTTTGTTGTTGCATAGACCTTATTTTGTTACTCTAAATGACCTTATGTCTAAAGAGCAATTAGCAGCCATTATAATGTTTTACAAAGAGGTCTCTGTTATTATTAATGCTGTCAGGTTCATCCATACATTTCAGGGGTTTATAACACCTGCACAGCATTTCAATGACAAAACCTGATCCAGAATGTGTTTTCAGGGCATTATAAAATCTGCACAGTGCTTCAAAGACATTGTGATATCTGGGAGAGACTTCACAGCTCTTTCAACAATTGAAGTTTAAAATGGAATACTTTTTTTTTTTTTTTTAAGAAAGACTAGAAATTTGTGAAGGTAATCCAGTATAAAAATTCTTGGTGAGACCTTGCAAGTAAAAAATTGAGGGTTTGTCCAGGGAGGAAATTAACTCGCAGAACTATGGCAGTATAATTATAATGCTGCAGCAGCTATTGCTTGTGCAACTCTCGGTGTTCCCGCACAGACACTATTTTGGAATAAAAGTCTCTCTTTTTTCTCTCTTTTTTTTTTTTTATTTTTCCTCAGTAGACTTTACATTGCTTTGCAACTGACATAAACTCTTTCCGCCTCATAATCATTCGGCCCCCTACTACTGAAATCAGCCTTCCATTTTCTCTTTTGTGCAAATGCCCCTTCACCAAATTACACTTTCACAGCACAAGCAATGACTACAGAAACTGTCTGCAATTGCTAACTATAGGCCACTTAAAAAAAAAAAAAAAAAAAAAAAAGCCAACAAAGAACGCCATATGGTAAAGGAGTATGTGCAAAAGAATGACAGAAGACCAGAGCCAAGACTATCACATGTAATCTATTGTAGTAAGGGGAATAGTAGGGTGGGTGCCTGTACAGGAGGAGAAATAACTATGCTCTATTAGGTGCTCCAAATTTCTTTTCCTTACATTTCTAGGCTTTGCTAGTTTTCTTTGTATGTAGCACTCTCAGATGAACCCTAAGAAAGTTTTTCAGCAGAAAAAAAGAGTTTTTAGACAGAGTGACATACGGTTTACAAGAAGCCAGTTCAACATGAGACCTTCAATGAGTGAATTTCAATTGACATTAAACTTAGTATTTCAGAAAAYTTTAAGTAAAGTTTAAGTAAAGAAAGCAGATTAAAATATTTAAAGTTCATATAAATAATAATAATGGAACACTTTTTCAGTTATCTACATGATGAATAGTAAAAAGGAACATATTACGCTAGAAGCTTAAATTTCATATGGGATAATATACAAGCAGATTTGGCTCAACTGGGGATCAGATATGGTAATAATCAAACAAAAATGGAAGTTGAGTGGTTTGTATGTGTTATCAGGACTCTCCAGGTGAATGGCAGTCTTAGTAAGAGGATATACTTTTTATATAAACCTTACAGTTCTCTGATAAATATTTATTATGAAACTTATCTAAAATTCTAATAAAATAAAACACACAAGGACAACATATACATGAAGTGCTTTAAGTTGCTTTTATTGTGATTGTAAAAACAGTTTATATTATGTGGGATATTGCAAAACACTTTAATCAAAAACGTCAGTCAGAGTCACATAAGTAATAGATTCTGGCTCACTACACAGAACTGGCCACAGTCTGCTGTGTAGACCTATTCACCATAGCATATCTACTTGAAAAATAAATCAAATTGTGACAGAAAGTTTTTCTCATTGGAAAGTCTGTAATTTCAAACTTTGAATGCTTGCCAGGAATTGCATCCAGGAGATGTTCTAAAATACTCCAAGTTATAAGAGATTTTGCTTTTTATGTGTTCTTAGGCTTTTGCATTTTTCTTTTAAAAATGTTTAAACAATTAAGTTTACTGGTAAGAATATTAACCAAATTGTTCTGTTTCAATATATATTGCAGAATATTCACAGAAAGTGAATTCTTAGTATTCTGCCTCAAACTTTTCTTGTTCCTACCAGGAGACAAAAACATACTGCATGAATCTAATCACGGGAATTTGAATTTTCMGTTAGAGAAGGGCCTGAAAAAAATTCCAAGGATTAAATGGTAACATCAAGTCATGTATTTTATCTTATGACTATCCTTTTTTTTATAGATAACAAGTGACTTGCCAGACCAGTAGAAGGACAGCAAAAGGAGTCTCAGATTCCCACTCTAGCACTGTCTGCATTCAATTGCATTCCTACTGGCTCCTATAGATTTCCCTTAATTTAGGGAAAGTATGCACTGGATTTTCTCATTTAACTGATGTAAGATARCTTCCTATCAGGAATGTGGATCACTGAGTAAGGACAAGCATGAGATATGTGAACAGGGCAAAGCATTCAGCTAAGTCAGTTTAGTTTTGATTAGGAATTCACACTCCTTAAATTTTAGCATTGTTTTTATATGTTGCTATTACAGATCCTAGTAAATCTCTGTTCCTCTATTCTACCACAAGTAAATGAGCTTGCAGGGCAGTACCTCTTTAACAGACACTGGTAGCACTCGTGTTTAAGCTAGACTATGCAGCTAAATGTACACAGCATCATTCTCTTAATACTAGGAGAAATGCATTGTAATGTTCCAGTATCCCTGTTTTGGTAACCACTTCACACTTAGGAATAGTATATGTTGCTATTTACAAATTATCTTATAATTATCAAGGATTGGCTAATTCAGAAACAAAAAACAAACAAACAAAAAAATCTGTTCATTTCTCTCTTTGACAAGCTGTAGACAGAAAATACAGGCACTAAATGCTGTAAAGACATGAATATCTACTGAGTTGTACCAGTTTTTTATCTAGCCCACTGAACCTAATTTGTTTCAGTGGCATAAGGAGATGCCATTTAGGGACAGCATGTGAGCATGGCCATTATTTCAAGTCCATTCTTTTGTACTAACCCAGCATACAGATAGTTGACTGAGGGATTTTAGAGGGCACATCCCTGCCTGGTTCTTCTGATAACTTTTTACAGATCTGCAATTCATGATTTTTTTTCTGATTTTTCTCTGAACGTGCTGATGTGGTCTGTCCCCACTACCTCTTGCATAAGGAAGTCCTGGAAATTCATTATCCAGTTGATAAAAAGGACTATCTTTCTTTTGTTTTAAACCAAACTCCTACTATTTTCACTGAGTATTCTAGAATATTGTAGGATCTGGTGAACAAGGGTTCTGCATTATCCATCACCTTCATGACGGAACTTCATTCATATGCCACCTTAGCCTCTCCAAATTGAAGAGATGCTCCAGTTTCATCATACAAATCAACTACATCTGCTTTTGGGTGTATTTTGTTTCAATAGAGCATCTTGAACCTCTTGTTGTGAGCAACTTCAAGTACCCACAATTAAAAACAAAAATAAGCATCAGTTATAATGCTCACATTTCTCTCCACCTGGTAAGCATAAAGGAGTATAAAAGAGCTGAAGTATATCAATCTGTTTTGAAAGATGTTCATGAAAACAATATTATTTATATGGTAGGATTTGAAAACAGGTAAGTAGTCATGAAATTAAGAACTGTACCTGAAGAGCATGGAAGTTAGACAAGGTCTGAAGTAGTAAGGTCATATGGAGCCCACCTTAAGAACAGATCTCTCTCTTTTTTTTTTTTTTAATAGACAATGGGGGTTAAGTCACAAATGAAAATAAAAAGTCTGATTTAACTTTTAGGGGGAGAAACCTTGCTGTTCCCTTCCCTAGAAAAAGTCCCTCACCATGCCATTTCTGATGTTTTAGTTCCTGAACATYCTCACAATATTGCTGTAATGGAACTTCCCAGGACTTCTTCTATTTTGAAAGTCATTACAAAATGTAGAGTGATCTGAATAGACATCATGAATATCGTACATAATTATTAAATCCACAGAAGGTACCTTCTCTTCTGTAAATTTAAGAACTAAAGAATCCTTAAACCAATCAGAGCAAAGTATCTCACTCCATTTTTCTCTTTTATACCTAAAGCTGTAGTGCCTCAAAATATTTCCATGTGAATATTTAGGATATGCATAATAGTTATGCAAATGGCTCTGACTGCCACGCTCTATGAAGCCTGGGCAACAGAGTCTGATTAATTCTCCAAATTAGTGTCTCTAGAAAGGTGTACAGCTGAGTCATAGAATCATAGAATCATTATGATTGGAAGACCTTCCAGATAATCGGGTCCAACCGTAAAGCCTTCAACACCACACAAAGAGTGGGCTTTTTCAGCTTTTTCTTGCTAGTCTCAGAAAAATCTCCGTCTATTTGCATGTAATGTTTTAGAGCTTATGTCTAGGAAGCACTAGAAATCAGAGATTTCCTGTTTCAAACTTTCAACTCTAGCTACAGCTAAAAGGGCTTGCCTGGCCCCCTCTTTGTCAGCCTTTTCTGCCCTTTACAGACCTGATAAACCCATCCAGTTGAGTTTGACTGGCCCTTTGCCCTGAATGTCAAAGGAATAATCACACTCTAATTGCTTACTCTGCTTTTGGCTACTCTTGTGTCTTGCTAAAGTGCTCCTTGTTTTCTACTGCTTTGCGTTGTAATTCCCTGGCTTTCTGACCTTTGACTCTGACCTTCCTCTTGGCTTGCCCTTCAGCTTGGTACATTTGCATCTAGCTTCCTGTCCTTTGGTTTGGTTTCTGATCCCAGTTCTTTGCTAGATGCTTGTCTTTTACATCTTCACTTTGTGCTGCCTGACCTTGCTGATGATTGCTAATATACCCAGTACYAGGTGAGGCCTGATCAAGATATTGATTGTTGGTCAAGATAATGAAAAAAAAAAAGCTTCCTTTCTTATTTCCCTTATTTCTTTTTGATATACTAGGAATATAACTATCCATTTTCAATCTGAGAAATTGAGATAGGATTTTTTGTTTGTTTGTTTCTGTGAGGATATTTCTTTCTTTTCTGGATGGACCATAAGTCTCACACTCAGCTTTCAAATCTGGAGTGTCCAGWCTTTTTTTGACCCATATTTCTCTTAAAAATTATCCAGATATCATCCAGATATCATATCATCAATTTCTCAGCATCAAGAAATTTGATAATCTTTTTATTCAAGCAGAGGCCTGTGTTAATATGTCAGCTTACAAGGACTAAGCCAGGAGTAGATGTGCTGATGACTCTTTTCCTTCACAGAGGAAGAACTGACTTAACCAGCATTCCCAAATTATGGAACTGCTTTTTTTGGTCAAACATACTCGCTTGTTCCAAAGTTTTAAGAAAACTGCTAGTATGAAGCATGACATGTTGCTTAATATAACTGTTAAAGTTTCTTCCATTGTTGCAGGCTCAAGGAATCATATTCTGTTCCTTGAACACTGTACAATGAACATCTGTACATTGGCAATATCAGTGATTTTATAAAATGGCAATCAAAAGAAAGGTTGTAAATGCCATTTATGAATGTACAGTTTTATATTCTTGTGTATAGTCCATATTCCCATTCAAGAATAGATTTGAACTTGCGTGCTTTTCTGACAAGGGTAATTTCTAACTAGGGCCACTGTGAACATTGCCTCTTTTTCAAGGGCAAGAGTGAAAGCCAAGAATACCTGGTAAGTTCACTTTAATACTTCACTCTTACATTTTCATAGTATTGTGAAGAACCTAGACCCCTTTCAGCTAGACATCAGCCATGCCTGGCTTAGAAGTGGCCTTCTCTTAAAGAGAAAAATGCAGTCCTCTTTTTTTATAGCTTCAAATATGGAAAATGCTTTTTCTTCTTTTTTCTAAAAATATTTTCAAAATCTGGTGCAGGGTCAAAGCAAAGGGGAAATCAAGTGGCATGTCTAACGCCTTTAATTTTAAGTTTAGCTACAAGTTTAACCTGGTAATCACTAGCAAAGAGAAAAAGAATCCTCTAGAACAGAGATGTACACATCACATACCCAGCACCACTACTTCACAGATCAGAAGAAAGAGGGCTAGCAATAGCTATTGCTCTTTGCTCCAGCTATAAGGTGTTTTTACAAAGGACAAAACTTGGTGTTTTTATCCAGGAGCTCAGATGACCTCAGCACGAAGTGAATTCATACTGAGGATCTTTCCTAGCTAGCACCACCTATTCCAACTTCAAAACTACGTAAAGTTGGACAAAAAAAAAGAGTCAATCCTCCTGTTGGTATCCAAACAGGTCAGTCATGTTCCACAACTTAGTGGAGTAGGAAATTCAAGGTTTAATAGAAAAGATGATGAAGGAACTTCTCTTGACTCAGCCTATCTCAACTTCAAGGTAGTCTTTCCAGTTCTGTGCATCCAAAATTGAGACCTCTCCTAAACTGGAAAGCTAGGATGTGAGAGACCAGAATTGTATCTGTATCAATCCACTGAGCTCTGTTTCCCGGATATTGGGTCCAGTTGTGTAGTCTGGTAGTATCCTACTCCATATCAGGGGAGATTTGGATGAACTCAAGCTTGTCCCCAAGCAAAAGAGATACTCAATGCCTACTGACTGTGGCCTGTATGTAGGAGCAAATATCTAGAAGCACACGGCACACCATGATGTGCAATGAAAGATAAATCTGGATGTACATCAGGGAACTTTTTCTGCTTTGAGAGTGTCTGTCTAAACATGGAAACTTCCTGTTCTCAGGTAATGCTTCTTATTCAGGGGAGTTCTGAAGAGAAAGATGGCATTGTATGTATCTTTACAAATAGGGGAGTATTCACACAGGGCTCAATACCCAAATAGACCAAAGCAATGGACAGGCCTTGGGATGCTTATTATATATCCAATAACAAAAATCCTATCTCATAGAATTTGAAGAAGGTGCAATGTTCATCCATTGATCATCTCTAAAAATASGAAAAATAGGCATAGTACTCAACTCCTGATGGGATGTTGAGTATGAAAAACTAAGAGCAGAAAATAGAGATTGAATTTTAACTTTCTTTGTTGCACAGGAGCTTTCCCACTCCTACTGAATTTAGTATTAAGATTTTTTTAAACATAAATACCTAACTAGAGAAGAAATCTAGCTACTGTGGCCGCATACACATACAAAGAACAGAAAAATTCATCACCTGTCTTTTAGAACTTGGAGATTTCATGCTTAGAAAAAGTAGCCAATTTCTGAATAAAAAAGAATGGAAAGAAGGAATTGCTTTGTCCTCCTTTCCTGTCATAATGAAGGTAATATTATACTGAATATAAGAAATATATTCTAATCTAATCTGTCCCTTCTACTTTCTGTACTTCTTCAAAGGCAATCTTGATTACTCACAAAAAACAACTGGAGAATTATAGTGTGCCATCCATTTGTCCAAACCTGATTTTCACTCTATCCCTGTTTTCTTCCATAATCTGAACAGAAGATGTTGGTGCTGAGCTTCCTATTTACCAGTCCTCTTAATGAAGATACACAGTATGCATACTACAGAAAAGAATATTAAAGTTTTTCCTTTATTCTTACTCAAGCACAACTCTTGTTAACTTCTGGCAACTTTAATTCAATATTGTATCATTTCATAGGTATTTTCTTTCTTACGTCTCTTACTTTCTCAATCCTGCATAGCAGCAATCAGGGAGATTAAGTGAAATAGTGCAGTCTAAGTAAGAAATTTTAAATATTCCTGAAAAAAAGCTTTCCTCCTTGTAAGACACATGACATTGGTATGCACCAACTTACAGTGATGGTGTGGCATGAAAATGTAGTGTCTGTTTGAGGTGATATTTTGTGAATAATGTATCCAGTCGAACCTAATTTTGATAATACCCTTATATGAAGTCATTTCATTTCTATATATTTTGAGGATTTTTTTTTAGCTACATGTGGTATATACAGTTGAACCAAAAAAAAAAAAAAAAACAAAAAAACCCCTAAATGACATAATGACACTACTGAAGCTGGTTTCCGCGAAAATAGTACTTACAAAGCATAGCACAGTAGTCACTATATATTCATTCCCTCTCCCATCACTTAATTACATCAGCCTTTAAGACAGAYGTATAATGTAATTAGAGATTTGAACAGTTCACAGCCAGATCACTTAAAGTAACACTGTTAATGGGCTTTAGAAGTTCTCCCTTTAATATGGCCAGTGTTATAACTTCTAATTACCTTAATAATTAGGGCCGTGTCATTCATGATTGAGGTAACAGTTGCTAACACTAATGGGTGTTAGAAGTCTCTCACAAGGCATGTTTTGATGTTCTTGCCCAGTTGCTTAGGGCAGGCAAGAGCTATTTGTCCTTGGAAACATCGTGGTTGCTATGTGGTGGCCTGGGCAGAGGCATCTTTCCYAACCACTTTAATACTGCCAACACCACTGTTGTTTTTGTTGAGGAATGACTGTAGAAAATGCATTCATCATGCACTACTCTTGGAATGCAAATGTGACACCTATGGATGAAATCTGTTGAAATCTAATAATTATTGTGGTTATTACTACAAATAAGAGCATAAATATGAATGTCAAGCTTGACTGAAATTCAGATAAATCCATAAGCAACCCTCCTCTGTGGTTCTGTGATTCTGTGATTCTGTGATTCTGTGATTCTGTGATTCTGTGATTCTGTGATTCTCTGACTCTTCATTCCCATCTTCATAAACTACCAATGGGAAAACTTTGTAAGGTGTAAGATGAAACACTTTCTTAAACATGATCCATTTTGCAAAAGTAATTCAGAAGTGCAATTACATCTAGGTTAAAATCAAAAGGCAAACACTTCATAGTTATTTYGGCTAGAAATAAGGCTAGTATCATATTCTTAAACAAGTATTGCATTTTCAGACTCAATAGTGTGGTCTTGAGGTAGGGAAGAACTCGAGATTTACTCTACTATCCTTCACACTTCCAATTAATCAAGATATATACAACTGGGGGACCCCCCTCCCCTTACAAAAAAAGAAAAAGAAAAAGAGCAAATTCATTGGACATTTACAACACCAAGTTCAGGTCAATTCCTGAAGAGTGGGGAGAGAATGAATTCTCTATTTCACTTTTGAGAACCTCATTATGTTGAATAATYGTAGACTTAAGATTCAACGGATTTCCTGACTCAGGTTAAATTACAGTGAGCAGGTGAAAGGGCAACTTTGTGGTGCGGAGAACGATGTCTTGGGRAAAAAAAAGAAGAAAGAAAAAAAAAGGAAGAAAAAAAAAGGATTCATCCTAGCACCACCCAAAGAAAAAAAATCAGGAACTCAGGAACTTGGCATTTATTAGACTGGACATGAAGGACATACTCATATAGATAAGATACACATGGTAAATTAGTCCTTTAAAATACAACACTGAAATCAATGCACTATACAGACACCAAAAAGACACTCCCATTCCTCTTCATCTAAATTAAAATCTGTACTGAAAAAAAAAAGAAAAAAAAAGGAAAGAAAACAAATTCAACCCCCACATATCTCCTTGAGCAACAAGTGTGAAAATTTCCCTCTCTCATCAGGCAAATATATATTGAACTCTTGGTTGAATCAGATTTAATTTCTGCTTCCAAAACAGACTTCCTAAATTAGTTTGGCAAGTATCCTTACTGCTTCTGTGCCCCTTTTCAATGAATAAAACTTCAAAGTAATTGTAATAGTACTACCTTTGTCTGCTTTGGCATGAAAAYACAAGAAAACAAAATAAGGGATCTACCTACAGCAAGACATAAAGGCTGGAAACTATTTGCAAAACTCAGTAGACATGCAATTAAAAGTAGTTCTCCAGATAGACCTATTTCTATACTTCCATATACCTAGAAAATTCTCAGTTAATTCATGTCTGTCCAARTTTTAAAATGATTTATCACGCAGAACAGAATGAATCTATAGGAGAGAACTATTTGGAGGCTCAACTAATGTGCTGGACAGAATAAAAAAAGTATCAGGACAAACTCCAAAATCATACAATCTTTGCTTACACTTGACCTTCAATACCAACATCACCATCTTACCAAGGAAAGAATTACTATTAGAAGAGATTGCATTTTCTGCCCACTACAGGATATACTTTCAGGAATCAAAAATCCACAGATCTAAGGCCTTTTGAGGGCTTTAAGATCAGCAAGTCACTTTTTACCTGCATATACACATTCATATATTTATGTGTAGGTGTATACATAGACTGTACACACAAACACAGATATATTCATATATAYACATGCATACACATGAGCACACATCCTAGGAATACCAATGTTACAGACTTTAATCATACATTCCCAAAAGTTTTCAAAAAATCTTCACCAATCTATTTTAAACCTATTTCATGAAATTTCAAAATTCTTGTGAGAAATAAAAGACAAAAAAATAGATATACTGCAGATCATGGCTTGCATTAAGCTGTGCCAACATTAGTTACAGATGCATTAAGCTATTGTAGTGTAAGGGAAACAAACACAAGCAGCAAGTAATTCAGATTATTCAATGCAATATTTACACAGATATCGATCTTAGGCAAATAAATCGATCAAAAAATACTAGCATATATATTGTTRTGGAGAAACGCTGCACCATATATCCAGGTACTCTAATAAAATAAGTTATATAGACCCTTCACTGTGTATCACTAATATATTAAATACTTAAGAAATTTCTTACCTGTAGAATCCTACTTCATAATTATATGTATATWAACAAGGGTATATAATAATGCTTTACCTTAACCCCTTATGATTTCATTTCAGAGGAATATTTTAATGCAAGCAATTCTCTTAAAAGAAAATAAGTTGGGAACTTCACTTGGCAAAATATAGACTAATACTATAAAAAAAAAAAAAAGAATAATCTTTTAGATCCTGCACTAGGTGAATGTTTACCTTCCCCGTGCACTAGAAAGCAATGAACCCAGTGATTCCATCCAGTAGATGACAGTACTGGGATGACAGTAATGGGGATACCATCGTTTTAACTTCTCAACATACCCGCTTTGCTTTCATTGACAGCTGTGCAGAAATCTTAGTGAACCAGACCATGCCTTGTGTAATGGGGCTATCATTGCATCAATGGGAAAAAAGGGAAAAAGAAGTGACCAATTTTCAACTTTAAAAGAATAATTCCATGTTTTGGGTAAAAGCTCACCATTAGCCTTGGACTCGTGATTTTCCAGGGGGGAAAAAAATCTATTGATCAGATTCAAGAAAAAATATCTTCAAATATATCTCTCTAAAAAAGCCTAATAATGTTACTTTCAGTATTCCAGTCTGCCATTTGAAAGCAGAGAGAAAAAAAAAGTGGCCTCAATCCTAGCTGTAGTACTTCACCAACTTCTAAAAAGGCACAAGCAATAATATACCCTTCTGATATTAATATAACCAAGCTAACAGTTTTAATAGTGTTTAAGGTGAAACTACTTCACTCCATTGTCCTCATGCATCAGAAAATCATGGCTGGAGTTACTAGAAGGCTGAACATCTGCATTTTTATGAAGAAGGGAGTGATGATTAAGATAAAACCATCCCCTTACTGATCTCAGGCCGCTATTGCAGATTAAAAGAATAAAATCAAATAATATCATAACATTAGAAAACTTGGAGCTTGCTGGAGGTGAGTGAGTTCATGACAGGCACAAATACTGATAGCCACATATAGCCAAAGCATTCTTTACTTACAAATAGTCACCATAATATATATATATATATATAAATACAGACTAGTTAAAAACACTGCTATTTTCCAAGTAATTTGCAGTTCCCTATTTAACATGTTTTCTTTTGGATATGCATACATTATTACATTAATCATTTCAATCTTTGTGAAGGATATTGGAATTCCTATTTGCAAGGAGAGTTTCAGCAGTTCCTTACTAATAAAGTTCCATTTCTGCCCCTTTCTACCATATGCTTCAGCAAGTGCAATTTTAAGAAAATGAGTAATTGCATTTGAATCAACCTGCATGTACTAAAGTTAAGGACTGCTTAAGTGTTTGCAGGATTAGGGCTTAAGCTTCCCATTATCCCTACTGCAGCTGCGTGACATATAGCCCAATGAATGTATTTCTCATCAGTTTTAATTCACATTTCTCCTTTTGGGGAACTAAAAAGGGCAAACATGAGTAGAAGTTGAGTGCTGCTGTTTCCATTAAGCCAATATAGCTAGTAAACCATAATATTTATTATCATTATTATCATCAATAATCTGGTTAGAATGAGAGTTTTACTATATGACCTAGTAATCAGGCTACCTCACTTTAGGAAGCAATTAAGCTCAAATTTTAAATTCAGAACAGAATAACTTCATAACACATATGTGTATTAAGTTCTACGTTATGCCATTACAAAGAAAACAGGAACTGCTAGCAAGATTTTGTGGCTGATATTATTGAAAAGTTTGCAATATAGAGTCCCAAGAGTCCCTCCTTACCTTAGAACAGACTGTTAAAAATTTAAGGCTGCATGGGAATTATTATGCTGGCATTTTATTCATTGTTAACTTCACATCATCGCTTTCGATCCAATAACCTATACAGGAATATAATTGTATGTGCTTTTTTAAAGAAAAGTAGCAATGCAGAGATCTGATTAGCATTGGGTAACTCCAACATTATTACTCAATAAAATGCCAAAGAATATGTATAATTTTGGTAATTGTTCACTGGAAAAAAAAAGATTTTTAAAATGTGAAAAATCATCTTACTGGCTCAATATCACTTTTTGTTTTCTTAAGTAAGTTCATTTTATTCCTTCTTTTAGTCTTGCTTTTGTAAGAGAGACACGAGATCTACACTCCTCACTTAGGTTTTACCAGCATTTGAAGTTTTCTTGCAAAAATCCTAGTATACTCAAACAGTTCTGAGTTCAGGACTGCTTTCAGCGTGATGCTGGGCAGTCCCATGTGGAGATAACCTCTTACATTCACCTGGAATGCCATTTCCATGCTGATGATTTGTGCACCCTCTCTATCCTCAAACTCCAGTCAATATATACAAGTTCTCAAGGGCACTGCTACTGACTCTATTCCAGAATTTTAAGCTCAACATAAAGATGAAGAGAGGACGAAGAGGATGTTGACAATTCTCAAACTGACATGCACATTCTAAAGCTGAGGGTATGACACACATACTGTTTGATGCACGAAGAAAGTTTTGATTCCTTTACCAAGTAAGTCCTTCTAAAATTTTTTAGATTTCAATATTATATTTTTATTATTGCTAAATACTGCTATGATCTGATGTATAAAACACATTTAAAGCAGGGTAAAGCARGTATCCTAGTGTAATTGTCATCAAATAATAAATTAATTCAAGATTTTTTTCTTACAAATTTGGCAAATGAGAATTTTGTCCCTGTATTACTGGTGTAACTATAGTAACACCACCAGTAACAAACCAAATATATTTTCTTATGTCAGTGAAATCAGCTGTATGTCCTAAGAGACTTCATACAACTTCCTGTCAGAAATCAATACTTAGCACTCCTTTCCTGCAAAAACGTAGGCAGATGCAACTCCTAAGGTTGCAAAGACTTGAGTCTTCCTTATTTAATTCAAAATTATACAGACCTATTCGTATGAGCCCTGAAGTTATGGTCCCTATTAGGCAGGCAGGGCTACTTTCACCCTGTTGAATAGAAACCTGGGAGCAGAGGGTGAAGGGAAAGTTTGGTGCAAGTAATTCAGGATTGTCACTCAGGATGGAGTGAAGATGYAGCCAACGTGCAGATGAAACACAGGAGTTTGAGCACACTTCAGAGACTRGTAATACAGGAACATGGCCTAATTCATCAACAGGCTCAATGGCTTTTCCTTGTCTCTCTCTAAGCGGGATTCAGGTCCAACCTCAATAGGATGCCACAGGAAAACTCAAACTTTCTGGATTTGCTCTTCRTCATGACCAAAGTGACTGAAGCAATATCAGTGGAAATTCTAATTTTATTCCCCAGTATTTCAGATATGACAGAAGAGCCCAAGGGATACTAAGTCCAACACATGACTCTCCATATGCAACAGAGGAAGCTCCACTCATTGAGCTTCCTAGTCTTCCACTGAAGATTGGGGAATTAGAATATATACTATTATACTTTGCTCAGTCTCAGCAACTGCAGCAAGGGCTCAACTGCTGGAAAATGGTGTCACTCCCAATACTCTTCTGATAAAACACTATAAAATACAAAAAAAAMCCCAGTAGCAGACAACAGAAAAATGCTGACTTTATTTTGAAATAACAGACTGGAGAAGGAGAAGCAGAAATGTATGCAGCCCAACTGATGACCTATCACAGCACGTTTTCTTCGGGTTGCTTCTACATAAGATTTATTTGGACAAGAGAGCAGAAGAACATCTGCTTGTATAGAGTGGGATGCAAATATTCAAACCSGTAAACTCTAAAGGACTTCCAGTCCTTTAATGGAATAGTACATTCCAACAAAAATATTATGGAGAAGCTAACAATTACAGAAGGATCTTGAAAGACAAACACAAACAAAATAGGTCTTTCCCTGTTTGTTATTTTGTATGCAAGCTGGTTTATAATGAAAACCAAATCCATGTGTTCACGCTGACAAAATTTCAAAATTAAAAATTTTCAAAGCAAGCTTTTATGTTTTGTATACCAGCTCTAAAATGTATGCACACCAGAAATGCCTAGAGGTAGAAGTATTTGATATTGTGGATCTGTCCAAATAATTCCTTTATCATAAGAAAGAGGTCTAATAGATTCAAAACAATAGCTTGCAGAATGGTCACAAATAAGATGGGATATCACATCTGAGGCCAGAATTTTTTTTTTAAATCCATGTTTGAATGGGGTAAAATATGAACTACAATAAAAATTCAGATATTAGTTTAATTATAGATGTGTATTTACCCTAATTGTAATCCTACCACCCATAGCCTGTGTTCACTTGATTTTTAAGTGCTTTTATCAGCTTTTTTTCCTTCCTCTTAATTTTTTGGTCATGTCCATGAAATACCAAGGCAGATTATCAGCAGACTGTTATAGCTAGCTCCATGTTAAGGCCTTATGCTACCATTGTTGTGTAAATAAATTAGTTATTGACAGCAATACTACTAATATGGTAAAGAATAGTATGAAGTTGGAAGATACCCTGTCTCCTGATATATCCTGCATGATCAGTATTATATAGAATTGGGTCCATGAATATTTTTTTTCCAAAAGCTCTGATACAAATTCATCCTCAGACTACAGTTTGAAACAGTGCCTTCAGAACTCCCTATTAAGTGGTGTCCCAAACATTTCTTTTGTAGATTTTCTTTGGATTTTATGAAGAGTGACCTTAAAAAAGAGGAAATCATATGTGAAACAGAACTGGACCTTTCTTTATTGTCAGTAAAAGGACACAWGTACTTCCTCCATTTCTCAGTAACTCAATAAATAAGTCTATTTCCATTTTCTTTAGGACTATATAGAAATGCCTAGCTTTCGTTTCTTGAAGTACATAGCACCTTCTTTAGAGAGATCAAGGCAAGTTCATCCTAATGTTACCATCTTAATATTCTGAAATACATTGAGAAAATGACTGCTACACATATTTGGGGGTTAGAAGTGTACACAGAAATTACTAGTAACACTTCCCCTTTGATTRCCATCACTGTGAATAACAAACACTGTCACAGCAGATAGAGAGCAAGATGACATGATACCATGTAAAATGACACTACTAAAAACATACCTGTAAATGCAACCTTTGAGAAACTGCTATCATTTTAWTAAGAAATATAGCTCACTTGAATGAATATGCAATATTCTCTGAGGGTTTGAATTAAACACAGTCCTTAATAATTACCCTAATTACTTCTGTTGTGATTCTACCTTTGAGTCTACATGAAACAAACATCTAACAATTAGTTACACTTTAATTTAATCACATGGTCTTAGAATAAATGGCTGTATTTCTTTTAACAAACTTGTTCTTTTAGAATAGACCAAAGATAAAATTGTTTGCTTTCATTTAGCATTCAACATGTCATTATTTTGGAACAACATATTTATTTGTGGGTTTTTTTTTTTTCCAGCAACTCAAGTCCTCTATCTGTTGATAAAAGAAATACAACAAAAGCAAGAGCAGAAGGTGGAACATACTATTTGGTAACACATCTCAAACACAGCCTGGACAAACCACCTCTGAGGGTAAAAACATACATCACATTTCAGCTTCCAAGCCCAATTTAGTTCTCAGTCTCTCTACTGAGCCTGTCAATTAGGGTGTCAATTAGGCCTTGATCCAGCAGGGCACTGAAGCATGTGTGAAATCTAAGCATGTGAATAACCCTGTTGCTCACTGCAAATCAGGATGATGGTGATGGCGGACAAATGAACAGAGCCACCAGATTATTCTCACATACCAGCAATTACAGCRTATTTTAAAATATTTTCTTGATGGGGCAACATACTGGAAAATTGTTGCATTTGTCATCTCTGCTGCTTTTGGAGCCAGTATAAAACAGTGCTACTGTTCATCTGTTTAGGAAGGTACGAAGAAGCTAAACATTCTCTCCCCTTTAGAAATATTTGTAAAATCATCTGCTTTGTAAAATATGCCAGTTATATAAAGTGGCATCCCCCATTACAAAAATAGTTTACTTTATGTATAGTGCAAGGATAATTTCAGTATTTGACTCTTTCATAGACTAAGCTCTGGTAAGGCTGCTCATGTAACTTGAACTGATTTACTGTTTTGTGCCTGAGCTCACRTGTACCTAAAAGAGTCAGAAAAAAACCAACATTTTTTCCCCCCGAATATTGCCTCATTATTATAGAAGTATTGTTCTAGAACAGCTTTTTGTTTTTGTTGCTTATGAATGTACACTGTGAATCCTGCAACCAATCAGTAGTCACCGCAAGTGTGTATTTCCTCTCTAGGAAAGCAAGTTAAGCTACAGCATGAACTCTCCAGTTACAGACTCACAAAATTGTGAGTTGAGTCTGTGAGTTGAGACTGAGCTGAGAAGCTCAAAGCTCAGCCTATTCCAGGGCAKACCTCAACTGGGCTATGGCAGTAGCATCCCTCTTTGGAAAGCCTGCCAAGTAATCAGAAGAGAAATACAGAACTGTTGCCTGCAAAAACTCACACCTAGTGTTGTCCAAGTTTATTCCCATGCCATAGTTTTAAAATAATACRATGTTTGAAAGAAGCTACACAATGTGGAATTTGCAAATGACAGAGACAAGAAAGCCTCTGTAGACTTTGAGTGCCAGACAACTGCAAAATAAAACACCATGACAATATTGGCAAACACTTTCCTGTGTATTTTAGCCTGAGATACTGACATGCAGACGAACTCCCCAATCTTAACTGTGGAGTAAGTGATGCAACCAAGAATATAAAACGAGGTTAAAGGCTTCCTATATTCAGTTATGAACAATTTTCATGCAGGGTAATACCAGTCACAGAGGAAATGGATCCAACAGGAGCCTAATCTTGCTCCCACTGGAGTTTGTAGGAAAACTTAAGTGTGAAAAAAATGAAACCTAAATTTGACACCAATGTTAAAATTGATGGACTCTTTTCTATAACCTGTCAAGTCAGTGATAGGTTGTTTGCACCTTTGATTGTTACAGTGAAATTACCAGATCAGAATTCTGAATCCCTATAATAAATGAACTTTAAAAAACGTAACTCTTGCTTCTCAAACACTATGCCATGTGTTTTGTCAGGATAGCATAATACAAAAGGTTGTGATGTATACATTAAGATTTAAATGTACTCTGTTTCTGAAAGTGACATGAAATGTGCAGCCTTTCCAGCAATTTTTACACAAGAAAATTAACTCATTATTTCTGTCTCAAGAATAAACCTTATATGTATTTTAAGAGCAATAGTTTCTACCATCTGAAAATTGCTGATTCTGAAATATTTTTGTAGCTTTCTACTGAAGGAAAAAAAGAGAGTAAATAAAATAACCAGTTCCAGCAAAATCTTTTTGGGCACGTGTTATCAGCATGTTTACTCATTCATACATGGCCCCAGTCCAGCCAAACATCTTTCATCTGTTGAACAAAATACGTTTTCAAGATTTCTTCGTTTATGCAGAAGAAAATTCATGGTGAAAGGTGCACACAGTTTATCACATGAGAAAACCACTGCGCCAGCAAACAATTCTAAAATGTATACAGGGCTACAACAGTTAAATCTCAAAGCTACTGAGAAATTGCTTGGATGCTATGAGCAAAAAGTGTGGTTCCAGAGTATAATCCTAGTGATACACTATGTTCTTTGCAAAAGGTTGTGAGGCCTTGGCCTAATAAGCATAATCTCATTACACTGCAAATAAAAGTTTCCTATTTATCTGCAGATTTCAAATGAATCTAATAAGGCTTATGATACAGTCACCCAATACCCTAATCATATTTCTGCCTATCTAAAAGCAATCAGTAATTGTGTTATAGCAGAACGTGCTGACAATACCTCTGACACAGAAAGGAGAATGAGAGCCCAGCTGTACTAATTAAATTAAATGCTAGGCTGATGGAATACATTTGCTGAAGCTTGGAGAGTATGGGTGCAGAATTAATAAGCATTACAGCTTAGAGCAGGAGATGATATCATAATGGATGCAAGGTTTTGATGTGGAGAGCCTCATTCAGATTCAATGTACCATAATGTACGGATGTGACAGCTGCTTAGAGAGGTGCAGAACCTTGAACAAAGTGCACAGGAACTTTCTCTCTCCCTCTCCTCCTTCTCCCCCTCCTTTCTTCGTTCCCTCTTCCCCCTGCTCTGTTTTGTTGCTTCGTTAGGAACACTGTATTTTAATATCAGATCGAATGCTACTTCATTGGGGTCACATTTTACTATTTATTCCAGGCCTATTGATTTGCACCGTTTTCCYACTCGTATTGATTGGCACTGTGATTTCTTGCCTTCCTGCTTCCCCCTCCCGTCCGCTCTGTTTTAAACTTAAGAGGCCTACAAATTAAAGACAMCCTTGCCCCTTGAAAATTAGCATGTAGCACAATATAGACATGGTGGTCAATCTTGATTTGCTCTCTCTTCCCTCTTTCTGCTTCTTTCTTATTTTTAATGCCAGAAAACCAGAGTGTAGGGGTCACTCCTACATACGCACAAAGGAGAGAGAAGGAAAAAAATAAACACATCCCACCTCTGTCATTTCAGTCTGGGTACTGCACGAGGAGTTAGGAGGATTTTGGATTGAATAAGAATCACTTTAAATGATCCAGATCTGTGTATTCTCCCCAGCTTAGCAGTCACTGCACACAGCCAGAAAAGCCCCACCACTGAGCCACTCTCATCTGACCAGCTCGGCTTATGCCAGCACAGCACAATTTCTTGCTCATAAATTAGCGGCGCTATCTCAGGAGCTGCAGCGCCGAGGCTGCTGTGCCAACTCAGCCAGCGAGGCCAGCCAGGCTTCATTATCATGAGAATTTTGACAGGATATTAAATTTACTAATCCTGAACTTTCCGGACTGACCCCTCACTCGTGAACAGACAATATGGGCGGCCGCCGGCGAGGCGCTTTGCCTACCCTCAGCATGTTTCTCACACACACACACACACACACACACACACAGCCCCACAGACACCCCATCCATCGCCCCACCCAGCTCCCCTACCCTCCCGCCAACTGCCGGCTCCACAGGCGCCATCTCGCTCTCGGCCTGCGTCGCGCCCGTGTGGGGAGCTTGTTTGCTCTCCCGCTGCCGCAACTCGGAGGGTTTTGAGAAAGTTTGGGTGCGTTGGCAGCCGAGCACTCAGCCACTGCTCGCTGAGGAAAGCCCTGCTTGCGAGGGGGGGACAGCCGTGACATCCCCGCTTCCCCCGCCTTCAGTCGAGTCCATGCTGAAAGCGGGTCAGTTCTTCCGAACACCTCCCCGCCGACAAAGGCCCCTCCTGAAAACACAGCGCCTATTAAGTTGCTGAAAACAGCAGATTTCCACTGATACTATACAGATAAAGCTGACCATTAAATCGCAATTTAACATCCCCAGGCAGCAGTAGCTGCTGACAACCTCTAAAGCTTGTAATCCCATTTAACCCCCTCCTGTCATGAGCAGGCCCACCCTTTCCGAATAATGCGGACCAAATTAGACCTGACACGGCAACAAGAGAAATAAAAACCCCTTCAGCTTAAAAGTCATGCTGCAGTGGGTAACCCTGACCTTCAGCTTCCCCCCCACACAGCCCCACTCTCTTCTTCACGGAGTCCCCTAGACATTTACATTAACAGGGAAAGTTTTTTTGTTTTGTTTTGTGGAAAAAAAAATCACAAGGCAGTTGGTTTTCCCTTGGGGCAAATTAAAAGGAAATTTCCTAGACAATAGATTGATATTTCACCTGAGGCTTTTTTTTTTTTTTTTTTGAAGTCTTTTTGTAGTAAGAAAAGATGAACTCTGACAGTTCTTTCCAACTCTTTGGCCCACTACAGCTTATCTTCACCTGCCGTGCTGCCTGAGCAGACACCAAAGGGTGTTTCTGCTGGAACCACATGCCACAGCCCGTGCTTCAGCCTCCCTGCACTGGACATGAGGCCAGTTTCCGAGTCGCTCCTGTCCTCAAAGCCCATTTTAGTGTCATTTAGTGGCACCTCCATTTTCAGGAGGAATATGACTGCTCCTAAAGCGCCTAAACACAACCACCTGTCCACAAAGGAATATCCTTCCCTAGCTCCAGCTTCTGCCCATGGTCTGCCTGCTTTGTTAGGAGAGGAGGGGAAAGGCACGGCGGGCTGAGACTCGTCCTGCATTATTCACAYGCTGCTAGCCCAGGAATACAGGAGGGGCTGTCAGACCTAATCCAGGGAATGTTGAGCCCATTACTTGGATCTCATTTCAGAAAATAACACCATTCACTGACAGCATTTTTGAAAATACTGGACTAAACATACAAGCCTCTATAGACAGCATACATCCTCATCATAGCACTAGTGCTTGCAAACACTGATGATGGCCTTTGACACCTAGTCTACACACAAAAGGACCACCAAAAACTGCACCCCCGTTCTCTTGCTTACTGCCTGCTTGAGGAACGACTATAAAAGTCAGAAAGCACCATGACACAGTTAAAGATAACACTGTCACTCTCAGCCCAGCATCTGGATTGCAGTGGGAATATATGAGTTTGTAAATAAAAAATAAAGCAACATATATAGCCATCTACCACTCTACTTATATATCAATTAATTTATAAATATACGACCTATAAACAACCCAAGTTGCCCTTGCTACCAGCACATCCACTCCTTCAGTGCTCCCCCACCTGCCCATATTTCTGTACACCAAACAGCATGTGAGCAAGACACCTTGCAAAACAGAGCTCTGCCTGCAGGAAGAAAGGGAAACTCCCGAATCAAGTCCAAAGTTTGCTGCAGAACAAGTTTGCAAGCTGCCTGCAGCGAGCTTGTGCAGCAGCCCCTGCCTGTACCACATCATTCTGCCCGTAACTCACCAATTCACACTCCCAGAGGCCACACAGCAGGAATGAATTTGCAGCACTTCTAGAAAGTGGAGCGCTAAAAAGCAGGCTCATTACCTGGACACATGGCTTTTCTTTACTCCATTGCATCAGATGCCAGATCCTTTGGTGGTGCAGATTGGCTCAAAAATTTGAAGTACTCCTTTTTTTTTTTTTCCTCCTTTCCCCGTTCCTTTCRTTCATTCGTTCATTCTTTCATAAAAAATGACGCTTGATTAAAGTTAGCTTAAAATTGCTAAGACTAAAAACGGCATAAATGTTTATTTCAACTTCCTAGTGCAGCAGTGTACCGAAGCCCAGCCCGCCCAAGCCTCTTTAGCAATGGAGTGGTTTATTTAATTTGTCAGTATAATAGAAGCAGCTGAGTGAGAGACAGAGAATGCAGTGTGGTATAAAAGAAACAAAGGCTAAAAGTACCACTATTTTGATTCCCTTTTTAAAATTACTTCCAAAGTGTGGTATCTATTGTGAAGAATAATGCTGAACAAAGCACAGTGTCTTGGCAATATTCACAGAGCTCATTCACAGAGCCAGTTCTGTCTGTACATTCAGAGGTAGAATACACTTATAAATGATGCATTGGAAGGACTATAGTTCCTATTGTATTCCCAGTGTAAACAAAAAGACAGACAGAAGCTGAATGGCATATGGGCAGCGGGACCACACTTTATTCAATCATTCCAGCACCATTGTGAAGGTAAAATGCAACGCAAGTTTTTCACCCTCTAACTTCAAATCCAGTAAATGCATTTGGGTTTGGGTTAAAAATCTATATGTATCATGATAGATCTGGTGGTAATTGTGTACACCTCAGTGGAAAAGTGATCTATAAAACAACCCACAAAAAGGGAAAACTGTCAAGTCTTGGACATCATTCCCAATGGGAGTAAGGGGCCACTGGGGGAAACTGGCTGAAAAGGGGTCTCTGCAGCATCTGTGTGAGTGCTGGATATGGAGAGCCCAAACGGTCTAATGGAGTGTCTGCAAAAGCCACAATGGAGGCTGAGGTGCTAAAACGATCATGATTTTTGCATTGCTTTTCAGGAGGCTCTCCTCTCTATAGAAGAAGAAAACTGTATGGACTGGAGTCTCTCTCTTCCCAGTGTTATCTCCCATTTACTAGCAAGCCCAGATTGTCCAAGTTGGCAAATAGATGTCAGCAACTTTGCCAAATGAACCTAAAGAGCCTTTAGTAAATAAGGCAACATTCTTGCTGAACTGTTAATGGTGATAGAAAGCATCTTTACAGTATTTGAGGGGAAGGAAAAGCCACTAATGTGGACGAAAAATTAAAATTAGACATGCCCTTTCCTCCCTTGCTGTTTATATCTGAAAGCAGGAAGCTTTATGATCACTAACTCCTCTCACTCCCTTTATATTTTCTGCTCTTACATAAAAGCTCACGTGCTGGAACTCTGCTCGCTGGATTCAGTCTTTCTGATTCATGCAGGCATGCCTGTGTCTGTGCGATACAGCGTATCAGCTGCACATCACACCACTCGGTCCTATTTGGAGGGATTTGCGCAAGTTGTGCTAAGGGACCAGTCTGCCTTTTCCATTTTTCTTTTGGTCCTGATGCATTTTTTTCTTGCATACAGTGGATGGGTGATCACTGCGGACAAGCTCCAATGATYAGTTTAGGATTTGTGTGTTTGGTTTTGCTCAGTATCTGCAGGTGAGGGCCAGGCAGGATTTCACACCTGTTTGAATTCTTTGGATAACACTGTGTTTTGGAGACCAAGAGAGTTTTCCATTCAGTATTGGAGCCACTTGGAGATGAGCCTGACCTGTTCTGGTATTAAAAAGTCTGGCAGAATTTGTGTTGTTCTGACATAATGGAGATACTGTGAGTTTCTGTCTTAGATAAATCTTATCAAGATCTAGCATGATCATATGAATACAAGAAAGCTCCAGATAGGATTATTCAGCTTGATCCCTAAAGCTGAGTGCCTGCCTCTCTTTATGTGTACTTATATCCTTCAATTAAAATTGAATCTGGGAATATGTGTCCCTAAATACTAAATTCTTTTATTCTATTCACGGAAACATAGTACTTGTATTAAACCATGTTTGATATTTCCAGAAGAAAAAATGCGATGTTTTTGTTGTGAGCTGTTGTCTTCTAGAATTGATACCAAGAAATAAAAAATATTTTAGTGACTGTTCAGATGACAGATTTATATTAGAGTTTTTTGTGCCCTCCCACTAGGGGTTTTCTCTGCTGGGGCTGAGTTAGCAGAGATGGCAGCCTGAAAAGCGTCACCACATGCTGTAGTACTGTGGCTAGAGTTTGATCCAAAGTCCCTCAACAGAGTCATGAACACACTCCTTTGCACATGAGTGGTCATGACCACAGGCAGTGTTGCTAATGTCACCATGTATGGCTAGCGGATGAGGAAAAAACAAAGACTGTAGTAACAAAACAAAATGGCTAAACACCAACAGAAGTGAGCTTGGAACTTGGAAGAGCCGAGTAGACTTATCTCTATGTAGAAGTTCTAACTGAAGTTCTTTTTCTCTTGATAGAAATTACATGAATGAAAAGAAAATACAGAATGTCAGAAAACACATGTGAATGAATGTCTGAGTTTTTTGTATTTCCCAGTCAGAAAAATTTTCATTCCTGAGAAATTAATAAGGATGGACAAATGTCAGGCTGACACTACTGGTTGCTGAAGGCCAAAAAAAATTATTGCTGACGTCACAGTTCATCTGTAAGTTCCTAGAGTTTGGATGGATAATATAGATCAAACACTCATCACCACCACTAATGAAAAACTGAGTTTCAAAATGAGCCAGGCTTCACTAGAATTTTCACATTCGGTAAGGTTCTTGCATCCATGCTTAGACATTTCACAATAGGGATCTAGATTTTCAGATGTTATAGACCTCTCCACACCTCTACGCACTGGAGCTATATGAGCCAAAGAGGTACAAAAGTAGATTGTTTTTATTTGGCATGTTAGTATAGATTTGTTTTGTGATTATTCCACCAAAATTAAAAATAATCTTTTTTCTGTCATTTATATTATGACTATATGATTTCACAGTGGCAATGGTCTGCAGCAATTTTTGTAACCTRAAAGATTTGAAGCAAAGATTAAGTCAACTCATAATGTCTAAAAAGTGAGCTGCAAGGTATGAGTGTGCTAGAAGCAGGAGTGAAATTTGTGTTTTCTTTACATATAAAGACACTCTATGTTATATACCCAAAGATATTCCCATTAACTGTTCCAATTAACATGAATAGGAGGGKTTTTTTTTGCCTAATGCAGGAAAAAAAGACTCATCTGCTAATACACCACTATCATTTGCTCTCTTCCTGAGGAAAAAGTCCTCTTTACAGCACTTAAATTCTTGGAGAGCTGGATCAACAGCCATAACAGAGTGTTCATTTATAAAGAAAAAAAATGTGCCACAAACAGACCCTCTGTCTTAAGTGTTAAATTTCAGTGAATGCTGCAGCATATTGCACATAGTATTTGGGACAGTGGTGAAAATGGAATATTTAAGCAACATAATAGAGAAAGATACTTCTTACTTGAAAGTTTAACACCATATAGATAACATGATTGTTATGAATGTGTTTATATGAGAGCAGAAATGGTAATTCCTAATCTATATGCTTTATTAAAAACAAACTAATTCAACTTGAATTTCAGCTACTGAATACTTTTAATCTACAAAAGGACCAATAGCAATTTAGAGAAAGAATTTTTGGAGAAATTGTGTAGGGAGTACTTTTGAATTAGAAATACATTCAAGAAAATTGTAAGATGATTGAAGATAATTCATTAATAGATAAAGAGTGACATGATTTAATACATTATTCATGATATATTATTCTCTTAACTCCCTCATTATTGACCTTCTGGTTATTTTTTAAAAAGTTCTAGTGGAAGCTGTTCTTTACCAAAGAATATCCAGAATTCTTGACATAGCTAAAAATAATAAAATATGAATAAAATAATAAAATATGAATATGAATTATGTGGCTCATGTATATTTTATATTTTGCTGAAGATTATAAAACCTCTCACATTAGGTCCACCTGGTATGACTTCTCTAACTGCAATTAGAAAAGTGTCTTTTCACATCAAACGCCATATGACTTGCCCATGTTTTCTATTGCAATTTTAGAGTTCAGGAACCATTCACTCAAACACTGTTCTGACCTTCTGTAATTATTTCGTAATCGAATTCYATTTTATGCAGCTTTTTACCAACACACTAGAGAAGCTAGTGAATGCACTGAGCAGACAAAGTGTTCCAGGTGTAATGGACTGACCGAAGTCTGGTTTCCTATGGATTTGTGTTCTGCCCATATCACAATAAACCAACTTCTCCCAGTTTTCTTTCTACAATACCCTCCACTCCTGTACATATCAAAGGCTCTCTTTTTCCGTGTCCCCACTCTGTACTTCTTCTCCACTAACTTTTACTATRTTCTATTCTCCTTCTAGAATTCCTTATGGCTCCCCACAGCTTCCCAGATTATTTGATGTGCCTGAGGAGCCTCATAAAAATCTTCACAGATTAATCASTTCCCTCCTTTGTCTCTAAGCACCAGCTGAGCAAGATGCAGTGTGCTCTGTGGCCAATTTTGTGCTGCATCGGTGCTTATTGACTGCTCAGTGTTTATCTACTACCTTTCAGAAAAGAGAATGTTGGTGCTTGTAGTACTGTCTTCAGTTCATTGGTGGGGGGTGATTGGGGGGGTGATTTCATTTTCTTGCCTTTCCACAGCTGCTGCATTTCTTGAAACTAGTAGACACTGCCAAATTTGGGAGACTTGCGAAAAGACGAGAGTGAGCGATAGATTGTGTAAAACTACATTTTTTTTGGAGGGAGTTGATGGGGAGAGTTGGGGGGGCGGTTTCCAGGTTAAAGTGGACTTAAAAGATAAATAGCATTTTATGAATAGTAAATGGTATTTTCAGGCTATTATAGTGACTTTGAACCGTTTGTGTCTCACGTAAGTTCAAATCAGGCTCAACGATTTCATATCATCCTGTAAAACAGTGGAATGGGAAAGGCAAACCSTATTTTCTTGTCCAGTCCTCTGTCTCCTGGTGGACTTCTTGGCAAATGGACATATGCCATTCATTTCTTGTCTTCAGTTTTCTTCTCTCCTGCAATTCCCTTCTGTCTTCCCCTGTTCTTTTTTTCACAGCCTTCTTCCCTAATTGTATTACAGTAAAGCTTCTCTGTTCTAATCCTCTCTCTTGCTACCTCAATTCACCACCTCTGTATTACAGAACTTGGATTCTTGGCCTTTGATTAACTAACTAGATGTTACCTCACTTTCGCTTTATATCCTTAATAAATATTTTTCTCCATTGAAAGACATTTTTCTCCCTTAGGCATTTCTTTTCTCTTCCTACTTTTGTTTTTCTCTGTTTGTTATTCCTTTATTTTATCCTTTAGTTTTCTGKTTTTTCTTCTCAGCATCCCATCCCCAATTCTTCCTTCAAAAATCTTAACTCTTAATGCATTTTTGTTACCTTATAAGCTATGTTTGTTTCCAAAATGTTTGAATATTAACAGTTTCTGAATCATCAAGTTTTCAAAGCTCTCTGTTCCACAAGAGGGTTGATTACTTACTTCCAAGAATGCAAAAGTGAAATAAATTACTAACAATAAATTGAACTAAGACTGATAAAAATATTTCACACTTAGAAAATATTTGTCACTTGACTATTATATGTAGATGGAAAAAAGTCTTACAATTATTACCTTCTCTTGACATTAAAATGTAGATAGTATAAGAGTCTAACAGGAGGAAAGTAGCAATATTTTCTTTCCCAAATTCCTGTTTTAGTTGTGCTTGACCCCACATACATCTCAAAATAGCTAAATCTCCCACAAGTAACCTCTCCTTAGCCTGATATATTTCAGTGCCATTCTACTGACTATACATTACAGATTGATTAAAGATTTGTTAGAATGGAAGGGGTCTCCAGATTTATCTAGGCAGGTTTTCCTGAGTAGATCCTTAACATCTGGGTTTGCAGTGATTGCTGGACAGGCTGGACTTCTGTGCCTCAGAAGAGGGGGAGGATGCTTACATGTACACAGTTCACACAGCACTTGGCATAATGCATTTCTGTTTATGAATGCAGTTGCTATTTTTTTCCATAACTCCATGGTATTTTGATTAGTTATATGTTTTCTGAAATATAGATAYTTTTTCTTACAGACCATGTGCTCTAGTGCAACAATAACAAAAAGTCTAAAGGAAAAAGTGCTGGCAGACATTTTTGCTAAAAAATTTCTACATTTATTTTAGATGTTCTAAAACATCTTCTACATCTCTCYATACTAGAATTACTCTGGGGAAAACAATCACTGAACAGCATTAGAACATGAAAGAATTTGCCCGGGCAAAGCCCATCAGTCATATACTCGACAAATGTGATGGCAGCTCGTACTTCCCTGAGGTCGTAATAGATGGCAATAATCAAAGGCAGGAAAGGAACAGAGGCATTCTTTCAGTTTGGGCCTTATGCACCTAAGGATTTGACTGCAGTTAATCAGGGTATACACTGAGGYAGCAATAGTTTGCCACTCATTATGGTGAGATTGTATGTGTAGTTTAAGGCCTGTTGTGATACGTGTCAAGTGGAGTTTTGGAGAAAAAACATGTAATTTGCACCCAATTTTGGACCTTTTCAACCAATGGGCCTTTCAACATTACCTGTAACTGCACTGTCCTCTGTGCTCTCTGTAAGCTTTAATAGTAAAGAGTTTGTATTTTTTTATCATTTATGAAAACAGTGCAGTATGAAGATGAGTACCTATAAGCCCACACTATAAGCAAATCTCAATAGTGAGGTTTCTGCCTCCAGTGATCTGCAAGTCTATCCACTGGGAGAAATGTCATATGCTACTAACCCATTTTCTCCTTCAAATCAGACTTTTGTACAGTCTCTTAAGACATCCAGTAATTTTCTACTGCCATGAATTGTCATGGCCAGATGGACACTGTAGAGGAATCCTTAAATGCAATGGCCTTTGAATAGTGTCATATTGTATGCACTGTCTTAAGCTTGAGAGGACAAGTACTCCCTTGTAAACATGTTGAGAAAGCATTTCACTAAGACTTGAATGCCTTTAATCATGGTTTGATCAATTGTTTCTGTGGATCTTCTGTAACAAATAACCACCTTTTCCATGACTGTTGTCAGAAAAATCTATCCCATTTCTGCCAGTTTCTAGCACCTCTGCTCTCTGTGTAACAGCTCAAGACCTTCCAGATGACTTTTCCTTTCAGTTCTCTTGGGTTTAAGGAAAAAAAAAAAAAAAAACCTCAGGTATGTACTCCATAATTAATCGCTTCTTTGCAAATTCCTTTTAATGCCAGTTGTTTGTATCTTAAAAGTTCCTTGTATCTTAAAAGTGCCAGTCTAACCAAGAGCTTCCTTTTCTTATCATGTGTCTGTCCTATCTTCCTTCTTAATCCAACAATCTCATGGTCCAGATGAGTGAGAAACTAGAATGAGGGCAAGTAATCAGGGAATGGAAGAAGGACAGCATGGGTCTTTTCAGGATTTAGCTGAGGTGGTCAAATACATCAGCATACCCAACAGCTTGTGACTACCAACTGAAACACARTGCATGGGAACTGTATGGTTGTTCCGTGTCCTGCTTCAGGCAAAAAAAAAACTGCCCAGGCCACATCCTGCACTGGCTAAAACACCCTGGCTCAGTTTGCCTGAAACTGAGATTCTCATAGATATTTATTTATTCCCCTAGGGCTCTGTAACTTCCAGTGCTGATGTGGGAAAAAATACTTGGTGTTGGCAATGTTTGAAAGCCATGTAGCTGCTTAATGGGAATGTAACTGGATCAGTTTAATTAATTTGAACTGATTGGGAAATGACACCTTTACAGTTCAACCTGTGTGTCTTTGTGTACAAGTGATTTAAATGTGTYTGTTTTTCTGGCTTAACCAGGTATATAATTCAGGTTAAGGTCTGGTGTGTTCTCAAATTAAATKGCAGCATTTGAAGTAAGCTGCTGAAATACTGTAGAACACAAATGAAAAAAGAAAAGAGATCGAATGAGTCACTGTTATGATTATTAATCTGTACCAGTTTCTTCAGTAGTCTTGTTCACAAAGCTTTATTTAAAGGAAGAAAGCTTAAAGCTTTATGTATATAACTACCTTTAAGCGTATACACATTCCAGTTGTTTTTATGCTTACATCAAGCATATGCTTATGTGCTTTGCTAGATCACAGCTAAAGTTTGCAGGAACAGACCTAAGTTTAAAACCTGACATTGCTTGAACTTTATGTTGTTCCTGTCTTATTGCAATGGCAGTACAATAAAATAGCAGAGACATTATTAGTCTGAATAACACAGTTTAAACAATTATAATAAATTTGCTCTTCAAACTGAATAAAGTTAAATTGATTGTTTAAGGAACATATGACTGTGTTCTTATATTTGATAAAAATAGCTGATGTTATAAAATATCTCACACTCTTTGTATTTTTAAGGATGAAAGGAAAATCAAGCAATTCTTGCTCTACATATGAAGTAGCCAGAGGGCAAACCAACCAAAATCACCACAGACAATAGGAACCCAAATAAATTGTCAAATAAACAAAAGTAAAGAGCTAAAAGTGTGAGTTTACTATAAGCTGTTTTCTATAATAGCCCTCCCACTCCATGAAGGGACAAAAATTACTCRTCCCTTGTGAAGTACATCACATCTCACTTTCTTTTAATGTATTAAAACTGCACACTGAAAAAGGCAGAGTTGACTCCTAGGGAGATAATGTTAAGTGAGCTCAGAAAACCAAAGTTTAGAAAAATACTTTCATTTTCTTTTTAGTATTGCAACAAATGTATTCATCTGCCTAGAAAATTTGGCATTTTAAATAACTTTGTGCTTAARCTCTGTCAATTTGATCTCACAAGGTTAATTATTTCTACAACAGTCTTGCCAGAAAAGATTGGAGCGCTTACATCTTTCCATTTATCCTTACTGTTTGGGGAGATGGTGGAAGATGAGAGTATGATGATTGGCTTGAATGTTTCCAGGTCTCTTATTTTCTCTCTAAAGTTGTCTCATGTCTTATTAGCTTCATGTCATAGCACTCTTTTTCATTGGCTTCACTGACATTGCATTTCTCGTATGGTCTATTGATGGGAACATCAAATCTGCTTCTGAACATCCATCACTACCTACCAAGAAAAAGCCCCAACCCCATTATTAAAAAAAAAGATAATGAATCAAGGTTACTAAAGGACTAGTGAGAAATGGAACTGATTTACTGGGGGAAAAGAAAAAGTTTCAAAACATCATTTTTGTAAAATTGACATTCAGCATTTTGCTGCAGTAAACAACCATCAACATTCAACAAAGCCTCTTGGGGGTTTTCTAGAAGAGACAAGCTTTATCAGCAATTGCATATTTGTTATTGACGCTGTTCTTTGCAGYGGCATAGTTGACACAATGGGGGATTAACCCTCACGCAAGGCAGTGTGACAACTCATCAGTTGAAAAACAGAACCTGGTCTAATGTTAGTTTTTTAACCAGCATTAAAACTGCTGGCGTAGAGGATCCCTTAAAAACAATGAGACAAAAGCCCTGCGGTGGTTTGTGGGGAACCTTGATTTATTTTAAATGATAGCAAATTGTGCTTTCCTTTCTGAAAACAAAAATATTTTCACCCATCAAAAAGCTGGAAATAAGCAGAACAGAAAGATGCTTTTTCTGTTATCATCCTCTTCTATATTTCACCTCCCCTATTCTGGCACTTTCCATTTACCTGGCAGTTTCAGCTATCAGTGGTTTCTTTTCCTTTTGTTTTAAATGTAAATGAAGATCTAGCTAGCTTAAAAAGATGTTGGATTTAAAACATGCTAAGCGTTTGGGGTAAAAGTCTCTGTCACTTGGCCATTGTGAATTAAAAATTCAGTGGATAGAATTCCCAGTTTTTAGTACTGCAAGTAGAATTTGCCTCTTTGAGAATGTGGGGAGGCTGACAAGACACAATAGGCACTCCCTTCCTCCTCATTTCCAAACAAAATCACTGCTGCTTTGAAATCAGAAAGGTCATAACTTTATTTAACTAGCAGCAGGACTTTATCATAATTAGTGTATTAAATCATATAAAGAAGTAGTAATAGTAGTAGTGACCATTCCCTTTGCAGTGATTTGCACTTAGATCAGCAACAGCAAAGTCATCTAGCAGGATCAAGGACACCAGAATTAAAACATGTGTAAATTAAACACGTGAAGTGCACAATATGTGGCAAATTAGCACAGAAAATACTGAGAAAAGTGCATCTTCGGGGTTTGTCTGCACACCATGATGTGACAGGTATTATTGCCCTTTGTACAATTATTTAAACCCTGTAGGAATTCCCAGTGTCAGAGTATGTCAGCATACTGTTATTAGACAAGTTTAATTAGGATCTACCCTGCTGCTCCTAACAAGTATTTAATTAACTTCTAGGCAGGGTAATTAGCTTTAGATTGTGGCTGATTTTCTGCCTCACCTTCTGTTGACACTTGGCCTACAGTAAGGCAGCTTGCTTTGCTGACAGTGTAATGGATAGTAGCGCTGGGAAGACTGATATCAAGCCTGACTAGTCTAATAAAAAAAAAAAAAAAGAAAAAGTAAAAGAGAAAGAAGATGAAGATAAAAGACAAAATAATGCCTACCAGGTCATGGTCCAAGGGCTTAAAAAAATGCTACCCCCTGGAAAGGCAGACAAAAAAAGCCTGGAAACAGGAATCTGAGTTTAAGCATTTCAGGAAAATAGGAAAATGTGACATTGAAAATATCAAATGAATAAAGCAAAAGGATTTGAAAAGTTTTCATTTCATGTTTTTCCTTAAAGTGGATAAACTGGATAAATGATGAAGCTTAATTGCTATTTACATAGTACCATTGAAATGTGCCTGTACTTTTCTGAATAAAATCTTTCCAATGTAAATATATCCTTGAATTCCTGCTCTAAAGAAATATGCCTCAATTCTCGTTAGCACAATAAAGAATATGCCACAAAGTGAGAATTTAAAACAATTAGCATAGGGCAAATGAACTGTAGCAAATTGGTCAGGTCACTGTTTAACCCGTTGGTGGCTTCTTGAAGAGCTATGTGATTTCTAAGTGTGCAGCTTTTGATATATGTTATGCTATTCTTCTACTCAGTCCTGATATATCATTAAAAATAATGGGGCTGCATTCAGTGCCACAGCTACAAAAATTTGGGGGCTAGGGGGAGGGAACACACAGGAATTTAAAACCTTTTCCCTGTCATTAGGACAAAAGGGTTATAATTCTCTTTCATTTTGAAAGAAGAATAATTTTTTTTCAAGAAGTCTTTTAATTTTTGGAGTACCCCAGGTATCTGAGTATTGGTTATCCAAAACCTTCTTTAGCAACAGAAATACGAAAGCATTACTCCAAAGCATTACATTTGGTGGAAATTCTAGTGCTGAGATTTGCACCATTTTTATAAAATGTGGGAATGTTCTCTAGTAACCAGGTGTGGGCTTCTAAAACGGGGGAATTCTAGCAATCACTAAAATGTTGCTCTGAAGGGGACCTATATCTTTCACACGCCTTTTGATTTTTACATCCCAGGGGCCTCATAAAGGCTGGTGTTAGTTTTACATTTCAGCTCCACAATGAGGCAGCACCACCCCTGAGCAGAGTGTGTAGAAAAACAGCCCTAGGGCTGTAGCACTGCTCCATAGATATCCCCTGCAGGTCAGCTGAGAATGGCTTGCATGAAATTGTTCCAAGAATTTTAAAAGTTTCAGTCCTGTAAGCTGACCATCCCCTCTAAACTAAGGCCAAATATTGAATTGCAGGTGTCATGAGATGGCCAAGAAACTACACCCAGATCTTATCTGTTGGAAGTCATGATACACATCCTGGGACTACTGGAAGGGCCCATCAGATCCAGGTGCTTTTAGCACAACAGTGAACTTGAAGAGTCATTTAAACTAACAACTGTAATTCTGGACCTGGACAGACTGGACAACTGGGCACTGAGAAACCTCATGAAGTTCAACAAGGGCAAGTGCAGGGTCCTGCACCTGGGAAGGAATAACCCCGGACACCAGTACAGGCTGACCTTCTGGAGAGCAGCCCCACAGAGAGGGACCTGGGCGTCATGGTGGATGACAAGATGACYATGAGGCAGCAGTGTGCCCTGGTGGCCAAGAAGGCCAACGGGATCCTGGGGWGCATTAAGAAGAGCATCTCCAGCAAGTCAAGGGAGGTGATTGTCCCCCTATACACAGCCCTGGCGAGGCCACATCTGGAGCACTGTGTCCAGTTCTGAGCTTAGCAATAACATAATACGTAATACTGAATAGCCAAAGAATGACCATTTGGGTGACTCTAGAAATGCCTGCTTTTCTCCACTGATTATGGAGAGACTGGAAGGTAACTAGCTCAGATGTGGACATTGACTTCAGTCGAGGTAAATTTCATGCACAGAATCACCAGTGCTGCAAAACTAGCAATACAAAAAGAGCAAGGAAGGGCCAGGAAGCAATAGCCTTCAACATTTAGCAGCTGCTACAGTAGTAGATCTTCAGTGGAGAACTTCAGAAGTGTCCTGTAATAGCTCTCTGCAGGGATCCCAAACTTGGTGTCCCTCTTGCACCCCAAAACCGTCCCCAAGGGCCATTCCTGTTCCAGGGAGGAGCRGGATGTCTTCTTCCCCCTCATCCTGCCCTAGAATGTTATTTATTTAACTTCAAATGCTTCAAACTTCAAATGCATGCCCACAAACTGAAGCATTGGAAGTTCCACAGGAACTTAAGGAAACATTTCTTAACAGTGAGGGTGACAGAGCCCTGGAACAGGCTGCCCAGAGAGGTTGTGGAGTCTCCTTCTTTGGAGATTTTTAAAACCCGCTTGGATACAGCCCTGTGCCACGGGGGACCCTGCGTGTGCAGTGAGGTTGGACTAGATGACCTCTGAGGTCCCTTCCAACCTTAAGCATTCTATGATTCTATAATTCTATGATTCTATGRATAATTACAAGAATAAATAATTTCAGATATTATTGATTTGTGAATAGTGACATTAAAATAAATTCTGAAAATTTAAAAAATGGGATTTTTTTTTGAGATTGCAAGGATAATCTCTCACTGATAGGGAAATCAGATCTCTTGTATCTAAAATTGGTTTAACTGAGATATGCCTCAGATGCCTCAGATGCCTATTCTCTTAACCGAGAACTTAGTAAATTTATGCTGCTTTTTTGCTGTTMTTTAAAACAAATGTGAAACTGGAGTTAGACTGAAGACTCTGGGAGAAGCCAGGTGGCATTTTTTATGTGTTAAAGAAATMTCTGTTGAGTAAATCATTATCCAGTCTTCCCTTTTACACAGCCATAGAGCCAGGGCTAGTAAGGAAAAGAGAAGAGTGGGGAAAACTCTGAAAATGTTCAGAAATATTAAAATATGCAGATCATGCTTTCTCAGGCTAGATGAGCAGTGTTCAAGAGCACTAACTAGAAAGATTTGAGGAGTGTCAGATCAAACTTTGACAACTGAAATTGCTATGACAGCCAAGGGAATTTTAAGATCTATTTCCCTATCCTGAGGATGCTCACAGCACTGCAGCCTGAGGACTTGGAAACACAAGTTAGAAGAACCTACATCACTCTGCGGAGAAAGCAAACCTCTAAGACTTTTTTTTTTTGTATTTTTTTTGTATTTTTTGCTGATAGAACAGTCCCCAGCATGTCTCTGCATACCAACTTCCCAGTTAGGCGCTTTGACTGTCAGGTCCAGAGCATGCCATCTGAATGACACACAATTATGGAAGTTTGGTTGGTGATGGAAAAATGTTGTCAGATTATTTTACATAAGGAATACTTATATTTTGGGKTTTTTTTTCAATCTTATTCAAAAACATCTTTGTAAATCCATATATGTTTTCCTTCCCCTCAGATACAAGCATGACACCTGTACTAGCACTCCTACGTGCCCTAAATCTTAYGCTGCTGGTAACAATGCTGAAGGGCATAAGAGGATCTGAAGGATGGCCTGTCATTAATTTGGAATCACTGTAGATATGGTCTCTTTCAGAGTCCAGTTAMAATGATCAGATAATATTGGTTTTGAGAAAAATAAAAGTAGATTTGAGTGATACAGATACCCATACCAAGGCCTGTSAAGAGACCTTAAAATAAATATATATCCTATTGTAAATATTTCAAAGATCAAGAGGACAAAGTACATTACAGAGAACCACACTGGAGGAGGGAAATGTGTATATGACCTTGTAGATGAGATCATTGATTCTGAAAGTTCTCTGCTTTATGTTGCAGTTACCTGTTTGCCAAATGCCTATTGTATATATTTTTAGCAAAAGCATCTTAATTATGAGATGAGTAAACCATTTATAGCAAAAATAGATATTAGAWTAATAGGATGTGTGATTAGTAGGAGTATGTGTAATAACTGAGAAAAAGGCAGTCTTTCTACTATTGGGATCCAGCCAGTTGCATGTACAGGTTGCACATTTGGAGGAGCTCTTGGATATTGTGATGAATCCCTACCATTAAGGTTTGCAGACAGACAAGCAGCTATTTGCTATTCCTTCTACGTGTAGTAAAATTCTGGATCCAAATGCCCTGTTGTATGGCAAACCTTTTAAAGCAGACAAATGCATATATATCAATGTTCATTATCATACATATCTACAGTCAAGATGAATTCTAGAGCCTTAATGAGGCTTGTTAAACATTTAACTCTAATTCTTTTTCTAGAACATGAAATGCACAACTTATCTCATAACCTCCTTGGCTTAGTTATCAGGAGCACTAATCATATCCCTGTGGGATTAGACAGAATTGGCTGTTTCTCCTGGCCTCGAAAGACCCCAGAGGTGCGATTATCTTGTGGCTACCACAGCCCTGTTGTGTCTCACTGGTTCAATGAAATAAATGAACTGTTAAATTGACACTTATAAATGAAGTTCCTGCTGGCCAGTTGACTGAATGGCATTTTGGAAATAAATAAATAAGAGAGAGAGAGAGATACCAGGGAATAGTAATTAAAAAAAAAAATCTTTCTTAATTCTATAGCTTGTTTTCTCCTAAAACCAGAAAGAAACTGGTATCACAGAGAGCTGTCCTCTTGCTCACTATTCCTCACTGCAAAGTCTGATTTCTGAGAAGCTGTAAGGCTCAGCATGAACAAGCAGAAAAACTAAGCAGAAAATATGACTGCTAGCTGTCAGAAGAAGGCATTTATATTGAGTGTATTAGTAGTTCAAATGCGTCAGTCACGGGAGACTGTTTGTCAGGTTACATCTCACCCAGAGCAATGTATTTGGCTTTTATCCTTGTGACAAATGATTTCTCAACTTCTGTACTGCTGGCAACCTGCCAAGAGCCTAAAGTAAGCACTCTAATACTCTCCCCCTCCTCTTACTGTCTAACCCAACCAACAGCTGTCTTCACAACTAGAAATCTCTCTTCCTCTCACACATGTACATGCATATATTGGTCACAGCAATGAGTAAGCCTCTCTCTCTCTCTCTCTCACACCCACACACATATATATACATGAACAGTTTATACAAATAACCTCTTTCTTATTTTCAAAAGGTAAGGAGCCCTGTTTCTGCATAGCTTTTGCTGGAAGTTGAAAAAAGAGAGACAGAATAGAAGGTCCCGTAAAAATCCTTCAATTATTCTATTAACTAGAAAAATTACAATAATGAAGATRAAAACAAATGTATTTTATCTCCCGCTAGCTTCTATTGCCAGGTTTGTAGTTTTCTTTTCCTAAGCAATATTTGAAGGACAGTTTCCTAGAGGACAGTTTTTATTTATTTATTTATTTTTTCTCATATTCYTCACATACCATTCCTGCTTCTCCCCACTCCTTACAGAATCACAAGGAACTGGACATCACACATTCAGGACCATTTTGTAGAAAGATTCTTGTTCTAAGATTTATCTTTTACCTTTTCTGTCATTCTTGTGGTATTTCTTGGAAGCACTTGTTGAATTTGGAGAATCAGAATTTGTCACAACATTCTAGAGGAGTCAAACCAGCGCCAAACTCAGTAATAATGTAAAACACTCTCTCTATTCCTGCTCAGCTTTCAGAAGATCGCACTTGGTAGTTCCAGTGTTATGCTAGGAACTCATTTTTCCTCTGGTCTGCCATCAAATATAGCTCTTTTCCAGATGTGATTSTTTTCAGGTTGTCCTGTCCACCACCATTTTAATATGGTCTTGTAGTTGCCGTTTAAGCATCAGGCTGCTTTCGGCCTAAGAACAAGCACTGAAATGTTATTTAATATAGCTAAGTCAGCTGTATTAAATTCTTTTTTKTTTGTTCAATTATTATTTAATTACTAAAAAATCTTGCTTTCTTGCATGGACAAATCCAGACTATTTTCTCTTTTAATAACATTTAATAGCCAGATTCTCATTTGTTGGTGGCCTCTTGATATCATTTACAGAGCAAGGTAGATTTAAAGTGAGGGGAAATTATATCAATTTCATGACTATTTCATGCTGAGAAAACATTGTAAAAAGGGTTTGATGTAAATCATAATGTAGATTCATATCTCTGTAGTTCGTTATATGTGAATTTTTCTCTCCAGTAGCTCCTGAAATCAGGTTCTGCTGTGCATGGAAGCCTGTGCTGGTTGTGCAGTGACAGTTTGTCCTGTAACAAATTGTTCCAGAGATAGGGTTTGGTGTTAGGAGGCTCGATGGAGGCTGCCTRCACTTCAGTAGTGCTGCTTTAACCATGGGATTTACTAAATCAGCATMAAGATTTTCTTTTGGGAATATATTTGAATTCCTATTGGGAATTAATAGAGGAGAACTAGCAATTTGTGTAATTAGCTTTTTCTTTCACATTTTAAAGATCCATAGATAAATAGATTGAGAAAATTATTAAATCCTGTGTGAGGCTGTGATTCCGTTGAAGGCAACAGTAGCTTTGACATTGATGCTGCTGTGACAGAATCTCCTCCTTAACATGTAGTGGATGTTATAATTCCACTTCAGTTTAACTAATGCTTACATTTATTTGGAAGAAATTACAACTTGCCCTGTCTACAGCAGATTTTTAAGACATGTTGCTATCTTGAACTACTTGCTGCTCTGTTTTCTGAGGGTAGTTATGCCTTGAGGAGTTAATTAAAAGTTTATCTCATATATTCACACATATATACATGCAGTCAAACTGGATTTTTGCACACCTGTAGCACTTTGTTGAGTAATGCAGAACTAGAAAGACTTTTAAAGCAAGCTAGATTCTTTTATGAAAAAGCTATTGAAATTTGTAATTGGTATTTGATGGTAAAGTACTGGTAAGTACTGAAGAGTAAAGCCTTGTGTGAAAATATGGATCTTTGGGTGATCTCATTGTTACAATGATTTAAACCTGAGACTTCTGTGAAACCCTCTGCTATAAGGTCTTGGAGAAGCTAACAAGCATGATATTTCACTGTTATTGGTATTTTCATTTTAGCAACACTGCTTTTTCATAGATCGCATAGGACACTATAAAACAATAGGATACTATATAGGATACTATAAAACAAGAATGATTAACTATACTGTATTTCTGTTTACAAAATTTGCAAGGAGACAGATAAGTCAGGGCAATATATTTCAGAAATGCTTATGATAAAAATAGCTTCGTTTTTGTTTTTACACCTAGAAACAATTCAAAAATAAAGTTCATGATAAAAAATCTTGCTAGATGATAATAAAATTTTCACGCTGGATAGTATGAACTGCTTTTTCCATATTTTACATATAAGAAAYGCTCCAGGTGACTCATCTGAATCTATGCTGTGCTCACAGCTCTCCTGATTTAGGTATTGCAGCCCATGGAAAATTAAACCATGATCAAATGTATATACATTTCTGTAACCAGCCATTTCAAATTCTGCAAATTGATGCATTTTACATAAATAAAAGGACCTGATTTTGTGCTTTGAAACCAGTCCTTTGCCTTCTGTTTGCTGCACAATGCCATCTGACTTCTTAAAAATCGGCAATTCCTTTTTCTTCATCTGCACCTGCTCTGCTTCAGAAATGTCACACAGTGAAATCTTGGACTAGTTCTCTTTGGTCTGATATTAGCTTTGCTGTCAAGAGCAAGCAAAATGTGAGGTGAGAAAAAAAAAAGAAAAAAATGCATAATTCAAAACAAGGAGAGGGTATTGATTCATGTAAATAACCAGTACATATAGTACATTACAATACCATTTGGGGGGGAAAAAAAAAAAAAAAACAAACCAAAAGAATTGAAAGACTCCTAGATCAACACATTGGCAAATATCTCCAAAACAGACATGTTAGCTGATACCATGAACCTACAGAGATCATACAGTTGCACTGCCAAAACAATGAAGTGAGGTGCTTTTCTATATGTGTACTGTAGTTTTACTGACTTTTGTGGGACAATTCAGATTTTTAAGTTTAAAGCTTCTGTGTAATTGGATTGAAGTGCTATAAAGAAATTTCATTCTCTGTGTTATAATGAAATTCAGAAATGGTTAGCACATTGTAAATTCCCATGGAAATGATTTAGCTGAGGATTTTTCCCTAATTATTATTTAAATTTTATAGCACATTTGCTACATACTTCCCTGCATTTTAAATGGACCAAATAGTGAATGTTGAGAAGTGTTAGCTTGAACGGAAACCATTTTGTCAAAGTTTTTCCTACTACAGATCATCCCACTCTAAGGAGAATGTTTAGTCCGTGTCTGTGTTTTAGTCTGTTTCCTGAAATTTTTCAGAGGAGGGAACTCTCCTGTGTGCAGATGTGTGAGAGAGCAACTAGATTGCCTCAAACCCCTGAGGTTCCAACCAGGAAGCAGAGAAGGACTTTGGCCTCGAGTCTTTCACTGAAACTCTGACATTTGCAAAGTGTTTAGGCTTCATCAGTCCTGCCTATTGTAGCTAAGATCAAATCATATTGCCACATCTCAAGAGAATCCAGTTGAAGACTTTGTCCTCCAGCTCTTGCTGCGAAAGGTGGGACTAAGGAATTGAAGAACTAGAGAGTGAACAGGGAAGCCAAGTGGGGAGACAAAACTGCCTTAACTGAGGTATATAAGCAATGAGCAACTGTTTTCCTAAAAGAACTTCTAGAAGTCAGAAAGATAGAGAGAAGGTGGACTGGGATGATAAGGATTGTGGAAAAATTTCCATACAGGAAAGATTAAATACCCTAGTGCTCTTTTGACTAAGAAAAAGTTGATTGAAAAGATTTGTAATCCTGAAGAGAAAAGCTGAACAGAGAATGTTTATTCTGTGTCTTACGATACAAGAACCAGGTGGCATTAATTGATYTTATCAGGGAATATGTTCAAAACAAGCAAGGAGGTTCATTTTATTGCAGTAAAGAGCTATAAAGTGTTGTGGTTATGCAAAAGCTCCTTTACTTCAAAAGTGATTAGATGAGATCATGGAAGAAAAAATGCATGAAGGAGAAATACATTTGGGGATCCCTCTTCAGCTTAGAGCATCCCTGGATCTTTGTTTTCTGAGAGCTGTGAGCCCCCGGGTACCTTGCATACTTTCCTGGCCATGGAAAGAAAGGGCTATAAGACAAAAMACAAAACAAAACAAAACAAACAAACAAACCAAAACAAGGAGAAAACGATGAAAATGACAAGTGACAGAAAGGGAGCAGAGGCTAAGGCCCACAGGGCTGAAAGTGCGTAACAGGGGATCTAGATGGAGCCCAGAGCATTCCAGCAGCTTGCACTGCTCCCTGGACATGCCGAAGGATGTTGCCCGGTCCCAAAGTGTGATAGGAAAAGGGAATAGAGACTGTCTCCAAAGCCMCTCAATCGTCCATCTCAAACATCCTTCTCCTGGTGGTGTGAAAGACCTGCTTTCCTCCTGYCAGGAGGAAGCTGTGAGGGGGGGCTGTGACTAGGTGAGTCTCTGGGAGGGAAGGTGCGAATAAAAATATGAGGGGGGGAGAAATTGCTGCCAGAAAGAGGTTTGGGAGGATGGCCACTGTGGGCTGGAAGCAGGGTCCTGGATCTGAGGAGACTTAAGTCTGAGCAAGTACAGCTGTTCCTAACCTTTGCACAATGATACCTGCACAGGCACTGCTCTGGTTGTGAAGCTTTTGATACAGTGAAGGAATATGTTCATGGAAGCAGAAGAGCAGTCATGAATAGAAAAGATGAAATATCAGGTGGATTTAGGACAATAGGTTTCTGTTGACACTATTCCTTTAAACACTCTTCTTTTGAATAGTTTTACATTTTCTTGARGAAATACATACATAAATAAAAAAAAGAAATACATACTAAAAATTGCACCAGATAATTTAATGTTGGCTTAGCTTTGTATTAACATAATTTCTCTGCTCCACTGTTTCTCCTTTTCTCCTGTCTCACAGAATCCTTTACTTCTGCTTTCCCTGAATCARTTTTCAAGGCCTGCATTCTCCTGGCCAAAGATGAATGGGTCTTTAATCAAATACACTTTCTCACATGTAGAAACAGACATTCCTGTGATCACTTGGTCAGTCCTCTGTTTCTCAGGGATCGAGCCAGGGATGCACAGAAAGAGGGAGCTGTACTTCCATACTGTTTTAAAAATGATTTAACTTGATAAGTATGAAATTACATTTCATTACAAAGTTAATATAAGTGAATGTAATCAGATAATTAAAATGGGTAATGACATGATATTTACAATTTATAATGGTTTTTTATTATACTGTATATAATGGCATTATCAAAATTCGTTCTGAAGATTTTTTTCTCTTTAATTGGCCTTTTCATACAAAACAAGTGATCTTAAATGTTTTATAATTTTCTGCTTGAATCCTTTACATTTTACTGCATAGATATAAAACATTCTTAAGTGTTTTAGTAATAGCATGGCTATTTCTTTTTTTTTTTTTTTTCTTCCCCAAAACTAAAAAAAACCTGCAGCTCTTTTTAAGGTGTGGTGCAAGAAAGGCTTTGAAATATTCTAATTTCCATTCTTTTTATTGCACACCACTTGAAGTGAGTAGAATTGTTAATAAGAGGCAGCATGTGGGCAAAGCCCTACCTTGGCTAGTGAGTGACCTCAGGTCTATTCTCCTGGGCAAGTCGACTCTCCTATGCCTTGGTTTCCCCATCTGTAAAAGGTGGATAATAATATTTCATCTTATCTGTGAAATATGTTGTAATATCAAGGTGAAAACTGACAAATATTATCACAAGGAGAGGAAATTAAGAATTCATAGAAGAAATTAAGACAGACTTTAATTGTAATGAAGGCAYTCCACTTTACTAAACACCCAGCTTGCCTAATTTATGAATATTGGTGAATGTCCCCTACCCCCTTCACATAAAGCTCAGATAATTGGTCTTTGTTCAGGGAACTGCCTATGGGTTGGAATAACAGCAGGAGCTCCCTTTGTGAGTGCTTTGGGCCCAGCTCCAAAGGTCTCCTCAATACTAGTGTATTCAAGGCTGCTACAAACACAAGGCCTGACTCCTGCCACTTGGCTTACTCCACTTTTATGTTAGAGAAATTCCATATAAAATGACGGAGTTGCTCATGCAACATAATACTGAAGTAATTCACTGGATTTCAGTGAAAATACTTCTGTATAAACCTGAAGTGAAATGAAGACTGACTACAGTTTAAAAGGCTTAAATCTTAGTTTAAGATTCTGATGCAACTGTCAGTGTCAAAATACGACAGTGTTCTGTTTTGTGAATGCTTGATATCTTTTCTGCATGAGAGGAAATGACCACCCTGAGAAGGACATTGACTCTAAGTCCATCTCACCACTATCTCGTGATCTTTTTTTAATATTAAAACAGCAAAAAAGTGGATACTAAATTTGCTAACAACACAGGGACTCCTTCGCTAGGCCAAGTTTCCATTTGCTTTGCTCAGGCTATTGAGTCCAGGGCAGTTTGAACATAAGCTGAGGCCCTCTCAGAATAGCTAAGCAAAATCAAAGGCAGTGCTGATTCACAGCAGCCCCAAAACAGGGCGTGGGCAAACAGCTCCTCTTTGGAGCCAGAGATAAACACCTTCTAGGTTCAAGGTAGGCATGGTTCCATGCCCTCTTACTGCTAATGACAGGTGACAGAGCTCTGGAATAGGCTGCCCAGAGAGGCTGTGGAGTGTCCTTCTCTGGAGATCTTCAAAACCTGCCTGTATGCCACCCTCCGCCATCTGCTCTAGATGTCCCTTCCAACCTTAACTATTCTGTGATTCTGTGTGTGATTTTGAATCTTTGTCTCTTCAACTGCCATTTTGCATCATTTTTATAGCATATTAATGTAACTTATTTTATAACATAGTCTATACTGGAGCTCCTGATAGSTCAGATAAACAGGAAGCAACACAAAAGAGAGCCGTAAGCAGAGGGACTTGACCTTGCCTATGTTGGGTGTCCAAACCATAGGGTATAATATGAAGAGATGTCACTGCGAACAGAGCAACCTGGYATATGGCTACATTGCTCAGGCTAAGTATGAGTGGGCTAAAGGAAGGAGGCTATCACTATTCCATGGCTGCTACCTGGAATGATCATGATCTTTAGTTTGCCTCATCTATCATCAGGCCCATTTCCTAGGAGTTGACCTGTTCCAGGTGCTAACAGGGAACTTATTCTACACTATAATATATTCCTGCAGATTCAGTCCTCAGTATAGAAGGAAATTCCATGTAGTTAGACTGGAAAGGGCTTCAGAAAATAATCACCAAAGTTTGAACAAAAAGACATAGTTTATTTTAAGTGGAAGGGTAGGAGCTGATGTGGAGCCTTGCTTCAGCTTGTGAAGCAAACACGGAAAAGTAGACTGTTTAACTGTGTCTGCTATCCAGGTCAGCTAGGCTAGTTCTTACTGCAGTTGTGCWGAAGTGGTTCTGTTAATGAATGACTACTTTCAGACACTGGAGCACTGACTTGACTATGTCAAGGGAATAGGAACTGGTCGGCCAGTGGTGAGTTTAACAAATTGCAAACAAAAGAGAAAGTGCTTAAGAGTATGGAAGGACTTAGAACTCTTGGAATTATGGAGCTATAGTCTTAAATYCTTGCTAAATCAAGAAAGCAGGGATTATTTCTGTATACAGAACTGGATATGAAGAGCAATAAGGTACAGCTTTTTGATCTTCACAAGGAGGGAAAAGTAGAAAGTGGGACAGTTACTCTCAACAGGAATTCCATTTGAAATAGTGGGCCTGCCTATTTGTTGGGTTTTTTTTTCCATGATAAATGAAGAAAAGCAGCAGAAGAAACTTGATTAGATTCTGGAGACAACGTATTTGAAGCTATGAAAGATTCCTTGACAAAAAAAAGGACTATCTGTAAGGGTATGCAATGGAGAAGGCAGGTGGGGAAACAGTGAAAATTGCATGGGAAACAGGCCAACTGATGCCCTTTCAGAGTCCTCTGAGGAAAGATGCAACATTTGTGTTGAGGAATGAGATTTCTAACAGTAAGGAAGATCTCTGCAGGATGACTTCAGTAGACACCAAGATACACAATTTTAATGCTTTCATTAGAAGAATGCCAAAAATTTGCAAATACTGTTTTATGTGAAACGCCAGTTTGAATCCAGGTAATTTGTGGAGTCAGCTGCAGTGAAATCACAGAAATGTGAGATTAGAACAATATGATCACTTATTGCTGAGGTACGAGGAAAATAGTATTAATTCTGATGAACAATAGAAACAGTGTGAAACACAGGATACACARAACATTACCTCTTGGAATTCATAATTATATGGAATTACAAACACTTCTACATTTATTGCTGGTTATTAAAGCAGAAGATGCAATGGATTTGATCTCAGCAAACCATCAGGATATCTTCTCYTGAAGACAGGATATATGGCATGGTTTATTCATAACAGCAGTTATACAGAAGACAGACTTAGACAGAAATGAGAGTAGTGCAGGAGGACACTAAGTCACCATTATGATGCAGGCAAGAAAAAAAGACAGATGTGTCAGGATCCTAAGTGTCAGGATATATGTTTCTGGTAGAGATGGAATTATGAATGACATTGAAAAAAATCTTTCTATGATAAAGAAGCTATGTTAAAATGAAATGAATTCCAACTTTAGTAGTCATAGTGATGGTTTTCTACAAGAATCAGAGGAAAGGACAGTTTATTTTGCAAGAGGAGATGAAGAGCTCCATTTGTTCAGCCAAGGAAAATGAAGGTTGAGAGAGTTATTGTGTTTTACAGACATGTCAAGAGAATATGTATCAGGGAAAAGTATTTAACTAAAGAACAATATTGGCATAAGAATATATGACTGTAAACTGGCTATGCCCTCACTTAGACTAGAAATTAGAAAACACTTGCAAACATCAGAGCAGTAGGGTTTGGGAACTATCTTCCAAAGAAGTTGTGCAAACAAAAAATCCCAACTACTTTCCAGGCAGAGACAGATCGGTGCATGAAATAACATTTGTGACATAATCAACTATTAGAACAAGGAACTGGATGGTTGTGAAGAACCAGCATTTCAGTGCTGAAATGTAGATAATTGCTGTTTATATTGAACCTTCTTCTTTAGCTTTATCAGTTAAAATAAAAAAGGATAACACCATTAACTTATTCCACAAAGTTATTTTGAAGGTATATTTTTTCATGTGTGTCTACACTACCAAATATAGCAAAAAGTATTATTATTGCAATTTCTTAGGAGGTTCCAGATAGGCTCCAAATATTCTGAGAAAGACTGTGTATCTATACACTTGTTTGCATTTGTTTATATATTTTATGTTTTAGTGATCTACTAATCACTAGTTTTAATTTTAATATAATTAAATTATATTTTAATATAATYCATATTTTATATGTATTTATGCATGCATAATATATAAGATTTTTGCACAAAATAGTTATATATATTGGCTTATAATAGCTTTTCAAAATATCACTCTCTACAAAATTGTCCTCTTTATGCACCACAAATACTTGTCTATGGATTCCCAAATCTGTCAAATCTGTTATAACCATTTATTCATTTACGGAATACTCTTGAAAATAAAGGGTTCAGCAATAAAAAATCACTATAGAAAACATTAGAAATGACAGGCTAATGTAATTCAAGATGCCCTATCTGCAACATCATGTTGTTCAGGACACAGGTGGTAGGTGCAGAAAATACATTCAAAATGAAACTTAACTTTCACACTTATTTCTAGTTTATTCTGAGGAAATAAACCTTTCTTCTAATCCCTCAAAATAGGTGCATCTGTGTAAAAACTAGCTGATATTGGCCAGAAAGGACAGACTTGGTCATTCACCACAAATCTATGCTTTTATGACTGCATTATTTATGAATATATTAATTATAAATGAGAAACCTGCTGAGTTTGGATGGAGAGCAGCAAGAGATGGAGAAATACCAGAAGGAGGAACGTGATCTGTTTGAGAGCACTCCTTGCCATCGAGCAGGGCTCGGTGCTGAAAGGTGAATACCAGTGATTGCTCTCAGTTCAGACCTGCAAGCTTTGCTCTTGCAGAAGAGAAAGGAGCTTATCAGTTTCCTGTTGCTCCCAGGTAAGTTTTCTGCTAGCAGGGGAGTATGCAAGTCTCCTCTGCATTCTCCTCTGACAGCTCTCAGTTTTGTTTCCAGCATCTCTATTAGTGGCAGGATTTTTTCCCTGCACAGTTTTAGTTTCAACAGGTGCTCAGATTTGAACTGGTCCAAGTACAAARATGCATTCATTCCTAAATTGTCACTATCTCAGCCATAACTATCAAAGTGTTGCCATGCCACTTCCTAGGTCAATTTATGGCAGAAATACCCTGTCAGAGGTACAATGATTTATTCATTCCCCTCAAAGATAAGTATCATATGGTGGGACTCATTATATGATTGATTTCAGCTTATTTGAATGATTGCATTGCTGATGGTGGACGCAAAGGGAGGCATCAGAGTTCTGGGAACTAGACACATAACACCAGTAGTTTTTCATGGGAGAACTTGCATTCAGACACTAAATCTCAGTCTTCAGCTGTGTAATATGTGTGAGCTCCAGAAAAGCTGCCAAAGCCTTCCTTTTTAACAGTAAGATTCAAACCCATTTTTGCTTAGGGATTTGTAAGGATCTTTAGAAATTAGTGCTGGACACTCYTGATCTCTCTGGTTGCAATTTCACTCAACACCTGCCTCAGTGAGAGAGTGACAGGAACCTGGAGGGGGGAAAAGCTTGCAGTTTTCTCTGACTGTTGTCAGATTGCAGGTCTTTGCTGACTGCAGGTGGAAAAGCGAGAGAATGACGATGACTGCTGAACAATCACAGTGCCCCTCCATGGTTCCACACACCAGTAGTTATTTCAGTGTTGGTTTAGCCTTGTAAACATAAAAGTGGGGTCACATTTTCTATTGAAATGGGAAGATATGGTATTTGGAGACAAGCAAAAGCATGGCCATATATAAACCATGTCTTGAAAGGTGTACCTTTATGGCAATGCAGCTTTATTATATGAATGCTAGGCATTTGGTTTCATCAAAATAATCCTTGGTGCTTTGGAAAATATATTTTTTAATAAACTGTCATGTAGCTCAGAACAGAGTTATGATGATGAACATATGAAATTGGCTATATAAATTAAGTCCAATGTCCTTTGTACCACTTCAATACGTTCTAACATCAAAACATTAGAGATCTGCTTCTTCTTAGACACTGAGGGTACATAGAATCATAGAATCATAAAGGTTGGGAGGGACCTTTAGAGGTCATATAGTCCAACTTCCCTGCACACTCAGGGTCACCTACAGCACATGGCACAGGGCTGCACCCAAGCAGCTTTTGAAGTTCTCCAGAGAAGGAGACTCCACAACCTCTCTCAGCAACCTGTTCCAGAGAGGTGTTCTGTCATCCTCACTGTTAAGAAATTTTTCCTTAAGTTCCTGTGGAACATTTGGTGCTTCAGTTTGTGGCCGTTTCCTCTAGTTCTATCAGTGGCCACCACTGCAAAGAGGCTGGCCYCCTCCTCCTCACTCCCTCTCTTAMGGTATTTGGAAACACTGATTASATCCTCTCTCAGCCTTCTCTTCTTYGGGCTGAGCAGGCCCAGTTCTCTCAGCCTTTCCTCGCAGGGCAGATGTTCCCAGCTCTTGATCATCCCTGTAACCCTGYGCTGGACTCTTTCCAGCAGCTCCACATCACTCTTGTACTGGGGAGCCCAGAACTGGACACAGTACTCCAGATATGGCCTCACCAGGCTTGCGTAGACGGGGAAGATCCCATCCCTCCACCTGCTGGAGATACTCTTCTTAACACAGCCCAGGATCCCATTGGCTTTCTTGGCCACCAGGGCACACTGCTGCCTCATGGTCAACTTCTTGTCCGCCATGACGCCCAGGTCCCTCTAGACAGAGCTGCACTCYGGAAGGTCAGTCCCCAGCCTGTACTGGTGTCTGGGGTTATTCCTTTCCAGGTGCAGGACACTGCACTTGCCCTTGTTGAATTTCATGAGGTTTCTCACTGCCCAGTTGTCCAGCCTGTCCAGGCCCCTYTGAATGGTAGCTCAGCCCACTGCGGTATCAACTACTCCTCTCAGTTTGGTATCATCAGCAGACTTGCTGAGGGGGCGCTCTGTCCCTTCATCCATGTCATTGATGAATTAATTGAACAGGGAACCAGGAAGAGAACCAGAACTGTCCTGAACCGAGGACGGACCCCAGTGGGGGGACACTGCTAACTACAGGCCTCCAACTGGACGCAGTGCCACTGATCACCACCCTCCAAGCTCTGCCATCCAGATAGTTCTCAATCTAGTTCACCATCAGCTCATCTAAACCAYGCTTCCGGAGGTTGCCCAGGAGGGTGCTCTGAGGGACAGTGTCAAAAGCCAAGTGCTGAAGTCAAGATAGATGACATCCACTGCTATCCTGTCATCAATCCACCTAGTTATTCCAACATGGAAGGCTATTTGTTCAGAATGGGTGTGTGTAAATGAGATAAATATGCCTACTGTCCCTCCTTTGCTAGGCTTTGCTTTGCATTGGAGAGCAGTCTCAGAGCACATGGACTGGCTTCCTTTCAGATGACACTAAACTGAAGGAAGAATTATGGGGAGCACCTAGTGGTCTTCAGCCACAGGCAGTCGGACCCTARGACCAAATAACAGTCACTCTGAAGTAATAAGTAAATAAACAAGCCTTAAGATGTGCAGTGTTGGAACATTAGATCTTCAGTGGTAATCACTTTACTTTGCAGAGACCCTCTGCTACTCATTGACACTGCTTGCTAATATGGACATAATAGAATGAGACAGCTTCTGTAGACAAAACAGTCTAAAAGATGGGTTTGTGTAATAAAAGATTCTACAGTACAACCCTTTATGAAAACTTCATGCAGTGCTTTCTTAGCTTTTCACACAAACACTGCCATTGTCAGAAATAAGATTTGTGCTAGTGTATTTATTGGCCTATTCCTAGAGCTCAGGCAAGGCTTGAATAAAAGTATTAATAACAGCTTTGTCATTATCCTTTATGCCTTTATTAAAAAWCGATGTGAAAGTTGGTATTTTTTAAAGCTGCTTCTCAGTTTGGAATCCATAAGTTACAGCAGAAATGAGGTGCAATTAATAAAGTCCTTTTCAAGTTTTACATATGCACAGKAAAAAAATGAGATGTAAAATCTAAAGAACCAGTAGCAAATAAAAGAAAGCAATTTTGTCTTTCTCTAATATTTTGTGTTATGGATAGGAATTGTTTTCTTAACTTTTCAGTCACCAAAGCTGAACAATAAATCTGTATCATTTAAAAATTCAAAGGCAGCTTGCCTTTAATTTTCAGCATGTTCCTGGGTCCTCTCTATAGAGGCACCATTCTGTTTGTACGTAGAGCAAGATTTCAGTAGATTCCATGAAAATATGTACACATGGATTCATCTGGTGTGAAATATTAAAAATAAAATCCTATTTTCTCATCTTTAAAATGATGCCTATTTCAGAACGATGACTTGCAAAATGATCTTTTGGGTCTGTCATGGAGAGACTATACCTCTGATATACAAAGGATGACAGGTAGCTTTATAGTTACTCTGAATATTCTGATGACACCGGTTTATTTTCATCCCTCTTTCCCTAGAGCTATCATAAAATACAGCTTTAACTCATAGATAGACCTGTGCAGGATTGATGTGTTTTACCTCATGGACCATACAGAAATATTGATGTGGTTTTATCTGTTTGATCTTGAACCATTTATTATAGTTCCAGAGAACCCTGATATTAAGCTGCTTTTTGAGTCTTATCCAGGCATAATGTGCTGTTCATCTGAAAGGCTGGCACTGTGAAGAAGATGCAGAGGGTGTAATCACAGCCATTACGGAGAGCCATCAGTGGAGCCAAACCTACACTTTCCACAGTCAGCAGTAGGCAGCTAGATGAAAAGAAACTATTAGAAATTGAACCTAGCACTCGATGTGTAATAAATGGCAAAGAGAAAGCCTATTAGGGAACTGTTTCCACAAAAAGGCAAAATGCTGTCATATAGTAAAAGAAAAGATTCAGTGCTAGTTTAAAAAGGTCAACTTTTGAGGATAAACTGACAACACTGATATTGGAAAGTTGCCACCTTTACCATCACCACTTGCATCTTCAAATTCTGCCTTTCAGCCTTTTTAAGGGGCAGTTTATCTAAGGGATGTGTTGTTAATCCTCCCTTCTCCCTTCTGTCCTCATTTTCTTATTTTAATTTTTGGAAGTGGATTATCTTTAGGGTCACTTTAGGTCATTTGTATTCAATTATTAAAAGGAGCTGGAGCATTCTAGGTATTTTTGATGTTCCCAATGGACTCTTTTTCTGTCTTTCCTCCTCTCTGCCATCAGTGCTCAGGAAAACTGCACTTGCTCCCTCCTTCTCAGCATGGGGAAACATCAGTGACTTCCTGAGAGTAGTCTCCATGGGGAACAGAGGAGGTCAAGAGCAGTGTTATTAGTCACCTGTGAGAAAGAGAAACAATAGCCAGTGAGGCCAATCATACTTTAAAGGCTGTGTTTATAAGAAGTTTATATTCATTCATGTTCTCTACATGACAATCAATCTTTCCCAACAAATTGTGGAATGACAGGGTTGCGAAACATTTAGCCCTGTCAGGCATGTTTTCTGTCTACGCTTAACTGAGTAGCATTTTATTTAATATGTTCTCTAATTCTGGTTTCTTTGATGATGAGGTCTGTGTCAGCTCTATAGGGGACTGAATTTATTACAGTCTTCCTTGCAAAGACATTTCTGTCAGGGTTAAATAGTTAATTGATGTAGACAATGCATCTTCATAGGTGAGAAATCCTTATTGTGGTGAACCTTCCCACTGATCAGATCTTAAGTTCAGTGTGCAGAGTTAGGAAGMGATAAAAAGAAGAAAAGTGAGAAGATGGAAGGTATTGAAGGAAGCCCTTGCTTTTGTAATTCTGGAGCAGCWCTAGCAAAGCAACACTAGTTGAGCAATGAGAACATGCCCTGCTCAAGAACCTTTTGCTAACACAATATGTCTATATACAAAAATAGAGGAGGCTTTTTATGGACTTATACCAAAAAGGGGTTCCCTGAAGCAAGGGAGCTTTCCCTTCCCTTCTTGCATTGCTGTGACAGTGCAAAGAGGGCAGATTGTGCAGCAGGGCACTAGTCCATCACTATCAGTTGTACTACTTCAGGATAGGGCCAAGAGTGTTTATAATCCAAGCAGTAAAAAARGGAAAAGTTTTCCTTTTTGAGGTAAGAGATAAGAAAATCATGATTTTATGAATTTGGAGGGATGCCTTTTAGCAAGTGTCTCTGCTTGCAGACACTCAACTGCTCAGAGAGAGTAAAAACAGACTAAGGAAAATGTAATGTTATTCCCCACTACATGGGGTARATAGAGCCGCAGACCTGACTTACATCAAGGACTGTTCAGAGAAGGAGACTGCAGAATGAAGATCTCTCATGGAAAGTGAGAGCAAAGGAAAAATCCATCTCTYCTCTAAAAGAATATAAGAAAGAACCTGTTAATGTGTTTCATGTGTTCATCCAGTGCTCAAGATAGATCATGGTATTAATTAATTCAAATTCTCATTATAGGACACTTCCATTTAGAACTTCATCAATTTAGAACCCATCGATTAGGAAAAGTCCAKTCAGACTCAAGTCCCCCTGTTGATACATTTGTTCAGTGCTACAGACTAGTTATCAGATTTAGAATATGAAGTGAAAGAAAGGTAGTGGTGAGTAAAGGAAAAGCTAAGACACTTAAGAATTACTTTTTTTCTTTTTTTTTTAATCTCTTCCACTACTCTTCCTTTTTTTTCCCAGTATGATTCAGTTCATAACTTTCAGTAAGTATGCTGATACGTATGATGTAGTTCAAGAGGTGATCTTAGATACAATTAAAGCTAGGATTCTCCAATGGCCTGAGTTATGTAACATATTTTCATTAAAATTCATTGGTATTTGGATAACAAACTCCTTTAGGCTTTATAAAACCACAGGACTATAGGACTATAACTGCACCTTTGTAAAAAGCACCTATTTAATGTTAATAAAATTCATCTGATATTCATTAAACAACAGGAGAAAAACTAGTGGCTGAGAATTCATATTACTCAAAATACTTTAAACAGGAGACAAAATCCTAAAGAAGATTATGGTAAGTTTATGAGACAAGAGAAAAAGCAAAGTAGAATCTGGTTGGGGTGAAATCGTGGCTGACTTACTTCACAGAGATTTACCTATAGTGAAATAACAGGCTTTACAAGCARTACGTCAGAACTACAAAGTTGACCCCAAAGGAGCTTAATCCAATTTTCTACAATGTATTCATTTCAGTAAGCTAAAGACCCCTCAAAGTTCATTAAAGCATTTCATAATGCAATTGCTAAGTGATGTTTATGTACAGTAACATAGAGACACATTGGTTGACACTGCCATTATCTTTAATATAAAGACAAATGAAAATGCTAATTCAAGTCCTATAGAAAYCTTTTTGCATGCTTTTTCAGGCTGAGATCTTCATAAAAAATTGATTTTCTTTCTTCYTTCAAGAAGAAGTGCTTGTTTATATCACAGATTTAACAACAGGTCAACGCATTGTASATAGTTTTTGTTTATCCTCCTGGATGACAGCAGAGGTGGCTCTGTTGATGTTGCATGCATGAGCACAGGTGAGCCTTGCAGWCCTATATGTAGGTAGCATCTGATTTCTTCTTTTCTTTCAGAATTTACTATAGATGATGGAAATAAGAAGTGAAGCTGTACAGAAAGAAACTCATAGTAAGAAGCACAAAATAATTTAGGCACAGATTTTCAAAAACTCTTATGATCTTCATTTAAATCTGTGGGAGTTAGGAATCTAAAGTCCTTGAAGACCTCACTAAGGAATCTAATGCAAGATTTACTACCCTAAATTCAAAATGATGATCCACAGAACTACTCAGCCCTGTTCAACTATATCACAAATTCACTAACTTGTGCTATTAACTTTGAAGTTCCCTTTATGTTCTCTTTCATTGTGTACACACAAGTGCTTTGGTTTGGGAAGAAGAGAGAAGTTTATTACCTCTCATAAGCATTAGCCTTACTAGGATTCTTACATATTCATTTTTCCWCTAATTTAACTGTCTCTGTGAACTGACATGTGATCTCAAGGCTGTTCTTGGTACCACACAAAACTTTGCAATTGGTAAAGGAGGAAGTTATACTTTCATTTTTTATACAAGTTGAAAGTTCACCTGGAAAACTCCCTGGTGGAAAGCAATTCACTCTAGTACAAGAAGTGCATGAAATCCATTTTTTTTTTTTCAGTTGTGGAAAATATTCCTTGAATGGAACAACTGAATGTTTGGACAGAAGGGATGTGACTAAACATATTTTTTTTGGCACATAGGTTACAGCTTGTTCTTGAGTAGGATGAAAACAGTTTAGTTCAGATCATACAGTTCATTCTGCCTGTATTGTTATACTCAGAATTGGGTGAAAACTCACTAAAACTGGGATAAAAATATCAACTGCCTTTCTTTTTAGCTAAGCATAAAAAGCTAATGGAATGAAAAGCAATCAAACTGGAGCCAACACTCTTGATATAGGCCACATGTCAGCCGATTAGGAATCAAGCTATAGTTCTACAAGTGGAAATAAAAGGCAGGGGGAATGATGTCCTCTGAGGGAGCTACATGTCAGAGAGAAATAGAGGGGAGGCCATCGAATTGCAGAGAAAAGATAAAAGGAAACACCTAAGAATACCAAAAATAGTATGTGCACGAAACTATAAAAAGAAAGAAAGCCTGAGAAAATGAAAGAGAGAATATGCGTGGCTTTAGAAATGAGGGCAAACTGGAAGGGAATTTGGAAGAGTGAGCATAGACATTGCTTGTAAATGCTTGATCCTGCATGTGTTTGGTGGAATAAGACTGCGTCCCTATTCTACGTAAATAGTGACTAAGTTGCCTTGGTAGTTAATTTGGTGGAAACAGCCTGCAAACTCAGAAAGTTCATTAAGGTTTCAAGTCCAAAAAGGAGATAAATTTCACTTTTACTGACTTATTCTTGTACATTGAAGAGTAAACTTTGCTTAACACGTATGGCGGATTTTTCTTCTAACCACTGTGTGTCAATAAGGTAACACTACCTCTTTATCTGAAAGAGACTACTAATGACTGTCCAGGCTTCGCTTGCTACTCAGGTGACTAAGTCATTGGATGGGATAAACTTTAGGTAATTTAATGCCTGAATTGACTTGGATCTACTATCAGGCATTTTTACTACTGGGGCAATTCTTATTATGTCTGCTCTGTATGCAAAGAGGACTGCGATATGGTACAGATGTGCTTCTGTTTGAAAAATGAAAAGTAATCTGACTTTATTAAGCCTGATCATCTGTTTCATTATCCACTGGAATTTTTTGAATTTAATATTTGCTCTATGCTTCATTCACACTCTCCTGATCTGTTTGTAGTATATGATGCTAAATAGAGTAAGTTCAGCAATACAAGGCGGAACAGATTGCAAGGATCAGTCACCCATCAATGGTGATAATAAACAACCTTTCACAATAATTATCTGGTTAAAAAACCATTAAAAATTAATGACATACATCAGAAAACTTATTGAACCTATTTAAGACTAATTTACTGGCTATAAAAATAYGGCATTAAGAATTTATGGATCATTAGCTTTTATTCCAGAATGAAATATTGGTGACTGAAACTCTCAGAAACTGCTGGAAACAATCACTCATTAAAATGACATGAAATTAAATGAAATAATGGCAAAAGAAAAGGAAATGGAAACAAGATTTGTAAATGTTTGGGCAAAAGAAGTTAACTTCTTATATCACTGAATGAATGAAAACTGCATTATCAAACAAGATTGAAATCTACAATTAAATAATTAAAACAAAATTATTTTAGATGTGCAATAAATCCTTCCTTTTTTTTTACCAAAAAAAAACCCCAAATCAGATCACAACTGATCAGAATTTTTATCATGGCCAATTAATCACAGACAGTTATTTTGAAACACTGTTGAAGAGACTACAACAATGCCAAACTTAATAAGTATTCCTCCAATAGTTAATACCTAAATTCAAATTTAGCAGCTGCTTCAGCCTTGTATATTAAAATTTCAATTATGCCTTGAGGCCGATTCAAGGCTATTAGAAATAGATTAGAGCTAACTGTAATTTCAAGTTCACTGTTATCCAATGAGACTAATTCAGAAAGGAGGTCTTCTTGTTTATAATAGGAAAATTGTAAATGTCATATACTCTGAAATTCTACAGAGGGATTTTAAAATAAGCTGAAATATTGTGCAAGATTCTGCACTATTTCTACAGGAAACATCACCTAAGATTTTTTTTGTGTGTGTGCGTGTCCTTTTTTCTCCTCAAAAACTGACTGCAGAACAGTTCTGAAACAATGTTCTTTGATTTATTTCTGTGACTTTTGAAATTCACATTTGAAGAACTGAGTCCCTTACAGCAGCAGCTTGCTTGGAAACAAAACATTCTATGTGGATTTATAAAGCCAAAAAAATAGTACCTTTTGGGGAATGGTCAGCAACCCTGTATTTAGTATGTCTAATGTTTTTAATTATAAAGAATTWTAATGCTCTAGGTGTCCCTGCTCGAACAGGAAGGTTGGACTAGATGATCTCTAGAGGTCCCTTCCAACCTTCACAATTCTGTGATTCTGTGATTCTGTAATGAAATTTTCTACAGCAGATCAAATCTCCCTATTATTTGTATAAGCATTCTAACAATAGGAGAACCAAATCACGGGATAAACTACTGTGCTGTTCATTTTAATAGTGTGTCCTCCAGGTGACTACCATCTAGTGATGCTTCCAGGACACTATGTGTCTGCCAAAAAGGGCAGTYTTTCACTTTCTTTCCATGTACGTCCCACTAGCAAGTTCTGCAAGACTGCAAAACTTCCACAGCAAACCAAACCGGAAATTTAAAGGTATCAATATTCTGGATATACAATTTAATTTTCCAGATTGGTACAGGCTTTAGAAAAATGTCCTCCTCTGTCTTTAGGCTGCCTATGCTCCTTTAGCATCAATAGGAATAACTACATCTCTTTGGGTACCACTCAATTGTTACTTGTGTCATTGACAGAATATTAAAAAAAAAAAAAGAAGAGACTAAGATCCATTTTTTAATCATTATCGACTATTTTCTTCATATGACTTTCAAAACACTGTATGCTGCATGCTTACCTTTACCAGCATTTTAGTTTAATCTATACTTGWCCCAGAAAACTTCCTCAAGGCTCACAGTCTAATCACTATAAGACTCTTTTACAGTGTATAAAATTGTTGTCTTGACTTCACTCCAGGAAATATCTTACCCTAGATATATTAAAAGGACAATATCCCTACGTAAAAGCAAAAGGAAATGCAGTATATTTTCCTTAGAATGTTTATCACTTGCATATTGATTTCCAAGAACCATTTTATGGTATTTCTTAATGTTTTATTAAATTAAAAGGTGTGAACTTGCGTGTTCATGCAGTACTTGCACATGGGAAAGGCTGTACTAAGCTTAAACTACTAAAAATGATGTCATCACATATATGTAAGGTAAACATAGTGGAGCATTGTCATGTAATGGACAAATCCTGGAAGACTGGAACTAGACTTATCAATATCATATTATTTAAATTGATACTGAACAGAAGAACAGCCCATATACATCATCTACAGAAGAATGTATATGAAGTTTTGGAGATGCATATTTTACATAATAAGGCATACATCTTGAATTCCATTGCTTCAAGTTTTGCAAAATGTATAAATTTATACAATTATACTTGACTTAGTGACTGAATTATCCTGATATAAAACAATAAGCAAAATAGACTCTATTATTCTTGTCTACTTGTTCTCCCTGTCCATTTTCTCCCAGAAAAATGACATCTGGGAAGAGAGTGAAATAATTTTTCTATGAGAAGTTCAGATCTTTTTTTTTTTTTTCTAGTCTTAAAAATAAACCTTCCTGTTGATGGCAGAACATATATTGCCTTCTACCCTCTTAGCTATTTGTAATAGTTCTTTGAAGCCTTTAGTAGGTGATGGAATTTGTGTTCATTTACTCTGTGTGTGTGTATGTGCATACACARTCATGATTTAGACTTGGGTTACCAGACACTTAGAAGACATGAATCACAAAAAAACATATTAAGAATTATCCTCCTACTTGTTCATCTCCTCTCTGCCTGTTTTTTATTGTTTGTTTGTTTTCTTTTTTATGCACAATAAACTTTATTATAATAAATTGAAGACATTTCCTGTTTGTAAAGTAATAATTTTCCTCTTTGCTAAATAAATTGATTCTGAGGGCTAGGTTGGTATTATTCCGTTAACTCAAAGGCCAAAGACATTGTAGTATATTAGCCTAGGGTGTAATTATTACTAAATTAAAAGGAAGAACCCTTGAGATATTGTGGGCCAAAACCTCAGTTGGTTTCGCTCTGCATTACTCCACTGAAGTAATAGCAAAGAGATGTGCATATTCACTGAGAAACAATCCAGCATTGATTATAAAGAGCCCTAGGAATGATTACTAATAGCTTAGTTATTGAGAAATAACTTCCAAGCGGTTAACTCCATCTACTTTATATTATTTTAACTAATTTGAAGCATATTAATTGAGGAGTTTAATTTATCCATATAGCAGTGGTGGAGACAAGGAGGGTCCTTCAGAGGGTAACTAAGAATGGTTATCCATGTATAATGAATGGTTATCTATTTATACCAGGGCTGAAATTAGTTGATTATGTTCTATGTCAGGAGACAATAATGTGATTGCATTCCCAAACAGATGTATTACTTAGCACTTGTTCACCAATGCCAGAGAGCATAGCCAGAAACAGTTTATGTGGACTGATATTATACACCATGTAATCCTAGAAAAAAAACCATCCTGAACCTCGATGTCATTTATACTAGGACTGTGAAGAGAGGCTCTGCAAAAATCATGCTGAAACATGCTGAATGCTTCCTACACTTCCATGGGTGGATATCTGATTCCATCGTCTGATTTCCATCATCTCCATAGCTTTTAACAGCCTTTTAAAGACCTGGCTCAAAGCTTTTCTGCAGTATAGACAAGGCTGAAATTTGACAATCCACAGGTGAGAATCTGAAGCCAGACTGCACTTGTGATAGGAAAATAATAAAATAAAATAAAATAAAATAAAATAAAATAAAATAAAATAAAATAAAATAAAATAAAATAAAATAAAATAAAATAAAATAAAATAAAATAAAAAAGACTTTGGGTTCTATCCTACTCTGGACATTGTCTTTTCTTTCTGGGAGAGACTTTCTCTTTCCTCTTAAAACAGGTCCCACTCTAGCTATCCATGCTGTTTTCTTGGCGTGGCGACAGCAGCTGCCAGCCTGGCTTTTTAAGGCTCTAGCCCTAGAAGAGCTCTACTTTTGTAAGTGACGAAGCCTCCAGATGTCTGCCACAGCTGTCTCTATTAACCCATTGTGGCGCTTGCTCTACTTTTACATATTGATCGCTGTGTGTCCTCCTCAGCTTTGTTTTTCTCCTGTTCCTAAACTCTGTCATTTTTATCCCTTTGTCTACTATGATTACTAGGTTCCCTTAAACTGTATTTTGTCTAAAGTAGATCGGTCCAAACAGGACATATTAGTGTAGTGTCTGATTTACTAAAAGCTGAACAGAATCAGTGCATTGTGTTTCTAACCTGTGACACCCTGAATTTCATTCCAAACAATTTTTTTTCCCAATAATGTCTAAACTTCTATCAAAATTGACTCTACAGACTGGTGCAATCATTGGTGATTTTTCTAATGGCTTGTTGCCTATTTAGTTTCTCATTTGGTAGTTGTGTATCTGATGTTTTACTTCTGTGCAGTACTTTGCATTTGTCTTTTATTGAATTTCATGTTGTTGATTTCAAGTTTGACATCCAAAATATCAAGATCAGCTGGACTTCTGATATTGTTTTCTTTGTGTATTTAACATAATGTCACCACACACATCTTGAGTTTATTCTCTATTCTGTTACCCAATTCATTCATGAAATCACTGATTCAAACTAGCTCTAGAACACTTCTGTGCAGAATTCTGCTTGTATTTGGAAGAAAGTTGATAATGTATTTTAGACATTTGCTCTTTAAATGTTTTACTTTCAGTTACCTTTACATCTGTTTTTGGTGATTTTGTCTAAACCATATTTCTGTGATTTGTGTATAGCAGTGAATACAAAACAGATTCAAAAGCCTTGGAGCATACAGGCACATCACAGGTTCTGCTGTGCTGTGTCTTTCTCAGGCACCACAGCAGTTGTTCTTCTGCAAGAAGACAATAGACAGATTTGATACGACTTATATTTGACAAATTTATGTTTGCATTTTTAATGACCTTAATATGTTTATAAACTAAAAATTTAATCCTTTGTCTAATACTGCTTTTGACATTGAATTTGTCCTGCTATCTGTGCCATCCCCTTTTAATGGAAGGTACTGTGACAACTACTCCCCAGTCTTTTGGGCCCTTTTCCACCCTTTTGAAGTGGTGAAAGATGGTTCTAGCCCCCTAGGAATTACTTCTGCTATGTTTAAGTGTTCAGTGGTGAATTTCAATCAGTTCCCACTAACTTAAAAATATTCAAATAATCTAAACACTTTTTAACATACTCCTTCCATATCTGGACTACTACTTTCTATATAATTTCATTAAATTGATTGCAGTAACATCTACACTTTTTAACTTTTTTTTTTTTTGGTGAAGACAAACAAAATAAACATTGGAAGTTYCATCTTTTTTAATGTGTTTTTTGTTCTCTTTTCCAATTAAAGGACAAACCTAATTTTTCTTTTATTTCTCATGCATAGTTGTAATTTTGACATAGGTTCTAAATGATCAGGCACATAAAGTTGTAAAGATTGCCTTACAATCAATGCACTTCTGTCTTAGAACAAATGTACTTCTTTCTTACAAGAATAATATAAGAATCTGTGATTCTTATATTGGTTTTGACTTGTTCTATATAAGTCTGGATTTTTATAGCAACACTCAGTGGGAATAAAGGGTTTGAAGTAAGAATTCTGCAGCTTTGTTGCTGCAGAGCTCTTAAACTTACGTATGAAGCATGGGTGGTCTTATTTCCTTTTCTTAGTCTTTTTTTAGCCTTTTCTTTTTAGTCTTTTCTTAGTCTTTTTTTTTCCCTTTTCTTCGTCTTTTCCTTGTCTTGTAAACCAGTTGCTGTGAACTTTTTGTTCTTGCTATAACTCTTGAATCAGGAATATTTAAGATTTTGTTGCTAACAACATAGTAGATATTTCAGAGAAGTCCAGTCAATTATATGCAAAAAAATAAACTGTTGGTAGATGCTTCAGAGGAAGATATTCATTGTCTTTAATCTGCTACATCTTTTTAATGTTACTGAATAGCTTTAGATGGACTGGCTCAGTGTGTAGCACATTTCTGTTCTTAAACCAATTGATTAGACATCACCCTATTGATGGCTAAGTCAAGTTTTGGTGTAAACTACAAGTGTCCTAATATCTAAGTTGTACTTTAGTAAGAAAAAAAGGCATTTAGCTTAAATGCCATATTGATATGGTGAGACTAATTTGCATTACTGTTTTTGAAAATACTATTGTAAATGTCTAGCCATACTTGAATGTTCAAGAAAATTACTGCAGAATGAAATATAAAGAATTAAAAAATGACAATGTTCCTTTTTTAATTTCCCAACATTTTTCACTTGGCCTGAAGAAAATACTTCTCTGATGCCTAGTCAGCAGGTAAAAAGCAGAGATTCCTCCCAGAAAAATACACTGAAATATTTTTTCTGCCTCACTCTTCATTAAATATGTTAATTTTGAAATGGCAACTAGCACAACTAATTCTAGAAGTAAAAGAGTAAGCAAGATCTCAACCTCTAAAAGAGGAGGAACATAAACAGGAGATTTTCAATCAGCAAAGTTTGATGAATTTTTACCAAAAGCACTTAAARAGCTGATAGATGAAGTCTTATGTTTTTTCACAGTTATCTTTGACAACTCATGAAAGATGAATGAACTGCCAGGAAATTGTCTCTGGACAAATAGGGTTTCTATCTTTAAAAAGAAGGAGGTGAGAAATTATAGGCCATGTAGACTAACTTCAGTTTCTGAAAAAAATAATGAGCAATCAAATAAACTATCTCCAAGCACCTGAAAGGTAAGGAGATGAGGAACAGGCACTGTGGACTTACCATCAACAAATGATGTGAAAAGAATTTCATTTCCTTCTAGAAGGAAGATCTGAATCATCATCAGAGGACAAACAACAAATGCTATTTTTCTCGATGTTAGTAAAGACAAATGACATTGTCTCACAAGATATTTACCTAACCAAGCTAAGGAAAAAGTGTGGAGTAGTGTAAAGCGAGTTTGAAAAACAGACTTATGGAGTAGTAAGTGATGTTTCGGTATCAAAATGGAAATCTGAATTGCATGGACTTTCACAAGAGTCCATCCTCGTTGCTATCTGATACTGCCATTAATGGATAGAGGAAGAGATGTCTATTTTAGCACTGAAGAGCTTGTGCTTGAGAATATTTAGATATGAATAGCTTTGTTTTCTTCTTTTTACTACAGACAAGTAGTTAAAAATTAAACTATGCCAATTCTTAATAGAGCTCCAAATCTAAAAACACATACTGCCTTTTCTAAAAAGGATCATATAACACCAGAGCGAGCTCACAGTGTGCAGTGGAGAGTCACTTCCTAATGAGCCATGATTCTCCTCTCTGCAACAGAGCAGCCAGCACACACTGATTGTGACTATATACTCACTGCATAAATGCAAATGCTGTTGTTGGTGGGCAAAGGAGTGTGTTAAGAGAGCAGGGCCACGCACACTGTTCAGTGCTTGTGTTTATGTCATAGTCATAAAAAAAGGAGCAGGCTGCAGAACTGACGTGCATTTTCAAACTCTGACATTGCAGCCAATTGGATCAGTTGTCTGACTGCCAAACACATCATTAATTTTGACATAATGGCAGTGAAACAAGCAACAATTAAGGGGGGATGGATCTGAAAGGCAAGAGCCAACAGGTTTCATTTAAAAAAATCTAAAGCAAAAGAGGATTTTTATTTGGCTTTGTTCACTCTCATTTGCTGGTATGCTGAACTCCACTAATTGATTCCATTAACAGGAGACCCATCATTGTGAGGAAACTGGAGTTTTAAGGACGAATGCTTTTACAGATTGAGTGTATTGTAAAGTTGATGTATTTGGCCTCTTAGGCAAGATGCAAAACAACATCCTTGAAATTCCATTAGCAGAATGCAATGTTTAAATTGACATGATCTCCATAATGCCTTCCTTATCAGTATACTTTACAAAATAATCAGAGGTTGAGAAAATTGCAAGCAGGGTCCCCCAAGGAAGGATATCTTCAAGCAGGGTCCCTCAGGGAAGGATATCTTCATGAGGATTCCTTGTAAAGTTCTTCCTTATTCTTCTGCCAGGAAGATTTGATAAACTTTCCAGTAAGCTGTGGAGATATGTTGGTCCCAGATACCCCCATGCCAAAGCCTGATTGCCCTGTTGTCTAGCAGTAACTGTGATTTCCTGTAGCAGTCTGATGGAAGGAGACCACTTCACTACATAAAGCTAAGCAACAAGGTTTCCAAGAGAACTTCTGTGGGACAGAAATGAAGTTTCAGATTATAGAATAAGAAGACAAGCTCTCTGAGACAACAAGTCCCCTTTTATTGAGTATATTCAAGATGCTATAGTACCTCTAACTTTTTACTGTTCCTGTGCCAATGCTATTTCACATATGAGGGCTTCTGTGATTCCATGGAGCCGCTGGAGAGAGTCCAGCACAGGGCTACGAGGATGATCAGAGGCCTGAAACATCTGCCCTATGAGGAAAGGCTGAGAGAGCTGGCTCTGTTGATTGAACTAGAAGAAATGGCCAAAAACTGAAGCCCCAGAAGTTCCACAGGAACTTCAGAAAAAAATTCTTAACAGTGAGGGTGACAGAGCACTGGARCAGGTTGCCAAGAGAGATTATGGATCTCCTTCTCTGGAGATCTTCAAGACTCGTTTGGACACAACCATGTGCTACATGTTCTAGGTGATCCTGCATTCAACTAGATGATCTCTTCTAACCCTAAGGATTCTATGATTCTGATATTATAAGAACAATTTTATGTACCTGAAATATCAATAGAACTGGTAAGGAAAACCACTGTGTGCACAAAATTGGGATATATGAATGATATACAAGATATAGACTAAAGAATTTTGGACAAATTTTTACTTGTAGTATGATATAATTTGATAAATATTATTGGMATTTCACCAGTATATTACCAGTGAAATGGTCCATTCAAGAAAACAATTTTTTCTATGCTACTTTCATTTTAGACCAGTTGGAAGGAGTAGGTGACAATGAGGCTCTTTCATATGCCTGCCCCCGCATAAGCATAAAAGCTGTGAAACAACTGGACTAGCAAATCAAAGACATTATTTGTTTAGATCTAGTTAGTTTACCTACAAGTAAATTGAAATTTAAAGTGAAAGATAGATCTCCTCATCAAGATCTCCAACCTAGCAACCGGCAGGAAATCTTAGAAAATGATATGCCACCTTTATGTTTTATTTTAATCTTTTGTCATTACTGCCACATTCAAGGAATCTCTAAGTTTATTTCATTATGTTAAAGTTATTGTTCATCAGTCATATCTTCTACATGGACAATCTCAAATTTTGTGACAAGTCAGATAAAGATATCTTGGTCCTCTGAAGACCCCAAGTTATGTCTATATGCAATTTGTATAAGTGTAAGTCACTGTGACCAAAGGTCAAATTTCAAGAAGAGATGGTCTATCACCAAAGACATAGACACGTTGTTATGTCTTGTCATTTCAAAACTTGTCCCCACTAAGAACTCTATAATTTCTTGAAGGAGCATACATTAAAATAATAAGAAAGTTTTCCATCAGTTCCTGATATTCATGCGCAATGAGAAAAGCTGTTTGCAGGAAATTATTAGCTATACCTTATCGCTAATATTTTATACTACTGGTAAAATAGACTGGATTACAAATGACTAGAAAAAGACTTAAAACTGGAGGRCATTCAGAAAAGGTAGTGTCAGAATGCGGTGGTTATATACATCTTACTTAAATGTAGGCATATGCATGTTTAAATATGAACCATTTGTCTAGCTTATGGAAGAAAAATGTCTCATCCAGAACCCTATTTCCAAATAAAAATTTTATATTTATTAGTAAATAAATAAATAAATAAAAACATTTTGTATGAATTTTGGGGAAACTAAATTTCGTTTCTTGTTAAAACATGATCTTCTATTAAAGGACATCAATTGTGATCACTGGATTTCATTTTTCTAAAAGCAATAGAACCTGCATAAAGAGTAGTTTATATGCTTAAAAATGAAGGAATAAATGCCTGTTTTCAGCAGAATATTCTCAAAACTGGTCATGAGGTGCTCTCTAATAGAGTAAGAGTATGTTATTAAATAGGAATACTTTTTTTCCCTGTCAATTTTTTTTTTTCACTCCTGTTGCTGTTACTTACATAAGTAGAATCTTATTACTGGGAAAAAAATCCTCATTATTTATACCATAAAAGTGAAAATATATGCAGCAGTTTCTGAAAAATGGCTTGTGTCAATTTAAACTTTTTTTTTGTTTTTAAGAAAATAGCTCTTGGTAGAAAGAAAACCTTCTAAAGTGTGGATGCTGCAGTGCTATTTTCATGAATCTACAGGCATCCAGATTGAATCAATAGTTCTAAGAGGAGTGCAAACTGTACCATTCATCTTAATGGAGTGTTTACTTTGAAGCCTATTTATAACCTTGTAAACATTATTTTTATTATTTATTGATTTTACTTGCTTACTAGAATGGTAGTCTGAGCTTCTTTCTGTAACAAATGGAGTTTTTTGAGTCTAGTTTTTAGTCTGTGCTCCCTGCTTTATCTAGTCCCCACTTCAGCAATTTCTCCAATGCATATCAGAAGAAAAGGGCTAATTTTCGATTCCAAAAATAAGTTCCTTTCTGAAGCATCAAACAGGAAACTAGAAATGCCCAGAAACTWATGCCCTTGAGAAATTTTTGGAAAGGAAAATACACCAGCTATCTTGGTAAGTATTGCTGGCAAAGCTCAGAACAGAGAAATCAAGTGCAAGCATCTTGTTTCCACCAACATCAGGATGAGCCTTGGCAGTATTTGATACGATTCACTCCCAGTGCCAAAGCACAGACTTCTTTATGAATCTGTCAGCTGATGTGAGGAAATAAAGATGGCCACAGTTTGAAAAACTCCAAATTATCAGCAGAGTGCAAACAGTGCACTGCAAAGCAGCAGTAGTGGTGAACAGGACATGAGCAATTAGTTCCTGCATGTATGTGCAAATATTGGCAAAGGGAAGAGAAATGAAACAAACGAGGCTGTCATTGATTTTACTCTTGAATGTTCTTGTAGGACCCCTGGGTTATTCAGACTGGAGAGTGAAATTCATTTCTTGCATAATGCATACCTACAGCAGGTCTATTTTTGTTACACAGATTCCCATCTATATCAATTTGATTTACATATCTTGCTCTGTAATTAATTTTGTTTATATACTGGAAATTCCAGGACATTCCACTGAAGTGAGTCATATGGAAAGATTATGTAATTCTTWAAAAAAAAAGTCTGAAGTCTTAAAATGGTAAAATGTAATTTCAACTGAAAGAAAATAAGATATCAGATTTACATAGATTGCCAGACAAAGGGTGTTCATACAGTGGGCAGACAACAACTATTTCATCATTTTCTCTGATGAAGCAAGCACAGGGTCTTTGCTTAGTGAATAAGAGGCAGAGATGAATGGTGATGGAGTGAATCTACTGCCAGAATCCTCTCTGAAAGAGTCCTAGAATTATCAGTGTCAGAAGAGCAAGCAGACACGCTTATGGAATAAATGAGCCGAAGCAGGGAAAACGATGAACACTGAGTTCTTTCTCATTCTCCCTAACAAAGCAGTGACAAACTTGCGACCACCAGCTACTTGCAAGCTAGTGGGAAAGAGAAACTACTAAAAGTGTCTGTTAACAAGATAAAAAATATTGTTATYCAGCATTTGATATGCTACAGTGAGAGGTGACTCAGTGTTGGGCTCAGATCCCCTGGGAGGATCTCTCCAACTGATGCCAAGGGGCAAGAGAACAAGCAGTACTGCTCGGCTTGTGCCCAGCTCCTCTTCAGGCCAAGCTGACACCAACAAGGAATAAATAGGGTGTGTTTATTCTATWAGAAACAGGGATCTAGCTTTTTTTTCTGTTCAAATTCACATTAGAGCAAATTAAACTAGAACTACAGGGAGAATAGCTTAATGTAACGTATAGTGTAATCTGAAATGGATGTACTAGATTCTGAATTGTTAAAATTCTTCATCAGCCACATGAGGTRGTTCAGCAGTTGAGTCTGATTTTGAGGAGGAGTTCTTCAGTCTACACACTTTTCTGAACAGCTTTTGTCTCAAAAAATCTCCTGACATGTCTCTGTCATGAGTTGAAAGCTAGTCCTAGTTTCAGTCAAGTCAAAGAGAGTACAAAAATAGATCTTCCCTATATATATATCTATATCAGTGGTGAAGAACAGAGGCATTTTCATAATGGTCTRACTACAGACCCAGTGGCCCATACTGCCTGGAAGTCTATCTCAGAGAGTGGCTCATGCTAAATATTGCATTTAAATGAAGAAGAAAAGAATCTGTTAGGGATAAGCAAAGAATGACTTTCTTATAAAAAGTATAGCCAAGGCTTGAGGGCTTCAGCATACCCAAGACCAGGGAATTTTCTGGCAGAATATTCAGGGCCTTGAGCACATCCTTCGTATCAAAGCTATCATGGTCTAATACTGCACTACTCTCTGAGAGTGGTGTTGAGGCAGCAATTTACCACTGTGTTGTCCTTCATGAATGAAGCCCTAGATCTTTGGTGGCTAAAGACTAATTAAGGATTTTGTTCTAATAGCTGTTAAAGACAACGTCAAAAATTTCATTTGCCATTTCTTTATATCGTGATGAGAACAGATATTTTCTCTGACAAGACTGAAGCATAAAAATTGTTTAACAGCTCTGTCATGTCCTAATCCCCATTTATTGTTCCTTTTAATCCCAGGGAGTCCTCTCAATATCACTTTGCTTCTCATATATTTACATAATATGTTATTTTGTGTGAGTATCCATCTATATCTGCACCTCAAACTCCCTTTGACTTCCCAATTCCTATCCTACACTCTATCTCTTATAAATCGTGCTATTGATTTCAAGTTTGAATTACATTCTCCAAAAGACATGTCTTTTCACCAAATATGATTTTGAAACTTGCCCTCTAACCATGAGTTTTCTTAAACCTGACATCTTAATTCCTTTTTTTTTTTTTAGGATTACCTCTGCTAATCAGTTATAATATGCTTAAATGGCTATTGTTTATTCCACTTTTGCTCTCATTTCCTATTCAATACTACAATAGGTCAGAATTAAATGTAAATAATGTGCAATTGTTTTTAGAAATACTATAATCTCAGATTTCAATCTAGGTTAAGTTTGGTGTGAAACTTGGTCTAGGTCAGCACAGGCTAACATTCTGTCCAAAGCAGGTGGTCCAATCCTACCCCAAACTGTAGCATCAGGAACAGCATGTACAAACTAGTATGTGGTATTCAAATGTGTATGTCAAATGTATTCAAATGTGGTAGTCAAATATAGCATCATGATTCAGAGATCTTGCAATGATTAGCATTGCTGCTTAGTTGATCAGTAACACATCTTGCTTTCAGAACTGGCTTGGCTAAATGTCTGCACAAAATGTTTATGAAGAGTAATATTTAATGTCAATAATTCTATTAATTATACTAATTATTTGATGCTATTAAGAATATTAGGACATTTAAATTGATGGCCTTTGGGTAAATCTATGACTATCATTTGTTATGAAAACAGATTTCATGACAAAGATTTTTCYTATTGGTGATTTTTAGTGATTTTGTAGTATCAAAGTATTTATAAATATGTTCTGTGGCTTTGTTTGACAATGTTCAGAAATTCATAAACTACACTTTCCATTCATCTGCATGTATTTAGTATTCTCAGAATTATTCTTTTGCTGTATCTTTTCACTGCCATAAATGAGAAGTGCCACTTCTGGGAAAATATTTCAATTCATAGAGCTTTTCACTTAAGCTGTACATTAAAATCTGTGAAAAGTTATGGGTGTATCAGAGATAACTGCTGAGACTAGCTGATGCCCTTCCACCCAGTGTTACCTAAAGGTAGCTAGGGCTACTGTGGCAGCATAATGAGAGTACAAGGGTCTTGGATCTATGGGGGGACTTCATTTGCTTACAGATCTATAGAAAATCTATGTTCAGTGCAAATTTGTACAGACAATCTCATACGTCTCTGCCCTTGGAAATAATGACTTTTTGTTCCCTCAGTGTGTTTGTTTTCATTTTGTGATGCTCTTCAAAAGATACCAAGCTAGCATTTCTCTCAGTCACTGGCTGACATGGCCATAGCTTATTGCAGAAGCAGATAAATGGGCTGTGAAAACACTTAAGCTAGAAAACAAAAAAATTGAAGAAAAAGGTATTAAAAAACGTACTGTTCTCAAGAAGAGGCTGCAAATAAGTGCTGCCTATGTCTCTCTTTAGAATCTGCTTCTGAAACAAAACATATACAGCAAATCTTTTTCTTTCTCCCTTCTCCTCTTCCTCCACAAGCAATAATAAACTCAGAGACAGTAGCCAAGTCATTTCCAAATGATTTGGAATAATAAGAGGGATATCTCTTTTCTGTTCACTATAACTTAGTCCTGTTTCAACTAGGGCAGTAGCTAGGCACAGAGTTCAAGGTTAACATGCCACATTCTCTTCTGATAAGACTTTTTCACTTTGTGAATAAAACTTCAGCACACTAGACAATTAGATGGATTCAAAATTCCTCTTTCTGAGTGAGCATCCAAATTACTAGACTACTGGGTTTTTACTTAACTTTCGTCTCCATTAGGACTCCAAATTACTGAAATATTTAATAGAGATGGAAAGTTGAAGGGCCATCCTGTTCGCCAATATCTTGCTTTTTAGACATCAGTTGTTATCTCTTCAGATTCAGGATAGAATTGAAGCTAGTTTTCCATGCACAGAGAGGAGGAAGAAAGGGTAGTATTCATCTCTTTTGTGCAACTGCTGACTTAGTGGATGTCTTCCCAAATTTATATGGATTTGGTCCTTATAAATCAGATAGCTTAAGAAGCCTTCAAGATCTTAAAGAAAAGTAGTGAGCCTAGCTGCTCAGTACTATTCATGGCTTAGATACAGTGACATATGTATAGTCACCAAGACATAGGCAATTTTAGGATGTCTGTGGTACATGTGTATAACAGCAGTGTCTCTGTGATGAGCACTAGTTTTGAGTATCAATGTTCTGAATCCAGATCACAGTCCCCAAATTTGTTCTTGCAAGAGAGACATGGAAACTCCTCTCTTAATTCTTTCAAATAAATTAGTGCCTTCAGAAACAGAAAGCACAAATTAAATGACTGAAACTGAACTAAATCCATTGTATGATAATTCACTTGTATGTTATATTATGCTACAGAAATATGTCAAATCCCAGCTTTATTCTCAATGTGTCAAATCCTGTACTGCTTAGCCCAGCACTAAATGTTGCTCATACTAAGCAAAGCAACACTTGCAATGTGTATCTTTGCCTCAGTAATGCTTCTTCACTTCTCCCAAATATTTCTCAGTACTTCTGGATCCTAAAAGATGCGATTCCAGTCAATTTAGCTGCATTTACCTTTTATGGCCTGGTGAGAGATAATAAATGCACTGTCTATCATTGAGTTTTATGTTCCATTCTCTTCACATGAATGAGCAGAACAAATAACAACTGTACTGTTTGACTGTAGTTTCATTATCTTGAGTGATCCTCCCTCCTTCCCTACTTGCTATGTCCTCTCCCAATATTTCTCATCTACCTTTGTCTCTGCTACAGACTGCAAGATTTCTGAGGCAAATTTTGCTTGTATGCTGAATATATTCCTTATATATTCAAAGTCCTCTTATGTGTTTTGTTTACTTCAGGAATACAAAATACCATTGCTGTTCTATTTTACCTGACCAGGGAGAGTTTATTTCATTGATGTGATAAAAGAGCCTAACATCTTTTTTTCCTAACGTTTCAGAGAATCATAAAATAATTCAGGTTGGCAATGAAATCTGATCAATCCTCCACTCAAAGCAGGTCTAGCTTCAACATTAGAACAGGTTTTCTGGGGACTTGTCTCAGTGAGAACAGACTATCACCAAAGATGGATATTCCACAGTATCTGTATGATTCTTTCACAGTGTTTACCTGCTCCCTTTGTTAAGAACTTTCTTTCCCTTATATGCAGTCAAAATTTCTCTTGTTGCATCTTGTGCTTTCTCTTACTTCCTGTTTTTTTTTTCACTTTCCAAACTCTATTTGTCTGATGATTTTTTTTCCTACAAAGTGGCTTAACCACACAACAGACAACCAGTTTGATGCCCTTTTGATTAATGAACAGACTTATGACACTGACCCTCTTTGAGCTTGATGCATAAATGAACAAAGGAAAAAGAAGAGTACTGAAAGCATGAGAAGTTATGGTGGTCAAAGGAAGAAAATATATTATCTGCTTTTTGAAAAATGTATATATGTTGTTCTAGCCAACAATCAGATTTAGCTGTCCCACTTCAGAGAAAAAGGTTTAATGATATTTCAGCTGGTTAGGTGCTCGGAACCCCAAACCTGCAAGGCACAGTAAATCAAATATATCTGAATATTACTTAGAAACAATAAACATGGAATTAGTGGCATATGGCTACCTGGCTACCTTTTTTTTTTTTTTTTTTTTTTTTAAATACTTCGGCTACCAGAAAAGCTTGAGCAGTATTTAGGTGGCAGTTTCCCATATTGTCTCAGAGTAATACATTGGTTCTAAGAGGTCTGTGTGTGTATATGTAGCATATGTATACCAAAAGTATTTTTCAAAAGGCCGTGTTCCTTGCTGTATTGTTCTGTAACGCTTCAAACAGGCAAGGTCTAAGAGTTAGTCTAAAAGTGGTATGAGTACAGTACACACAGCCTACTGTGTTGCCTTAAGGTGTCCGGATGGGCTGCAGAATCCTACAGGGCAGCATGCTGGAAACCTGAACTAAAGGTGGTGTCTTGATACTGCTAAACCCCAGCTGCATCAAAAAGTTGCATCCAAATATGGGCTTATGTTACAGGCATCTCCAGTGGCGGGTGACTTATAGGAGGTAATTGCAAAATAAAGGCAAGGACGAGACACAAATGGAGCTTTAAAAGCTACTTTTGAGTACGTCCTTTTTAATGTTAGAAAACAATAAAGTAGGGAAGGTACGTTTAGCCATTCATTATTCCTTTCATTTAAATGCACATAAAGCTCTTCAATAGGACACCATAATGGTGTTGACACACTTCTGTAATTGTAACACTATGTCAAAAACATTCTTCAGTGAAGAACTGAAGGGGATTTGGGGAGAATAAGGGGACTCTGCCTTTCTAATTTCATACTTTATTTTTTCTATCTCATAATGGAGGCAAGAAATCTGTGACCTTCTTCAAGTAAAGTCACTTCTACTTTTCAGTTTTGTATATATTTATTCATGATAATATCTGAATGGATAGCATTTCAATTTGCATTTCTTGCCTTTATGTTAGTTAATGCTATTTTATAAAACCTATTCATTCTCAATATACAAAAATCTAACATTTTTAACATTTAGCAGCAATGGGAAATATGTGCATATGCCCACAATAAATTGAATTAAAATCTTACTCATTACCAGTTCTTTTTCTGTTTGTTGGATTTTGTATTCTCTAGATATGGATGTTGATTTTTGTGTCTGACAGGACTTCTTTGTCTTAAATTCTGTGATGGAAGATTCATTTTAAAAAATTCTCATTTTTTTTTTTAAACTGTAACTCTTCCATATTCTTTATTTTCTTATGATTCCCTTTCTTTGTGGTTTGTGCCACCTTTGTGGTTTGTCCCTCATACTGAAATAATCTGTAGGATTATTTCATAATTTCATACATAAAAATGTATGTGCACATAGACACATATACATGCTTTACGTTTTGTTTGCACTCATTTGAACAGATTGACAACCTATTTTATGGAATATTTCTCTATGATACAGCAAAGGATCCTGAGAGGGGAGTATCTGCAGTGTTCTTTACAAAGAGAATCACAGAAATTATGCAGTATCTCTGGATATTCATTTCTCTACACTGCAGGCGCACAGAAGGCATCAGAGCTATCTTTTCTCTGTTAAGCTTGGATTTCATAAAGCATAAATAATGCAGATTATAAAGTTATTGTCAATAATCATACTTCTAAAGTCATATTTCAAAGTTATTGTTCTACATGTAAAAACAGTGTGGTTCGTTCACTTGCATATATGGTGCTTTCTATTGTTTCTTGGGAATCGTTGATTTAAAGATGGATGTGTTAACTGTCAACTTGCAAGTGTTATAACCTACCTTCTCTCCTTCTCTTTAACAGGAATCATTTTCTGCCAAAAGCTGTGTCTTTATTTTTGCCCATGAAATAAGTGGTATCCAAGACCACAGAGTTCCAGCTATAATAGGATTCTCCTATTTTTTAACAGTTGGTCAACTAAACTGCATTAGAGAAGTTTGTTTTGTATTAGTATATGATGACARAATATCATTTGGGGATCATTCTACTGTCTGCTAGCTGAGCATGGCTGAGCTTCACAACATCCATCTAATAACTGAAGTTTTGGTATATTCTTTGTTATCAAAAACTGCATATCTAAGTAGGAAGAATAAAACAAGCAAAGACAAATATTTCTAAACAGCAGTCAGTGGTCTGATAGTAAAAATCACAGAATCACAGAATCACAGAATATTTAAGGTTGGAAGGGACCTCTAGAGATCATCTAGTCCAACCTTCCTGCTCAAGCAGGCACACCTAGAGCACGGGGCACAGGGCGGCATCCAGGCGGGTTTGGAGACCTCCAGAGAAGGAGACTCCACAGCCTCCCTGGGCAGCCTGTTCCACTGCTCTGTCACCCTAACAGGAAAGAAGTTCCTCCTCACCTGCAGACGGAACTTCCTGTGCTCCAGCTTATGGCCATTACCCCTCGTCCTATCACTGGCCAGCAGTGAGAACAGCCTGTCCCCTTCCTTCCTGCATTCTCCCTTCCTGAACTTATACACATTAATCAGATCCCCTCTCAGCCTTCTCTTCTCCAGAGAAAACAGGCCCAACTCACTCAGTCTCTCCTCGTATGAGAGATGTTCCATTCCCTTAATCATCTTAATTGCTCTTCGCTGGACCCTCTCGAGAAGCTCCACGTCCCTCTTATACTGGGGAGCCCAGAASTGCACMCAGTACTCCAGGTGCGGCCTCACCAGAGCTGAGTAGAGGGGCAGAATCACCTCCTTTGATCTGCTGGCAACACTCCTCCAGATGCAGGCCAGGATCCCATTGGCCTTCTTGACCACGAGGGCAAAATATCTCCAATGCAACTACATGGACAGTAATGTAGTCCCTGCTAATTTTTGAATTTCCTTAGTCTGTACTTCTTACTGATAACACAATGGCCTTGCTCCTCACTGTCATGATGTTTGCAAGACTCTCTTGCCAGTCCTTGGTAAAAGACTAAGAATAGCATTCTGCCTTTACCTTATCTAGATCCAGATCATAGAATCATTATGGCTGGAAATGGCCTTCAAGAACGAGTCCAGCCTTAAATCTGTCAACACAATATCTGCTAAACCATGTCCCTAAGTGCCTAATCTACATGCTCCTTGAACATTGTCAGGTGATGGTGACTCCACCACTTCCCTGGGCAGCCTGTTCCAGTACTTGACTACTCTTTCCATGCAAAAATTCTTCCTAAAGTCTAACCTGCACTTCCTCTGGCACAGTTCACTACAACCTCCTTTCAGGTAGTTGTAGAGACTGATAACACCTCCCCTGAGCCTCCTCTTCTAAAAGAGAGGAGCTAAAGAACCCCATCTCCCTCAGCTGCTCCTCATAAGGCCTGTGCTCCAGCCCCTTTACCAGCTTTGTTGCCTTTCTTTGGAYATGCTCCAGCACCTCAATGTCATTCTTGTACTGAAGGGCCCAAAACTGAAGACAGTATTCRAAGTGTGGCCTCATCAGCATTAAGTACAGGGAACGGATCACTTCCCCAGTCCTACTGGCTACACTGTTCCTGATGCAAGTCAGGATGCTGTTGGGCATACTGCTGGCTGTTGACCAACAGTGTGCAGCTGTCCAACCACTCTGCCCCAAGCCTGTAGTGCTGCATGACATTGTTGGGACAGAAGTGCAAGACTCAGCACTTGGCTTTATTGAACCTCATATAGTTGGTCTCAGCCCATCAATCCAGTCCATCCAGATCTCTCTGTAGACCCTTCCTACCCTCATCTGAAACTTTGCTGACAGTGCACTCATCTAGATCATTGATAAAGGTGTTAAAGAGGAGTGGCCTCAACTCTGGTCCTCTGGGGAACACTGCTCTTGACCAGTTGCCAGATTGATTTAATTCCATTCACCACCACCCTCTGGATCTGGCCATCAAGCCAGTTCTTCATCCAGCAAAGAGTACATCTGTCTAAGCCATGAGCTGCCAGCCTTTCCAGGAGAAGGCAATGGGAGACTGTGTCAGAGACGTTACTGAAGTCTAAGTAGACCATGTCCACAGACTTACCCTCATCTACTAGTCAGGTCACATGGCCACAGAAGGAGATCTGGTTGGTCAGGCAGGACGTGCTATTCATGAGTCCATGTTGGCTGGGCCTGATCCCCTGGTCAGTGCACACATGCTGTGTGATCGCCCTCAAGATCATCTGCTTCATAACTTTCCCCAATGCTGAGTTCAGGCTGACAGGCCTGTAGGTCCTCAGATCCTCTGTCTGACCCTTCCTCTAGATGGGTGCCATGCTAGCAAGTGTCCAGTTGTCTGTGACCACCCCTGTTGGTCAAGACAGCTGGTAGAAGAGGGAGAGCGGGTTGGCAAGTACTTTCCCCTGCTCCTTCAGAACCCTTGGGTGCATTCCATCTGGCCCCATGGACTTGTGGGTGTCAAAGTGGAGTAGCAGGTCACTGACTGTTTCACCTGAATTATGGTTTTTTTATTGTTGTTTTTCTGTTCTCCATATGTGCCTTCCAGCTCTGGGGGCCAAGTACCTTGAGAATAACTGATGTGGATGTTAAAGATTGAGGCAAAGAAGGTAACAAGTACCTCAGCCCTATACTTATCCTTCGTGACAATGTTCCCCAGCACATCCAATACRGAATGGAGATTCTTCTTGGCCCTCTTCTTCCTGTTAATGTATTTGTGGAAAGATCCTTTTCTGTCTTTTACCGCAGTGGCCAGATAGAGTCCAATGTGAGCTTTCCTCTTTCTAATGTCCTCCCTACATACCCCAGCAACTTCCTTGTACCATTCTGGAGTTATCTGCCCCTTCTTCCAAAGCTGGTAGATTCCCTTCTTCTTCCTGGAGCCTCAGCCAGATCAGTCTTCTTCCCCTCCTGCTCGTCTTTTGGCACACAGGGACTGACAGCCTGCTCCTGCACCTTTAAGAAAATCTTCTTGAGAAAAATCCAGCCTTCCTGGACCCTTTCACTCTTCGGGACTGCCTCCCAAGGGGCTCTTCCAATCAGTGTCTTAATGTAGCTATGTTCAACATAGCTAAAGTTCAATGCAGCAGTTTTGCTGATGCCCCTCCTAACTTCAGTGAGAACTGAAAAACGTATCATTTTATGGTCACTAAGCCCAAGATGGTCTCTGAGCACCACATCTTTTACCAGTCTTTCTGTTTTCACAAAGAGCAGGTCCAGGGGGGCCTTCCACCTGTTGACTTACTAGCTGTGACAGGAAGTTATCTTCCAACCACTCCACAAATCTCCTAGATTATTTCCTCTCTGCTGCATTGTAGGATTGCTGCAACAAACATCTGGTAGGTTGAAGTCCCTCATGAGAACAAGGGCTGCTGATCATGAGACTTCTGACAGCTGCTTGTAGATTGCCTCGTCAGTCTCTTCGCCCTGGTTGGGTGGTCTTGAGCAGATTCCCACCAGAATATCAGCGCTGTTGGCTTTCCCCTTCACCCTGACCCATAAACCCACTTGGAGTTCCATCACCCACTTGGAGTTCCATGCAATGGAAGCACTCCCTAACATACATTTCTACTCCATCTCCTTTTCTTCCTTGACTGAAGGCAAGCAAGTGGATGGTACTCTTGGTATAGTTACCAATATAGATATAGAGTATGCATACAAAAATGCTAGTTTACTTCATAAACCAGTAAAAAGTTAAAATGTTATAAAATGTAGTTTGTTTCTATCCATTCTGAAAGAAATAAACGGAGCAGGCAACAGAAGTAAAATTATAATTATGCAGGAAGCTGTGGTAGTGATGTGGATAATATTGTGAGGTGAATATGAAGATTAGCTTTCAATAGAAATGAATCTCAATGAGCTTCTGCTGACAACTCTAAGCCACACAAGGCTGATGGCAACAGTACTTTGGGGAAATGGCCTCCCTTTAGTGGTTTTCCTCTATATTTCCCTCACATACTTTTGTTAAATCCAAATCCTTCCTAGAAATCACTGCACCTAATATTTGCTCAGAAGTATTTCTGAAATTAGCTGTTGTCCCCAGCTCCAATTTTGGTGGACAGGTACCCACATTAAAATTACTGTTATTTTAATTGACTCATGTTGACAAATTTGTCTTTATAGACAAATATGGAAAATTAATTACTCTCTCAGCATTGCACATCCTCAACAATACAAGTGACAATTGCAGACCTTTTAAAAATCCTTCAGTATAGACAGTTACATAATTCTGCCAGACATAACTTTTCATTTAGCTCTAAGTAAGTGTAGTAAGCAAGATGGGCTTGCATTCTAGCATTACCTGAAAACCCCTCTTTCCTCTGCGCTGACTACATTTCAAACTGCTTCCTCTTCAGAAAGCATGTCGCAGAGAGGGTTTAGAGCAGAATCCACCGAGTCATCATTGAAACATATTGGCAGTGAAGGCCACTTGGAGGAGTTTACATTTCACTTTACCTTTCATCTGTAATGATGATCCTTTAGAGTGGGCCATATCTTCCATACACAGGGATACTTTCAGAGTTTATCATTGAACAATGCTTAGAATCAGTTCAAGCCTTCACAAAGCTAAAGACAAACTAAATGCAACTGGGGGAAGTAAAATTTAATTTCAAGACACCGTCTTCCCATATTCAGATCAAGCCTGAGGAAGCATTTCTGCCCCTGAGACAAGTAGTCATCACCTCACCGCCTGTACAATGAGTCTCCTTCCATGCCTGGCTGTATCCAGACTCCCTGCTAGCCCAGATGAGTGTCCTTGTTTCTCAGGGCCTACAGGATGCTCCCAAGCAGCTAGAAGGGAGATGTAGTCCACAGTTTCCACTATCCTTCTTTACTTGTCTCCTTCCCTACCCTTGAAGCATCTACCTGCATTGCTGTTTCCCTCATCATCATCAGCAGCAGCACAACACAAGCAGAGGCAATCACAGAATAAGGCATGGCAGTAAGGCTTTCTCTTACTTAAACTGCAGTGCTCACTCTACCTTGGCATCTTGTGAGTGCTGCAAGAATAACACATGACAGAGTGCTATGCCACTACCTCTGAGCCTGGGCGAAGCAATGAAGCTGCAGCTGTGAAACTTAGAAGATCTCCTTCTCTCAGTGCAGACCATGATTTTACTGCTGTTATTCATGTGCCATGCCAGGAAGCTTACGCCTAAGCAAMGCCTCTTCATGACATTACCTGAAATGCTGCCACAAGTATACTTCTTGTTTTTCCGTCTCACACAGCACAGCAGAATAAGAAATGAAAATTCAGAGGAGTTTTCCAAGAGTGTATTTGCAGACAAAATTCTCCACAGATATTCCTGTTATATTCTGTCATTGACTTGAATTTGGTATGGACACTGAAACCTTAGTAGATATTATCACTGTACGTATTCAGGACTGTGATTCTGTGTATGACTAGCCTTAAAAAAATAACACCAAAAAAAGTGAAAAAAAAAAAAACCCAAATAGCTCTATACGCTAAGAATAATTTCAGTACAATGTAATGTAGAGTTGTTCAGCAATGTTTGCTAGCTTCTAAAGAAATAGCTTTATAGACATAACAGTTCACTAAAATGAGAATAGCAGGGAACCTGAGTTATTTTGCTGATTCATGAACTCCGCAAACACAAATGCTGGTGGAGTAGTTATTCAGTGTGCTTCCACCACATTAACAGAACTGTTCTGGGTATTACTACTAGAAAAACAACCTATAGAATCAAGTACTTAGGATCTGATTTTCAAATTGCTCTCCTTTTTGCATTTGCATTGATGTTTTGCATTTGTTTGAAGCTTGCATCTGCTTCTAAACAATAAGCACTAATTTTAAACCTGTTTAGTACTCATTTAACCCAGATAGTTCTTTTGTGGCCATTTCACATGCATCTGGGATTCAGTGCAAAGAGGTTGCATGGAACAAAATAAGAGGAAAATGCTACTAACCAGCAGCTGCAAGAAAAGGCCAAAAAAAAAAAAAAA
>NW_020455016.1:334696-387196 GCF_003342845.1 Nothoprocta perdicaria
AGAGGCAAGCACATAAATAGTGACTCTCTGAATTGTGATAGACAGAGGCAGTTGTGGACAATGACTGACTCCAGGGAACTCTAAACTGGTGTGAAATAGATACACTTCTCAATAGATCTTTCAGGTTCTTTAAGTAACTTACATTACTTACATATCAAGCAAGGTTCAGTGAAGATTACCAGAGTGTGACACTCAAAATCAGTCCACAAGGAACAGAAAATTAGATGATGGAAACTAGCAATATGAGGATCTGCTTTATTCAACAATTAAAAGAGGAACAGAAACAGTTCTATTTAGATTGAACTTCTGATAGAGGTAGACTTGCACTAAGGTACCAAAAAATGTCCTGAAAAAAATTGGACTTAGAGAGTGCCTTCCTTATCTACTGCCTCTACTTTGAAAACCTAATAGGGAGGAGATGACCTCATTAAAAACTCATAGTTTTTTGTTCAGTGATTGAGCTAAAACGAAAGGTATCTAAATGTCTTGTTCACCTCTGACTGAGGCAGTAGGCACTTTTGACATTTGCAGTCATAATAACAGAACCAATGAAGGCTGACTAGTTGGATGTATGTTACCTAGATTCCATGATGTAAATGCAGCCCTCAATCAAATTAAACTAATTGCAAATCAGAAATATTGTCTGGTCAAAAGTCAACTGAAGATAGAGATATATGTTCTCATTTAGAATCCATTATTAGGCAATAATTATGGATGACAGAAGAGACGTTGCTTTATTTCAAACACCTGTCTCTACAATACAGCAATGCAGAATCTTTGTGGTCTAAACCCAGATTGTGGTCCAAGCTACAAGCTTGGAAACTCTACCCACTGGTAATCTTCTAGGACAGCACTTCTCTTTATCATTAAATAAATTTTAAAGGGGCTTGTGTGTGACATGATACTAAAACAATAGTTGTATTCCTAGTGCAGCAGCTGTAGAAAGGTGAGCTTTTGTAACGTATGGTCTTTACTCCTGCACTAGATTCCTTGTGACGGCTAAATTCCTGTAGCTACTCAGTATACGGCAATGTCATAGACATCTGGATCAAATCACAGCACCAAATGCCACATCTGTGATTTCATTTTATGGCAGCTAGGGGACTTGGTACTTAACCACTTCTATCCACCATCAAGCACTGTCATCATTTGGGAATTAACAGGGAAAGAGTACGGCCAGGAATTTCTCCCTAAGTATGTCTGAACATGGCTTTCTTTTCTCCCTTCCTTCTGCAAATGCACTCAATAAGGTGAATATGAATCCAGCACATTATTGTAACCTGAATGCTATCTTAACATTATCCTAAAGCACTAAGCAGATATTGCTTCAACTCATTTAAAAGGTAGTGAGGGTATTTAGAAAGTCCAATTTCAATGCTTCGATACCTGGAACTTATTTTTCCTTGCTTTATAGTAGCAAAATGAAATGAGAGATCGTACTTTTAAACTCATGTGTAAAAAAGTCAGAGCTTCTTGATTCTTGAGAAACTTGTTCCTCTTGAGATCAGAGAGGTTTTGTTCATCACCTCTGTTGCAGGTGTCTTATTTGGTGCTACTCAGGTATTTAGGAACTTAATGAAAAATACATCTTCCTGGAAATTTAGCCTTGAATTAATTTTTTCAAGTGTGGAAAGGTATTTTTTTTTTACAAAACAAATTATACTGGGCCCTTTGCATCTTATTTTGACAGATAAAACAAACTGTTCAAATAATAACTAAAAAGTAATCGTTCTTTTAAGGACCTGAGTTCACTGCCTATATAATCTGTTGCGGCAAAAATAGGACTCAAAATAAAAGCTGAAGACCATCAGCTGCCTCTCCTTCACCCAAGGCTTACACATATTGCTGGATCAAAAACTTGAAACCCTTTAATGGAACACTACCCAATGCAACACATATAATTGAATAACCTTGAGAGGAATGATCAGGGAGTTAAGGGAGAAGATCAATTTAAAATCACTTAATGCATGGAGGTATTTAAAATTTCATAGACTGAAGAAGGTGAAAGGTGCTGTGGAATAATTGCTTCCATCCTCTAGAGACAGTGTCTTAAGATGTAAATGAGTGCCCATGTTCCTGTGATTTATCATATGAGAAATATATATCACCAAAGGATTGAAAATTTAAGAGGTAAAGAAAGAGTAATTTCTGAACCCTGAAAAGGCAGCCTCAGCTGAGGCTTGATCCAATGTCCACTGCAGTCAATGGGAGATATCGTTTTCCCTGAAAGATGCCAATGGATTTCAGCAAGTGATGACATGAAGTCCCCTACAGTTTTGCAGGAGAGAAAGAAATTGCTAAGGAATAGATTTAAGCTACCGAATCTCAAGGCCCTGCTCCTGCACGGAAATGAACACATTCAGCCACAGCAAGACTGAAAACATTGGAATTAGAGAGATTCATGGAATCTCTCCAATTCTTTGGTGTGCGAGATCATGTGGCCTACTTAAGACTTTATATATCTATGTCACAAAACTTCAGACATATACAGATGAATATCCCATGACACCTTACCGTCTATTTGTAAACATTGTATCATGCATTTGTAAACAGGACATTGTCCTGTCTCATCTGTCATTGACTTGCTATTTCTTGTCCCTAGGAGGCATCTGAGGGACAGATGGTCTGAATAACTCCATACAGTGGTCTGAACAAGTATGGACAGTCACGCTCAAGTGTGGTCCATCCATGTTGCAAATAAGCATCATCCTGGACACATCCAGGATGTACGCATTTTTGGCATTTTTCGGCTTCAGTACAGAACGAGTCCTACTCTTAAAAGCAATATATACCTCACCAAAGTAGATGGGGATCATTCTTGGGCAAAGTTGCATCTTAAAGGCAGAGTTACCTACCAAGCCTAGCTTAGCACAGCTTCTTGCATATTGTGCATTTCACCTCATACAGGCAAAGACAAAAATTCTGTAAATAGCTCTATGTGACTGGTACATATTGCATTTTTCAGTTGATAGGAACAATATGACCTACGAAACTTTTCCTAATATACATCAAGGTATTGCACTTGAATTGCCCTTTCTCTTCCTCTTTGATTTATTTTTTGCTCTGATGATTTTGACTAAATCGTGGGGGAAAAGATCATATAAACCCAGGATGATTTTTTCATGGAGAAACTTGAGTATGGAAAACTCTCCCCACTATATACCTCAGTCTTCTTAATGCAGGTCAGTTAATCCCTCCCGGCCTTGCCAGAGGCTGAAGGAACAGTATTACAAAGAAGAGATTTACCTGACTGATAGCTCACTTTCCCAAGCCCTTCATCTCACAGAAATGGTTCTTTCTCTAAACTCTGACACTGCTGCTGATGAAGTGCACTTCAGTTTTGAACACGTTATCCTACCATTCATAGGCCTTTGAACTGTTGCTTTTAAATGTGGCTGTTGAATTAATGAATAATTTTGCCAGGTGTGAGAGCACATAAAGGGAATACCAGCTGTAGGCATAGGTTGATCTGTGCTCATTTATACATTAAAAGATGTTTATTAGTGTAAGATAAAAGGTCCGGCTTATTCCTGTACCTTTAATATGAAATTCAAATAATAAGGGCAGAGATAGTAAAAAACTTTGAGAAATGAATAAATGAATGATTTTCACACCCAAGAACACTACATTATCTCCCTACATACAAAATGCATTAATATATTATTAAATCTGACATATTAAAGGTATAACACTGATATCCTTGTCCCTGCTCAAGCAAGAAGGTTGGACTAGATGATCTCTAGAGGTCCCTTCCAACCTTAACCATTCTGTGATTCTGTGATTCTGTGATTCTGTGATTCTGTGATTCTGTGATTCTATGATGTAATGTGTTGTCATCTTTCCAATGAGAAAATAATATATCAATGATTACAAAATCAAATAGAAGATAAAATAGAAGCTACAGCTTCTATTAGACTCTACTTTAGCTTCTATTTTATTTTGTAATCTATTTTTATTTTCTATAGGCACTGTAAGTCTGGAAGTTCTTCATTTTTTTTGGAAGCAACTGAAGAGAGATTTGGTTGCTATTCATTGGTTCATTAAGGAAGGTCTATCTTCACACTTCTGGTTGTCCATGAACAAAAGCTGCAGAAGAGTTCTCACAGGATGAACTAATTTTTGAGCAGTGGTGTAATTGAGTAGAGAGGTTGTCCTTCTTTGAAGCTCCAGAGATATGCTGCATCTAAGAAGAAACGCTGTGTTGGAGGTGGAGCTRTTGCTCTTAGGTAGATTAAGTCTATACTCAGTTTGTGTTGTCACTTTCTGAAGTCCAAGTCTCACACAATTCCAGATTAACATCCCTGTAGACCATTGTCTGTTTTTACCTGAGTTGCAAGTCAAGATTTCCCCTATGCATAAATCAGGATACAGGGATTATGGGAATAGTGCCCTCTCAACTCTCGATTCTATATGCACATCAGAATCCTATATGTATGCAGAAGTGGAGGAGCTGTGATCTCACTGAGCCACCTGGTATAGATTTAGCCAAAATAATATGGCAAATATTATTATATAGCCATAATAATATGGCAAACGTGTCCATGACCATTTGCTTGCTCACAAAGTTACGTTAATGGTCGCTACTTTTGTGGTCAATAATGAATATTTTCTGTARGTCAGACTGCCAAGGATTATGATGCTTTTATGTCTTATCCTGAAGAACGATCAACTTCCTKGGATGTGTACATAACTGACAACATAGAGTATATGCTATTAGCCATCCTATGATCATTATCTTTCTTTTCTCATGGCAAGGAAAAGAAACCTTGCTATGGAATATTTATGTACTACTGATACCTGGTTTTCAATTTGTCATCCTATCTGTTATGGCATTTTAGTTCAAGATAGCATCTAGATCATCACACTATTTACTCTCCTAGTCCTCTTGCTCCTGGCTTTCTGAAAGTTAAGGAGGAGTAATAGCCTAGATGTGTAGCCATTGGCAGTGAGAATCCAGCTGCAAGGGACTTGGTTTTTTTATGATGAGGTGTTGGGCTTGTTGTCTTGGGAAGTCTTATGGGTTGAATTTCCATTACAAGTCTTCCTGCAGTACATCATAAGATTTGGAAATGAGAACAGAACTAGTCTGTTCTCAAAGCCATGTATCTTCACCAGAAGAAAGACAGGAGAGAGAATGAAACATGTACATGAGTTATAATCAGGAAATACCAAGAAAGGATAATGAATAAATGTGAGGACCACATTTGTCAGTTTATAATTTTATTATGATGTGCTTATATCAACTGTTTTGCAATCCAAGAAATAGTGCTTTCCCCTCTGCTGGTCTTAGCTAACAATCGCTACTTAACACTGAGAAGTAGGTATCTTAAGAAAAAAAGATAGAGACAAAGAACCTCTCCCTGAATACACTGATATTAAGATAATGAAAGGTTTGAATGGTAGTATTATTAAAGGCTGACAATACTGGATTTTATGATTTTCTTTATACAGTTCAGATAAATTAAATAAGACTAGCTCTTATCTACACATCCCCTAAAGCCACACTGTAACAATAGTCCCACGATCATCTTAGGTAAGATACCTGAAATCAGGGCAGTACTGTGAAGAGGAACTAGTGTCTGATACAGTGTTTAGACTACTAAGGAAGGTACCAGCAGGACTGAAGCAATGACTTACAAATTTCCTGAAAGTTGGATGTAAGTCAAATACAAAGGTTGAGTAATCAAAGATACGTAGTCATGAAAGAATGACAAAATTCATGGTGGATATAATGTCACTCATACCTGATAGCATAGTGATAACATAGCATAGTGATAGCATAACTGATAGCATAGTGGCAAAGATATGATGCATAGGTGTGGAAATCTCTGCAGTTGTCAAGTGTGACATGCACTTGACGCATGGGTCAAATGGCAGTCCTTCAGCACTTGGGCAATTCATCTCTAATTGCAACACCAAATATAAGAGTATTAAGGGAAAGTCTTCAGATGAATAAACTAGGTTTAAAAGCATCTTCAACTTCTCTTTGGTAAACACTGTGTCTGTAATATATATGGAAAAAATTAGTGTTTTCATGCTATGTTTTATGGTACATTACCTAAACTAAATAAGCAAATCAAACTCTGTGTTTCATTGCTAACAGTAAATCAGAATGTTTCACTACCAACTATGAGTGTCACAGCAATAATTTGACAGACTATAAACAGAGAATATGCTCTTTGGTACAGTTTTTACAGTCTTTTCTCCAGAGTCTCACTCATTGAAGTGGAAAAAATTAAGATATACAGCTTAACCAGTATGTTTGCATGCATCTAACTAGGTATTTTCCATAAAAAAATTATTTGAACTACACATATAATTAAAAATATGCTTATTATGACTTTATGAATTTGAAGGAGCTTTTAAAAAGGTCTAAAATTAAGAGAAAAAATGTTATATATTTCTGATACTGAAAATTGACACATGATTCACATTAAAAAATCTGTCATAATGGCTTTTTTCTTTGCTGTTTCCATAATGCTAGGCTTTAAATTCTTCATTAACTTTTAAACTTGCCATAAGAGCTTCAATTTTCAAGTGAAACAGAGAAATTAACATAGAACTGACATTAAAAAAACAAACAAAAAAATCAACTCATGCCATCTAAATGACTGCAATGTCTCAGCTCAGCAATTTACTTAGACATATATTAAAATCCAGTTGGATGATTCATTCAAATTAGGTATGTATTGACTGAATCCTAAGGCAAGGTTTGTCTGTTTGTTTGCTTCTTTACTATAGTTCTATAAAATGCTATTAAAGCTGCACAGATAAGAATTAAAAATYAGGAAATCCTGAAGCAAAGTTCATGCAGCTATTCTTATCCTATGTATAGCAGATACAGTATATAGTTAGCCATTTGTGTGCTATACCTTCTAAGTACCTAGTTTAGTAACAAACATTTTCTCCTATTTGTTTGAAGAAGTATGAAAAGAAAGCAATTGGAGTGAATGGGCTACATATTTAAACATTATCAGAGCCTATAAAAACAAATTAAAAATCATCCATAACGTGCGTAAAACACGTGGCCTAGAGAAATTTTTTATGAGTGCATAAAAAAATCCCCTTTTGGGGTACTTAGAATCCTTTGCCATGCTCTTCTGAAGACAAGAGAAAGCAAAGGAGCTGGTGGATCACCACTAAGTCACAACAATAAGGGTGGCAAGTGRCATTTGAGCATGACCCCTGAAGCAGGACTATCTCTCACAGACATAAACACAAACATCTCTTCTGTCTCTCAATAGTAGACTTCTGTTAGACACACTGTCTGTGCCAGTATGTACAAATACATATCAAGGTAACATAAATAGCTTTCCTCATCAGAATTGCTGACCTACTTCTATGTAAATTTTCACTCCATGCAACAGCTCTAACTTTAGCAGCATTTCACATGGCTTAAAAGAGGGGAATGTTTGACTATGAAATCACAAAAAACATGACACTAAGCTTATGTAAAACAGCATTCATACCTTAGACAATAGCAGCATATTTACCTGAGAAGGATAACTTTCTGATAAATTACTTGAAGTATGGGATTCTTATGATGCTAGCTGCTGGATAACTGAACTGAATTCCTCTGGTGACTCCTTCATAACAACATAATGCTCCTGACAGTTATTTTTTTTTTTTTTGCTGAATGATTGCTACAATTTATAGTCCTATATGTGTGAACAATATTTTGATCTCTCCCCTTAGTTATCTGGCATTGCATCTCAGAGTTTATCTTTTCATGCCTGCTTAACTGATAGCAGAGTTGGGGGGTTAGGATGACTGAAGGGTGAGGGGTGAGGAGAAAAAGGACATGATGGCATAGGGATGGCCATTGCAAACATTGCAAACTACACTCTGGAGCCCAGCACAGTACAGAACTTAAGCAAATACTTGTAGCAGGAATAAATGACTGAGTGAGTGCTCATGACTGAGCAGGAATATTAAACTGAAGGAGATCAGTGGGATCAGTCACTTAGAATTAAAAGAGAGTTTTAGCTCAGTTTGAATAATATCCTAAACTGAGATAGAATTCCTGTTAATATTTAAATAATTCTCTGAATCAGTGAGTCAWTTTTCAGGTAAACCATCAGTCCTCTTGCTCCTGTACAATTTGATCAGTAGGAAAAAAAAAAAAGAAAAAAAAAGAAAACCAACTGTTTCATGAGATTTGTTGTCAGTGCTGTCTTCCAGGATGTTTTATGTCTATTTGAGTTTTTCAAAATAAATATTTGTAGTGAGCTTTCTAAAGGAAAATTTGGGAAGCTATGAAACATATAAATTGTATATCTTATAATTTTTTTGAAATAGAGCTCAAGGTCTTAACAATACAATTAATACCATGCAGCAACATCTACTAGTAGCTAAGCCTTTCCTGTGTATATACCCCTGAGACCATACACTTTTAAAGCTGTAGAGGAAGCTACATTTACCTCTTATCCTAAGAAGAGGATTTTAATAAATATTATATGATTAATGTGGTTCACTGAATGAAAACATAAAATGAATCCCTGGGTATCAGTTTTTCAACTAAATTTTATTGGAGTTTAGTAAGCTACTACAGTATTAGTATAAATAAACATTCCAGTGCAGGCATTCATATGGGAGATTAAATAAGTAGGTTCAGATGCGAGGTAAATTTGCTAATGCTCTTCTGTGAGGTACTTTAGAAGGACCAGCAAAGCACAAAGGGCCAAGCAGAACCAGAGCAGAGAATGTGGGAGATAAACTATCTTAAAAGTGAAGCCCTTCTGCAAATGTAATTGACATGGTAGCATGAGTTAGCAGTGATTCCTGAAAAACTATGCAAGAATCTGCGGTTTTATGGGAGCTGACTGTGAAATATACTTGCTTTTAAGGGGTTATTTGGGGTATATTAAGGAAATAGCTAGCAATATAATTAATTGAACATAAATTGGTCAAAATGCCTTTAAAAACAAAGCACCTAGATTCCTCACACAGTCTCTAGTCACATCATCTGTTTTTCAAACAGCTGATTTCAAACAGCTTTTACTGACTGGTAAGGACCTCTTGGGAGGGAGCCACAAGAAGAAAGGAAATGTCTATGTGGTATATTAATGGCTTAAATATTCTGACATACATAATGATGCTCTGCTAGATATATATATATATATATATATATATGCACAGCTATAAACACACACAAATGGCAACAAGATAAATGTAAGACCATTTTAATGCCAAACACTATGGAGCTTTTGCACTTACAACTCAGTGGTAGTTTGAAGAGATTTGGAGCTTACGAATCAAAATTTTGATGAGTCTCACTGAGATCCCAGAGCAGCACAATACAATTTCTTGCAAAAATACTTAAGTCATTTGTGATAAATTAGCTGAGACAGGATACCATATTAATGTGCTGGACAACTGGTGTCTCAACCAACTAATTCAGGCCTAACTCGGGCATATCTGTGTGTATCTTCTGTATCATCTAGACATGCTTTTTATGGAGGAATATCTAAAAGTRTATTGCACTGTTCTAGTGCACTGGAGGGGAGTCGTCTAATGCTGATATGCAGTTGTACATTTTCCCTGCTGTGATGATTCAGCTGTGCTAGTTGGCACTCCGAGGGGAAGAAGCCAAATCTCCACTCCCTCACTCTTCCCACTCACTCCCCATGAAGAAGAGGCATTAGCAGCTGTGCAGAGGCTCTGTTATGCTGCTGCCTGCTGCTATAGGCTGCCCACACAAAACTAGTAACTCTCTTGCTATTAGTAAATAAAATAAATGCCAAGCTCATTTAAAAATGATAAAAGAACTCTTAAGTGAGCATTTAATTTAAGCTGCCAAATATAGGCAAGTTACAACAACCAAGGCTTCCATCTCTCTTTTTAATTACTCSATATTGTGATGATAAGAATGCTAGACAATCTATTTTTAGGCATATGTATATATAAAATCCTCATACACATGATAAAGAATACCATAAATGGAAGGAGAAAAGGCTGGGAAAAAAATAGGRATTTTCTTACATATTCATTCTTTTTTCAGTCTAATGCAAGGGACAGAAGAGTCTTATTCCTGACAGCCATGACACAAATTCACAGGGCTGGAAGGTACTGCAAAAGGATCATCAGTTCACTTCTTGGTTTAAGACAGAAAAACTTCCAAAGACAAACCTCACAATTGCCAGACTATCATCTCTAAAGATCTGCTACTCTTATCTGTCAGAGATTTTCTGCGAATTCAACTGCTGTCAACTTCAACCTTCAACTTTTCGTCAAATTCAACTACTTGTTGCAGTTCATCAAAGGGCCACTGAAAGATTTTCCAGTAGATTATACGCTTCTCTTAAATTATTCATTATGATAAAACATTTCATTTATTTTCCCAGGAGAAATAAATTTATTTTGTACCAGAGAAATGAAATATGCCTGCCTGCCCRCTAAATCCTTTAAATCCTTGCCAGGTTTGATTTGCCCTGCCATTTACTTATTTATTTATTTATGGTTAGAAAAAAAAGTGCCAAGATACTTCAAGGGTGAGCAACCAGGAAACCAAAAATGCCCATGCCATTTTTTATTGCTTGGATGGAAATTCCCACCACCTCTCCCATCCAAAAAGGAATCATCCTCTGATGATCCCTGGATGTGTGCTATAGATAATCCAGGAAATGATGCTGGTAGTAATACAGTGCGATAGTTTTGACCGACAGTGCGATAGTTTTGACAGAAGGGGCATGACTTTCAAAAGTAAAAAAAAAAAAGTAAAATTTCCAAAAACACAGTTGGGAACTGAATTATATCCATAGAACTGTTGTTTGCAACTTGGGAAATATGGACTTTTTTTCTTCCAGATTCCTCTTCAAGGGCCTTGGAAGAGACCTAAGAAAGAACAACCTTGTCAACAAGCTTAACTTCGAGAAAGGACAGATTTATGTTTAAGTAATGGAACATAGAAATGGTGGGGAAGGAGAGATGAATGAATTTATTTCTCTCTCACTTTCCCCTAAGTGCTGTTGTTATAGATCATTTATCCTGGGCTGACTTTTAACTAGTATACTTGAAAATACATTATGCAGACCCTATTTACTTTTTCCACTTCTGCTGGAGGAAAGCAAATACTAGTGACTCTCCAACAAAGGTAATGCCAGATGCTTACGCAAAGAAGCAAGGGAAGAACAACAAACCCCAGACATCAAGGATGAAGAAGAAAGAATGCATTTCTGAATGCAGTTGCCAAGAGGACATTCCAAATAGAAATTCAGTACACAAATTTACTTTAGGCAAGTCTGTATAGATACTTCATATAACTCCTATCACTGAATTACCTTAGGGATAATTATTTAGCAAAAGAAGACAACCAGCAGATCCATAAATAAACACAGCAGACATGCTTGTGATGCCATTAGAAGGTTAAGAACACAYTAAGTTGGTAGATAGATACAATTAGGAGACATTCTACTGGAATGGCAAGACTTTAGATGCATCAATTTAATTAATGTTGCAAGCTTCTTTACTGCTCTCTCTCCCTCTTCTTTTTTCTGAAGTTCAACCACCAAAACCTTTCCTGATATGCACAGGCATGATGATAGTAGATGTTGCCTTTATTCTGAGTAGCATAACTCAAACAGAACAAAGAAAAACCTTGAAAAATTGTTAGTGCTTTAAAACAGGAGTTATGTTTGCTTTTCACAGAATCATAGAATATTCAAGGTTGGAAGGGACCTCTAGAGACCATCTATTCCAGCCTTCCCACTCAAGCAGGCACACCTACAGCCTGTGGCACAGGGTGGCGTCCAGGCGTCCAGAGAAGGAGACTCCACAGCCTCCCTGGGCAGCCTGTTCCACTGCTCTGTCACCCTCACAGGAAAGAAGTTCCTCCTCACCTGCAGACGGAACTTTCTGTGTTTCATCTTATGCCTATTTCCCCCTGTCCTATTGCTGGTCASMAGTGAGAAGAGCCTGTCCCCTTCTTCCCTGCAATCTCCCTTCCTGAACTTATATATATTAATCAGATCCCCTCTCAGCCTTCTCTCCTCCAGAGAAAATAGGCCCAGTTCACTCAGTCTCTCCTCATACAAGAGATGTTCCATTCCCTTAATCATCTTAGTTGCTCTTCTCCGGACCCTCTCGAGAAGCTCCATGTCCCTCTTATACTGGGGTGCCCAGAACTGCCCCCAGTACTCCAGGTGCGGCCTCACCAGAGCTGAGSAGAGGGGCAGAATCACCTCCCTTGACCTGCTGGCAACACTCCTCCWGATGCAGGCCAGGATCCCATTGGCCTTCTTGGCCACAAGGGCACACTGCTGACTCATGGTTAACTTGGTGTCAACCAGGACTCCCAGGTCCCTCTCCGTGGAGCTGCTCTCCAGCAGGTCGAGCCCTAATCTGTACTGGTGCCTGGGGTTATTCCTCCCCAGGTGCAGGACCCTGCACTTGTCCTTATTGAACCTCATGAGGTTCCTCTCTGCCCATGAACATTGTTCATGTTCATGTAGAATAATAAAACTTGATCCTATTTCTGCTAAAAAAGTTGACCAAAAGCACAACATGAAGACATTTTTTTTTTGGGATACAGCAGTTACAGTAACTCGTTTGTCCAGTCTGCATCATGACATCAGGCAAATGACCTTGCTAACAAGTTATAGGTGAAAGAGTTTGGGAAAATATTCTCCACCTTATCCTAYTTACAGCAGCAGCTCTGTAAGGAAAGCTAGAGACAATTTTTGGAATCCAGGGGTGGCATTCAGTTTCACAGTTACAAATCTAAATGCTGGTATCTACAATATAGAYGATTATATAGGAAGCAGGTATCCAAGCTTTCCTATATCACAGAATCACAGAATGGTTAAGGTTGGAAGGGACCTCTAGAAATCATCTATTCCAACCTTYCTGCTCAAGCAGGGACACCCAGAGCACGGGGCACAGGGTATATACAAGCCATTCAGTCTTATATCCAGTCCTAAACTCTGTTGACCATACTGACTATATTTCCATTACATTTAATCTGGAGTTTGATCCAACCCTAGTAGCCTAATATCAAAGAGAGCTGAGGAAAAGATAATCAAGCAAGAGTTTATAGCTCTAATTTTAACAGTGGAAGTACCAACTTAAAAAAAAAACCAATGAAGTCCTTTCTATGTGAACTAGAAAGCATGCATTTCCTCATGTAAACTACTTAAATAGTTATATTGTATTCATAAAATACATGCTTTGCTGYTATATGATTAATGGAAATAGAGCACTGTGCTTTTAAACAGCAAACCTTCATTAGCTGAAGACATAATGCAGTGGTTTTGAAGCTTTCTGAATATAACATTGTTTCTGGTGATAAAGTGGGTTCTGCTGCATTGCTAAGTTTGTCACCCARTATGCATACACGACCCTTTGTTCAGAAGAAGTCTATTGAGGCTAGGATTTTGACTCTTATTTATAGTTTGATCCAGCCAAGGAGAGGGCACACATTGGAAAACAAATTAAGTATGGGAATTCTGCAAAGAAATTTCAGGAGATAATGTGAAGAAGTTAATATGAAGATGGTTGAGCTGATAATTTTCCTTGTTCTTTAAAATAAAAGATAAATGCAAACACCAGGAATGGCAGTGCCCCAAGTGTTCACATTCTAGCTGGAACAGATAGGAGTGCCACCAGCTTCTTGGAGATATATTTGTGCAGGAAATCCCTAAGCTTGAAATCATTCACCTTAGAGGCTGAAGGTTAAGTTCTCATTTGATGCATTACCTCTCTGCATCTACCTGCACAGTACAAGTGCTCCCTTRCCCAGTACAAGAATTGGGACTTCCCCTCACTCTGAGATTTCCCATACAAACCTTGTCCAAAGAAATATTCATTTGGTAAAACCAGTCCAGCAGAAAGGTGTTGGACTCTGTGAAGATTACCTCTCCCATTCTCTCCTCCCCCTCTTCTCCCTGCTAAGACTGTCATTTCTAAAAAGCCCTTCAGAAGAGGAAACTGCACCCAGTGTGAAGGCAGTGGTATGTGCACTGAACTCCTGGAGGATCACAGGGCACAACAGGTCAATGAGGACAACCAGCTGAGTGAGAAAGATGTTCTGTTGATTTCTCACCATGATGTAACCTTTCAGAAATATTGATGCAAAGTGCAGGTATTGGCTAGAGCTTAAATAAGGAGTTATCTTATTTGCAAGCTTGGGTTTTTCTTTTTAGTGGAAGTAGCTGGGGCCTCTTCTGAAGTTAGTTTGTAATGGAAGGTTAATAATCAGATACCTGCCTAACTGAAGTCACAGCTTTTGCTGCAAATTGTTTCCCAAACTATTTTATCTCAAAACTCAGCACTTATTGATCTTAGCTTTCTTTTAACTGATAACTCTTTGTAACCACAAGAAACAGGGGAGAGTTTTTCTGTAGCTGTGTAAAACTAAATACAACTTGCATGGTGTCTACACAGCATTCTCTATTAAAAAAAAAAAACAAAAATCCAAAAAACAAAACAAAACAAAACAAAACAAAACAAAACAACAACAAGAGACAAACCATAAGATCTGATATACATCACAGTTTTAAAGGCTTCTCTGTGTATTGTAGAAACAGACAATATGAAAACAAAAGCAATAACTTGAAACTGTAAGTTATGCAGCTTACTTTGCAGAAACAGAGGACTCTAAATTCATTGTTCACCTTTGTTCTATTCTTGATGAATATACTTGTCTGGTTCTACCATAGAACTCTACACTCTGTATAAGTGATGATTCATGAATACGAAATGTATTTCTTGTTTTGCTTTTTTTTTCCTAAGTATCACTTCCAAAGTTGGTCTTGAACAGTAAAAAAAAAACAGACAAAAATAAAGGTGGAACAGCTACGTAATGACAGCAGTTATTAATATATTTATAAAAGGGGTACTTGAAAATTATTCAGAATCATCAAGATGTGATGTGTTACTAATCTTTGTAAAGACTAGGAGCCCATTTTTCATTTTTCTTTCTTCCTCTTCTTCTTTTCTCCTTCATGTTCATATCTGTCTTGAATCAAATTTGACAAGCTCTTCATGACAGGTGTAAGATATTAAGACCCAGGGTGTAAGATATTAAGAATTGTGAGAAATCTAGGTTATGTGCATAAGTTATGATTGGCTGGTGCGATGAGTAAATTACGAATAAACAAAATCTATTATATACTTTGGGTCAAGAGTGATGCAGCTTGTGAAAGATCAGAATATCATGCTAATGCATGAGCAGGAAAAGCTTATTTTTACCTCTACAGGAGGAGCTTTCATTAATAGTACAGAGGTTAGGTAGAGGAAAGGAGTGAAAGGTGAAGTAGGAAGCAGACAATATATATTTATATGGTAGCCTGCTTATATTCCTTCCAGTCTAGAAATTTTAAAAGAAAGTCAGCACTAAATGCAATCCCCTTTTGTTAAAACTCCAATGGAGCAAAGGCTATATGCACAAAGCTGCATAAACAATCTGCAGTATTCCACAGAATACATACAAATAATCTATCATTTATTTACAAAAAGGCTGTAGCACATTTCACTAAGTTTACACAACAGTTTAGAACTTGATAAAATTCTTTAGGTTAGGCTTTAGTATGGGAAGTAAAGGAGATGTTTTCTTTGGAAAGATTCATGACTTCTACCATCGAAAGGACCTGCAGCATGCAGAGATTGGTTTCATGTAAATATGAATACCTGGTTTAATATAAGTTAGAAACTGGCTAACCAGACACCAGTGAGTTCCCTGATTAGCAAATATGGGCCTCAAGGTGGAAGTGACATGCTGAAAGAATATATGGTAGAGTTAYCTTATTGACAGTTTTGTTAAGTATAATATAAGCCAAAAATGACATAAAAGTCCTGTTTTCTAACATAACATTTTATCTGAAACAACAATATACTTCTGGCATATTTTCCCATCATGGTAAATATAGTGCCTGAGAACCTGAGAAGGTAAAAAAAGGAAAAAAAAAGAAAGAAAAAGACAAGAAAAAAGAGGAAGAAAATTTCACCTAGAAAAAAGATCAATACTTCATGGGAGCAAAGCTTAGCTTTTTCTACTACAAGAACTGCATATATACAYATGTATATGTATATATCAAATATTTATCAGATTATTTCTATTTTTCAAGCCCTTGAGACACACCTAGCTTTTCACTTATATAGCAAATTCTGTCTTAAGTATAAGTATCATCATTGTTATTAAATTCAATGAGACAAGAATTTTACTTACACGCCAGCATGGGTTGTGTTTGCTAATACAGCATATAGGATGTACCTCTATGAAAGGAATATGAATTACGTCTCAGGGGGGTTAAATACTATGTTTTTATCTAAAAATGCAGCTCTGTGAACCCAAAAACATTGTACTTAAATATTTAGCAAACTTTAAGTGAATCACAAACAAAGCAGGTTTCCATTATAAACCCTCCTAATTTCTAGCAGCCTTTCTTTTTGCATTTTTTTTCCAGAAATATTTTATAGTTTGAATGCCTCTACATATATTCTACCAGCTATGAATATGATCTTGATGTTGATTTGGGCATTCAGCAACAGGAGTGGACACTGATACCATWTTCAGTCAAATGGATGGCTACAATAGTAGTAAAGCATTTCAGTCAAAATCATTGGATCTGTGAGCTTTAATTTTCTCAAATAATAAAGCCATTCAGCAAATTTATTTTTCATTTGCCCAGCAATGAATTTAATTTTAATTGTATGATACTGTACTGATGTCCAGCAATGTGTTCTTACCAGGAAACAGATCCATGTTGTGCCACTAGACCAAACAAGCAGCTTGAAGGGAAAATTTTAAAACAGCAGTTAGGTTCATGAAGTAATGCATTGGCCCTGCTGCATGTGAGACCTCTGGGGATGAGCCATAAGGTAGAAAAGTGCATTTTCTTACTCAGAATCCTTTCAAAATTCCTATTCCGTCCCCTCAAAATGTGGAGATCAGTAAAATGAAAGAGTGGATTTGAGCACAGCTGCACTTGTCCATCCATGTACTGGGAGTATTGTACAGTTTTGCTCAGAAATCAGTAGCTACAGATATTTATTGGCCTTGTTTCTGACCTCTTGAGCAACTATCGATTTGTGACTGTATTTTAGTCACAAAGGTCCCTAGCAGACGCAGATCCCAGTCAYGGAGGTGAGAGCCTCTGGCACTGACACAGAATACTAACACAGCCCCCAAAAGATCTCCCCCTGTCTCTCTACCCACCACCACCTTGAGAGCCTCATCTCAGATAATTATGCTGCACATGAATATTTTTTTTTAATGTTTGGTTTAATATACACGAATTCTTTAAACAATAAAAAAAAATCAGCAAACATCATCACGATCTGGAAATCTCTTTCTTAACTTAGAAAACGGTTTCTTAATGGCACAGGGGGAGAACACGACAGCAAGCTTGACAACATAATTAGAAGATTGTTACGAGGAAAGGGAAAAGCATTCTTTATACAGCTCTTACTATTTTCAATAAGATTATTCTCCCTGAATAGCTAATCAGCTTTTCTGGCTTCCCAAATCCATGTGCTTTAAGCTGCTCTCACAGTTCTTCTTACTCGCTAAATGGCAAACAGTGACACCTCCGAAAGGGAAATTTAAAGTGTTAACCAAATGTGAGCAAACAGCATGATGGAGACTACAGATAAAGAGATCCTTGGCAGATTAGCAGCAATTTAAGAAGATCACACTGTTACACCTGGGTTGACAAGAGCTGACAGGGTTTGTTGATCTCTGCTCCTATCTCCAATTTGAGTGTCATGTTTCAACAGAAAGGAGAGGAATACAAAAAAAAAAAAAAAAAAAAAAAAAAAAAAAAAAAGAAAGAAAGAAAGAAATCCTTTCAGTACTGAACATTGGCTTCCCAGCAAGTGTTTATGGCAGCTGAAACAAAAAAGAGCTAAAGAAGTAGATGAAAGGATTAAAATAAAACTGTTCATCTCTAAGTGCACAGCACTTCCTCCTAATGCYGAATTGTCCCATTCTCTCCTGTGACAGAACCTTGTCCCAGCCACTCACTACTCACTTTGATGTATGGAGGCTTTTTCTCCTGGCAAAACRTTACAAAATAATAAAGCTGAGTTAGAACTGGGAAAGAAGAGGTGAAATAACAAAATAACAAAAAATTCTCAGTAACAATAGTGAGCACTGCGTTTGCATTGCAAATGCAATGTACACGTACAAATGGTACAGCTTATTAGAAGTTTTTTGATTTCTTTCTTTTTTTTCCTATAAGTCTTTTACTAGGCATTTATTTACTAAGATTTTGATGACTCTGTTTACTCTCTCTCTCGAGCAAGAAAGAGCTCTCCCAGCGGACCACCCATAACTCTATCACCTTCCCTTATTTAGAAACCTCTCTTGATAAAAATCTTCATGCCAGTTCCCTTCAAGAGAATCAAGGCTATGACTCTCCACTAGTTAAAAAACAGGAGGGATATGAGACTCCTTAAATGCCACTGATCTCCTCAGACACATAAGATAAAGAAAGGAGGATATAGAGTATATGTAGAGAAACATAGCTAGAAATTTAGCAAAAGTCAGACTTTTACTAAAACTCACAAGCACCATTCCRGCCAGCTAAAGCAGTTTTAAGCTGAGTATAAGCATAATTTAGCATCTGGGAGGATCAAACATAAGTAGAAATCAGATGATTATCTTCATGTATACCTTCCTCTATCTAGCACAAAACCTTGCTAAAGAGATAGTGACAAAGGACTTGAACACTCCTTAAAGTGAAGATGCTATCCTGATGCAAGAAATGCACAAAAGTTATCAAGACTGGGGTGGGGAGAGATTATTTTGTGAAACTTTGAAACATTTTTGAGGAGCTGTAATCATCTGTAAGAAAAAAATGTGAGCCCACATTTCCAGGTTTCACTGTGTGTTTCAGCTGTTTTAAACACAGCGAATGATGGCAAGCAGATTTGCAGCTTTTTCCCATCACATGCATCTTCCCACGGCTGTACAACTGKGCAGTAGTCCAACCATGCAGTACAGATTAATTTTGCATTGGATTAGCAAGATGTTCCAGGTAACCACATGGTCACTATGTGGAGTGGGAAAGGGAAGGAAGGGAGAAAAGAAAGGGACCACCCCTTGAAGGTGCTGCAGTTAGATYCCCATCAGCCTGATATGAAGTTGAACTATTAAAGAACAATGATCAATTGAAGCCAGTCTAAATCCAAGTCTCCACCAGAAAAGGTGGCCACATTTCCTTTCAACCTTAGACATGGCCCCTTGTGCCAGTGTTAGCAATGCTTTTGGCCTCATGGYATGGACTAGGTCATGAAGCTGCTCTGATTAAAGCTGAAGGTTTTTTTCCTTATTAATTTTAACATGTATCATATTCTTACTATGGCTAATCATGCAGCCAAGTGGTTGGTTGCACCAAGAGAAAGAAAAAGGTGGCAAAGAGCATGTAAATACCCAGTTGGGAGACACAGGAAGGAGAGGTGCTTCTTCTGATAGAAACCTTGCAGCACGCRGTAAATCTTTAAAGCTAGGCAACTTTCCTCTGTCTATTTCTAGACAAATGTTGAAGAAGGTAGTATCTCTGATAAAACAGAACAAATTCCAAAATGAGATTCTTCATGCAGCTTTCCAAGGGACAACCTGATCCTCCAGTTGCTCTTCCTCACACCCGTGAAATGAGGTTTGTTCCATCATTTAGAAGCATATACTTGGGGGAAAAAAAAAAAAAAAAAAAAAAAGATCTTTAATGCAACAGTTATTTTTACTGTTTGATGTCTTCACAAAGACAGAGTAGACACTACTACTTTCTGTGTAAGCAGACAGTATGAAATTTAGTCATGCCGTCTAAAGGGAGAATTAACCACTGATCAGAGGAATGGGAAACTGATGGAGAGCTGGCACTGTCAGTCATCTGCAGGAGGACTTTAAGGCCTAATTTTCCTGAGAGAATGCACTTTCCAAATTGCAGTGCAATTTTCAAAAAGTGGGAGTTGAATATTTAAATGCTTGCTTCCTCTGCACCACTGTGTTAAGCACCCAGCTGTGCTTTCACCTAAAGTCAAATTGGAAACAGCAATAAAAACACATACTGTATGTAGTTTACACATATAATGGCATCCCTAGTAGTGCACAGATCCTTGTAACTACATTAACAATCTCTTATTTTTAATATACAATACAAAACCCAATTAATGTCACTTTCATTTGAAATGTTAATGCCCTGAGCCTCTATTTAAGTATATTTTCGTGATCACACTAGCTCAGCAAAAAGAAACTGTGGCCGAGACAAAAATTATTAATAAATTTAATTCAGCCTGTTTCCTAGGCATAAAACTTACTTCTACCTCTTTAATGAAAACTTTTACTCAATCATATCCTCTCATCCGACATGACGTCGAAAAATCCATTTTCTTCTTCCAAAAAAGAAGAAGACGCCGAATGTAAATAGAGGACCAGCATTTCAGTTAGCCAGTGAGTGAATCTGGAGATAAGAAGGCTGGTTGATTGGGATTATCACAGCAGATGAATAGAAAAGGAGTATTTCTGACCCTCACATCACAGTCAGCTGAGGCTGGAGGACTTGCTCCCTTTTAATTTCAAATGAAACACAGCAAACCCAACAGGCATCAGCATTAGTGTTTGCCAAAATGGATGTGAAATGGGTATTGCAAGTCACCACAAGTAATTTGGTACATTTATGCAAAAAGGCAGATTTGGAGGGGAGTGGAATATTCCAAAAATTTGTTATTTCCATTCAGATCATTTTTAACTGTAAGAATTTTTTTTCCATGAAAAAAAGGTTTATTCCAGAAACTGCATGGTATCCTTTTAGGTGGTGAGATGGGAATGGTGGTGCATGTGATGCTTTTGCAGCTTCACTCAACACCAGCTACGGGGAGTCACATCCCTGTACAGGCAGATAGAGCCAGCACTTTACYTTGCACAAAACATGCGAATGGTCAGACACTGGCTGCTATTGGCAAGGGCATTTGTCAAAGCAGGCCTTGCTCGGAAAAACAAATGAAGAAGCCCTTTTAGAAAGTGAGAAATTAAGAATTATTGTTGACCATTTCAGCCCAGGAGGTATAAACCACACGCAGGCAGTTACCTGTGCTCATGGAGAAGTCAGAGGTACTCAGAGCTCAATGTGGCTCTCCTGAGCTGCAGACCATCATGTCACTCACATCAGAGCTCCTCCTCTCATGCTCAAATGCTCTCTGAATATGGCTCATGAGTGACAGAGGTTCTAGAGTTAATGTGGTTATAGGAAGGGTTAGGCTGAGAATATTAAGTAACTACTTCATTTTTTKGGGGACTTCACTGCAATGTGCCAAAGCTGTTGCTGTTAGATTACCCTGTCCCCTAGCCAATTATATTAGTACTGTCAAAAATAATGCCAAAAGCTGTATCATGTTTGTTCTTGCCAGCTGAAGACACTATAATAGACATTGTATTTATGGATTCATCATAACTTCTCAAAGAAACTAGTCTATCTTATTAGACAGGCAGCTTTTCTAGGTCTTTGAGGAGTGGCATTTGTTTTAAAAAAACATAAAATAAATCTTAAAGAAGAGCTAGAAATATTTTGTAGCTAACATAAACTGAGAAGATGGATAATTTATTTCTACTTACATTGTTTTGTTTACAGTTTTTAAAATGTTCAAGCAAAATATATTTGAGAATTACTTAACTAATACCTTACACTGAACATATTATATGTCTTGAATTCCTAATTCTTAATTCAAAAAGCAAAACAGGCCAAAGAATACTACAATGARAACAGAAAACTAAGCCAAACTAAGGCATTGGTAGCAGGATATCAAAAGCAAGAGAAGAGACCAAAGATTTTCCAATCTGTCTGTCTGTGAGTGTGAGATTATCTTCTCTTTAATTTTGCCAATACATTTCAATTTTTAAAGCCTTTTTAATTCCCTTGGAAGAATTTTTCACAGCTTAGCAAACAGTTTTTTCAATAACCATTTTAAGGGTTTCTTTATAGTTTCAGTCTCCAAGTGTTAATTACAACATTCATGACAAGGAACACATCCTCCTTAATATCTATATCCATATAAATGATTATAAATGGTATAATGTGTTATACCCTTACCATCTTTTCTTCCACTGTGCTACTACCTTGGTCATTGCTTAATCAAGAGGTGGCTTATATATCTACTTCTCTACSTCAGTCTATCTAACATTTTTATCAGTTGAATTGCTCTTTTCTAAACTGGCAGCAGCTTTCTTCATATGGAATGACTGGCCAGGATTGACTTCAGTTTTCAAGGCCAACCCATTGAAGTTTCTTGAGAAAATAAAAGTCTTTAAGTTAGCAGTCAAAAATAGAATTCAAGATTATCCTATATTACAACAATAAAAACAATGAAAGTTTAGCACTCTATGCTAAAAAACTCCCCAAGTTTTTTATTTCTTTTTTCAGTATTTTTCTGTATATTCAGTACTAAATATACCTTGTTCAGTATTGCTTCTCCTAGTTTCCACTCACATATTGAACATTGTGTACAAATCACTTTTACCTACAATGCAATCACTTGTGTTTTTCTAAGCAAAATCCTATGTTATTATTTTCTTTCTATGGCTATGTTCGCAGATTCACAGATTCACAGATTCACAGAATATTTAAGGTTGGAAGGGACCTCTACAGATCATCTAGTCCAACCTTCCTGCTCAAGCAGGCACACCTASAGCATGTGGCACAGGGTGGCATCCAGGCGGGTTTTGAAGACCTCCAGAGTAGGAGACTCCACAACCTCCCTGGGCAGCCTGTTCCACTGCTCTGTCACCCTAACAGGAAAGAAGTTGCTCCTCACCTGGAGACGGAACTTCTTGTGTTTCAGCTTGTGGCCATTACCCCTCRTCCTATCGCTGGCCATCAGTGAGAACAGCCTGTCCCCTTCTTCCCTGCAATCTCCCTTCCTGAACTTATACATATTAATCATATCCCCTCTGAGCCGTCTCTTCTCCAGAGAAAACAGGCCCAGCTCACTCAGCCTCTCCTCATACAAGAGATGTTCCATTCCCTTAATCATCCTGGTTGCCCTTCTCTGGACCCTCTCGAGAAGCTCCACGTCCCCCCTATACTGGGGTGCCCAGAACTGCCCCCAGTACTCCAGGTGAGGCCTCACCAGAGCTGAGTAGAGGGGCAGAATCACCTCCCTTGACCTGCTGGCAACACTGCTCCTGATGCAGCCAGGATCCCATTGGCCTTCTTGGCCACGAGGGCACACTGCTSACTCATGRTTAACTTRGTGTCAACCAGGACTCCCAGGTCCCTCTCCGTGGAGGTGCTTTCCAGCAGGTCGACCCCTAATCTGTACTGGAATATATGTTTTCAGGGTCTGTGTGACTCTTCAYTCATTGTTTTGTCAGTTTTAAAAGTTTCATCCAAAATAGGACTTACTAAGGGAATCAAACCATCCCCAAGRGTTTTGCAGAAGTACAGTGCCTTCCAAAGTTGGGAAATACTGCACATTGGGCAATTTGACTGACTATCTGGTATGAGAACTGTATGATTTTCTGGGTGCCCACATATGCATATGAGGAATGTAAACATTTGGGGACTGTGGTTTGTTCTGATGATTTTCAGAGAAGAATTTCTTTTTCTCTTCCCCCAACATGATCACAAACAAAACCACCAGCACTGGTGTTCTCTTCTTTAATCCTTTATCCTGATCCCTTGTAAAAGTAAGTAGTAAAGCTAAATAGCCTATATCTGGCACCTACTGAAAGCCAAACCTTCTGTGTGAACATGCAAAAGGGATAGCGTTCACCATGACAGGTGGAAAAAATCATCTTCAGTTGGGGAGCTATCAGGCAGCATACCATATGTGCCAGATACCAAACCAGGTTCCTTAGATGTCAATCATACAGAGCTGTTTTCTGACAAAGGAACATAGTGACTAGGACAAATTCTACAATTGCCTCAAAAGTGTGATTGACAGAATACCAAAACACAACTTAGACTTTATGATGGGTGACATTAATGCCAAAGGAGGAGCGACAACCAAAGAATAGAAAGAACAGCAGGGAAGCCTGCAAGAGAAACTTACCAGCCAAAATCCAAAAGACTAACCTAATTCTTAGAAGCAGTAACCTTTTCCTTCTAAAATACATGTCTACAATGAAACATGAAATTGGTCAGCAACAAGAAAATTCCAGAACAATGCAAATTCTTCTCCCTTTCCTTCTCAGCTGACCAACCAAATTGACATCAATTAGGGATCCAGATAAATTATTCAAGATGCAATGAGGTATTGAGCAGTCACACTGGTTAACAAGCACCATTATGTAGCGAAGACAAAGATTTGCTTATCTGGGCAACATGGTACCAATCAGACAAGAACTAAAGAAAGTAACCTTAAATACAGAACACAGAAATCACTGTACTTCCCAGTCCACAGGTATAGAGATACATAGCACTAAATGTTAGATTGCAAGGGTTAGTGATCCACAATGACTTTAGGCAAGAAACCAGGCACCTTTGAACACATTACCTATCTTAAATTGTTCACCTTTAATAGAAAGACTTCACCACCAGCTGAAAAACTAAGCTATATGCCAGCTGTTAGTTCAATGAAAATCAAGCAGAAGCTCTGAGTGTATTTGGAGTATGTACACTGGAGAGCAACACACAAACTTCTACTGAAGTCACCAAAAGGAGAAAAAAAAAACCAAAAAMCCCACAAAACTGAAGATATTTACAAAAACCCCTGCAAATCAAGACCACTGAGAACTGATGTCTGCAAAAGTAACCTCAAGAACATACCACAAATGTTTGCAATATCCAAAGATGCACAAGTAAAACTAGCCAGACATATTCAGGTGAGAGGAGTAGCTAAAACTACTGAAAAAGTCAATGATGAGTCTGATAAAAAATTTCTGAGGTTTGTGCTGCACTCCTAAACAGGGCTTCATTAATGAATAGCTACAGAATGACCTTGCAGCATGAAGAGCTAACTGTAGGAAAGCAACAGAAAACAGCTCAACAACAAGAAAGGAAGAAACAGAAGATGCTTCTTCACAGTTCTGTAGATTTTTCCTCTAAAAATCTGTTTCCTAACTCACTGGAGAGAAGTTATTGATCATTGAGCTTACTGGGAGATCATTTGCAAATGCTTGCATAGCTGTCAGAATAACTTTTGTGCTGTCCCACATAAGCAATGAGCAATGAAATTGCAATAACATTATTCATGCACTTATATTTCTTCTGACTTCTTCACTAGCCACTTCAGAGCTCCAGAACAACTTTTTAGGAAAGACAAGCTGAAAGACACTGAAATTCTCCCATTTCTTCAGCCTTTATCACTCATAAGGTTGATATTAACATTTATCATTTCAGTGAAGAAGATCATCCTTTATGCTTTAATGCTGCAATGACTGGAGATTAGATCAAGCGTTAAAGGAATAAAAATACAGAACAGGATTAGAAAGATAACAAAAACCTATGTTAAAAAAGTGACCTTCTGCAATAAAAGAAGGATCATTAAAATGTCTTGCAATACAGTGGAATTAATCTGTAACCAGATAGACAGCACTGTCTGATGTATCTATGTTTACTCTTGTTCAGCTTAGTGAAACACATCCAGAAAAGAACAATGTGAGCAAATGTCAATATTCAAGGAATCCCTTCTTCCAAAATGATAACAATGTACTTAGTTGTCACTCAAATCTGAACCAGCTAAATGAACCACTCATTCCTTTCTGAAGAACAGATGAAATTTCACCCAAGGACCTTTAGCAGCTGCTGACCTAAGCAAAAAGATGTAAGCAAATAATTGTAGCACATACAGAACAGGGAGGTAATGCTTCTGCTTCAAAGACACAGTTGAAAGGTTATCTGTCCTTTAGTGTATTATGTATCTTTTTTTTCACCTACTACACATGCTTCAATACAAATATTCCATTGTATCATATCAACTTACTGTGGAGTGTAACATAACAATTTAATGTGAATGTGACATATCTAAAACAAAGAAATACATTACTTCTCATGTGACCTTAAATATATTACGAGTTCTTCAGYAACTAGTTGTTACTGAAGTGGTTTCACAATAGAGGTACAACCAGTGTTCTCTAGGAGAGTGGGGGGTTTATCCTTGAGCAGCAGGGACAAAAACTACTGCATCACTTGTCCCAAGGACCAACTCCTTTGGTGCTACAAAAATTTTCAACAAGCACTAGTACCAACAAGTACCATCCCATTTCCAACAAGCACCATTCCATTTTAGGAATTAGCAGTTTTCACTTATCTATGAAGTATGGAGAGACCTAAACACAATATAAGAACGTTTCTGTAGAATATTACAGAACCTCTGCTGGGATTTAAAGTTCTTCTCTCACACTCTTTCCTCTACCAATAATTTTAAAGACAGAAAGGACCTTTGTGACAATAACATAGTTGAACTTTCCAGAATGCAATCCAGCAGATTTTCCTGAGTCTGCTCATGTTTCAAATTCACTAGTTGTGGTTGAAATAGAATAGATGCATTTAAAGAACATCTGAGGTTAGTTTATACATGTCCAGTGTGCCACCAAATGAGTTTTCAGCTGAGTTCCAGATAAACAGGCCATGTGCAGGGTTTTGTGTCATTGTTCTGGTGCCTCCAATTCTACTTTTTTTTTTTTTTTTTTTTTTTTTCTGGACTCAACTCAGAGTCATTAGATTTTTTTCTCCATTTTAAAGACAACATACACCATTTGTCAGGGATATCCGAAAAAAGGAAATGGAAATGGAAATGGAAATGGAAATGGAAAAGGAAAAGGAAAAGGAAAAGGAAAGGAAGAGAAGGGAAGGGAATCATTTTGTCTGCTCAATACACTTGATCCTATAGCTCCTAATAGGAAATCTGTGTTTCTGAGCAGATTATTTTTTTTTATCCAGTACACAGTATCATACCCATTTCAAAGATGCTTCCTCTCCCTTGAGAATCAGATGACAAGGAAGAATCATGCTCAGTACTGGAATTCCAGATTGATGGTTTTCTAAGACTTTTTGTTTATTTTGAAGGTAAAAAGAAATATTATAAAATAATATTTCTTATTTAATTTTAAGCAAATAGTCTAAATAGGGTTTTTGTAGAAAGTCTGTATTGTCCCTCATGTACTGTATTCCTCTATGTAATATGTAATGCCATCATAGAGATTATTTTGCATTCATTAAAGTGTAAACAGATTTTTTAATATGTGGCATAATTTCCTACCCATAATTGGTATTGTTTCACATTTGCTTTATTTTTTTGCAGAATAAGGAGCAGCCATCTGAAGCTATCTTTGAATTATACTTGGTGAATATCTTTCATTTTGAAAAAGCTGTCTCTGAATTTTGTAGCTTTATATTTTGCTGATTTTCAGACCTCTGCCTCAGTTGCTGTCTAACATGGCAGTCAAAGACAGTAGACATTTTGTAATATGTCAGTCTGTCGCTGAACTGTCTTTTATTATCATCTATATTCTTCTTCTTTAGATTTAGTTTCTCAACTGTAAGAAACCACTACAAGTTGGGAAAAACAGATGTTATTTACATGTATTTTGTTTACCCTTTTTCTGGTTGTTCAGTCACTTAAACATAAATGTGAACTAGGTGTGAAGGTCTGAATATCTCAGTTGTGGAAAAAAAAAACCACCTATGAATTCCAGAGAAAAGGTGGAAAGAAGGGTTTAGACTATATTAGAGGCCCTCAAATGCAGTAGAGATATCTGCATTTCATTGTTTGTTTGTTTGTTTTATCCTGTGTTATAATTTTGACATATTTGCAAAAAGCAGTGTAACTGTATTCTTACAAATCTTCCATGCAGCTATGGCAGAGCAGATCTACCTGAAGAGACACTTAAAAGGGAGGAGAAAGCTTTATGAAAATAAACTATAATAAATGTGATTCTCCCTTAGTGTAGAGGAGTAGATTGCAATCTTATGAGATACTATGATTAGACGGTAGTGCATAGGTGAACAGGCCTGGCAGCAATCTAGGATGAATTGTGACTCTGAGTTGCAATTTGGTCACTTGTTTTTTCCCATTTTTTGGTGTAGGCTGACAGTAATTTACAGCAATCCTTTGCCAAACCCAGCTTACTCCTTTCTATGGAGTGAACAGAACAGTGAATCTGGGTGGAGCCCTGGGAGATAGACTGAAAAGAAGTCATAGCCTATTCATTTCTCATGAATTCTCCATCCTCTATGGTGAGCTTTCAGACATATTGTTCACACAGGTGAGCAATGATTTTGCAGTTGCAGAATTAAACCAGGAGAATTTCTTTTCTCTCTCCCTCCACAGAATACTCCATATATCAGATTATGCTTCAGAGAGCAGTTAGATTGTGTGAGTTAGTGCTGGGCTATGGCTGAAGAGTATATGTCTTCTAGCAGGGATCTCTTGTACCATAGGACCCCATAAGCAGCACATCCAAGCTGCTAGACAGTTCTGTGACGTCCCATGTGCTTTGATAATCTGCAGATTGGGCTGACCTGCTGCCCAGACCAGGGTAGGAACACTGGGGATGTCCTACAAGCTTCAGAATAGAGGAGTTTGATACAAGAACCAGTTCTATGGAGTCTTACCTCTACTGCTGGGGAGTTGGTTCTGATAAGAGAAGAGGTCTCGGTTATTTTCTGTAAACTAAATCCTGATGTCATGACTTGGGACAAAATCAGCCATCCTCTCCCCTCCCCTCCCCTCCCCTCCCCTCCCCTTTTCCCTTTTCCCTCTTCCCTTTTCCCTTTTCCCTTTCTTTTTTCTCTGTTTTAATATGTTGTTTCCACAGTTAATTGTCAGGGTACCTCATGGAATGACCTTTTTTTAAGCCCTCAATGGCTGAGAACAAATGGATTTCACTGTGATGTGACAGACGAAGTAGTTACTCAGATTCAGACTCAGAAACTGTGAAGAATGAAAGAACGAGGAGCAATATAGATTCAGGTCTATCTCTCAACTCTTGAGGGACTTATGTTCCCTCAAGTAAGTCTGGATGCAGTCCATCACAGGCTGTGGTGCACAACGTGAAGAATGGTGGTAGGAGTTAGCTTTATATCTCATTCATCCCAGTTCTGAAATCTTCTTGCAGTTATTTACAGTCTAAGTCTGTAAATTTGAGCCAGCAATATAATTATGATATGAAGATTAATTACAGAGAATCTCAAGAAGGAAAGAGCATTTCTTTTTCCTTCAGAGGAAATTGCTAGAAGCAGTGATCTCAAATTCCATCTTTTTGCAGGCTATTACAAAGGAGTGGGCTGAGAGTTGCTATGGTCTTATTCACACACAGCCCAGAGGATTCATATTTGTTTACATGTTTTCTTTTGCTTACTTTGCATGTTTTCTTTTGCTTACTTTACATGCTTTCTTTGCATTTACAGGAAAGGCAGCTATCACTACTGATTTGCTATCCCTCAAACTTGAATCAGAATGCAGAAAACCCACTGCAGGCTCAGGCATGGGCTAACTCGGAGCAATTTATATGCAAGGAAAAATCATCTCCAATCAGCTGCTGGCAAAATTAGAGATTCTATTAAGGCATGCAGCCATGGGGCAGGCAGGTCTTCTGAGGACCTAAGGTCTTCATTCTCTTCAACCTCAATTATCACTGTCGTACACAGCTTCCTCAGTCATATAGCAGAAGCTACACAGCCTCCTGCGATCCCCTTCTGCTGCTGCTGGTGGGTTTGTTTAGTTTCAGGGCCAAATGCCAAAACAGAATCTCTGATTTGGCATGTGTGCTGCTTTTTTTCAACCACCCAAATCCTCAGAGTTAACAGAGAAGGCAAAAAGAATAGCTAGAGCTCAAGTGTTGCTTTGAAATTTTGTCTTTTTGCTACTTCAGGCAAAAAAAGAGAGGGCACTCATATAAACTTATTTATACATATTTATAAATTACAAATTATAGCTATCAAACTGATCTCTCAACATACCTTCAGGATTTCATGAACCTCAAAGCATTGGCATATAAGTGTAGTGATGAAAAGAGTGAGATTTATTTTTATTTATTTATTTGAATTTGCATTCTCCATTTAGAAAACYGAAAAATTATATCTACTGAAAAAAAAGTAGAAAAAAAGTTTCAGGGAATTTTCTGGTTGTATGGAAGATCTCTACATTACCTGGTTTTGCTGCCTTTGGAGGCATAGGTTTTCATACAGATGTAAGATTGTTGATTGATGTAAGATTGTAAGATTGTAAGAAAAAAACATGAAAAGAAACACAAAATGAAGGAATTCATGAGAAAACCCAGAAGAGAAACCATAAAAAAGAAATGTTTGCTCTTTTCCTCCCCCTTCAYTTTCCTCTCACTACAGAAGTGTAAAATTCAGTTTTGATTCAATGTAAAATAATAGCTAATAGGAGAGAAGAGTTGATGTGTCAGACTTTCAGCTGGTTTAAACCAGTAGAGCAATCAGCTGAGAGCCTGGACCCATGAGATTATTAAAYGACTGTTAATTATTAGAAAAAAAGGTTCCTTTGGAGCCAAACATGGAGTTTTCCCTATTCACCTTCCAAGAAWATTCACATAATGGTTAACTCCACTCTGCAAATTTCAAAGATTTATTAAACTCTCATGTAGTGCCAGAATTAGGAAATCATTTTTAGCAATTTATTTTGTCTTATAAGGAGTGGGAAGAAATAAAAATAGATACCCTGTTTGAATATGCACAGATAAATGCTGAGAAAAGCATTCTTGAATGCATAGAAGTAAAATAATGAGTGCTTTACCTGCAGTCATTTGATATATATGTACAGCAAGTGAAGGTAGTCATGGAGGGTATGCAAAACTAAGTCTTCTGATGACATGAAACAGGAAAATATTTAAAATACATAATGAAACAAAAGATAAATAAAAGAAAACATATGGGACCTTTACTACATAGCAAATAAAAATTAACTGGCTGAAAAAACAGACATGAACAACATGGTAATTCTGATCTGTTGATAATGCATTTGTATCATATTGTTTTAGCTTATGCATATGTATAATAGTAATGTGATGTCTAATAGTAACACAGTTTATCTCTTACAAACATTCATACCTATCTATCTATCTATTGTACCTACATTACACATACATTGTACATATATTGGTCTGTTTCTCATTTCATGTCAATTTTAATTGGTGTTTTCCTGCCTTCATTTCCACTGATTTTTATTATGCTGCTCCTAGAGAGGAATTCAGCCCGAGTCTCCAAAGATGATACTGAAAATAATCAGCCATAATGGACAGATTAATCAAGAAGAGGGAACCAAGAGAGTTAACAGAACTTGAGGAGAGTTTGCTAGTTTGTACTAAACTGAAATTTATGCTGAAAGATCATTAAATATTCCACAAATGCAGACATACAAGTGTTTAAAGACTGGCTTTCTCCGAAGGTGAAAGGTATATAGGAGATGGACACTTTGTTCTAAAGGGAGACTGCTACAAGTGCATCATTTAGCCCTATATTAGAACTTGCTTTGACTGGGGAGGAGGAATGCACACTAGGGGAATGAAATTTGTTGATGATACTTACTAGAAAGGGGCAATCAATAGGAAGAAGAAGGGCAAAAAAGTCAAGATGACTCTGGCAGAATGTGCCCAAAGGAAGATAAGTGCCTTATGCAATTAAGTGGAGAGAAGTGTAAGATAATGAGATTAGGGACACGAAATAAGAAAAGGCGCTTATGCCCTATGTAATCATAGGGTACAAAATACTGAGCAGAAGCAGGATCTGGAAAYAGAGATCAAAAAAGTTCAGGACAGTGGCTAGCAGTAAAATGAAATGATACCATTGATTCACAGAAGTAATAATATTGTAGATGAAGTTATTCTAGCTCCTACATAAGGGATTTATGAATGAAGCCACATTTGCAATACTGTGAGGAGATCTGTCTGCCTTATAAAAACAGAAAAGGCAGAGAGAATAGAATCAGGTACACAGCAAACTTAATTATTCATAAAGGTCAGAGAACAAAACAAAATTGCTTGTGGTCTTTGAAAAGAAGGAGAAAGCAGACCTTGCTGAGAAATCTGAGGTTTGGAAAATCATAGCAAGGACAGAGGCAATTGTAATAGTCTTAGATGTAATAATAAATATAAAAGCAATAAATAAAGGTGATTGAACTCAATGAAAATGAAACTGAACAAAAATGCAGACTTAGATATAATAATGAGATTATGTTGCCAAAGTCAACACCTGAAGCAATCTAAATAAGCATTATTCCCTGGATAACCATTCATGACATATTACAACTAATACTTTTCTCTATCTAATTCTAGCTAATAGCTGTAGGAACGCTGAATCTTAGATAGGCTAATTTGAACTCTAAAAAYGCCTTTCTCCCACTACTGACTATGTAAGCAGTGTATATAGATGATTGCTCCTAACTTGAACAAGTCTTCAGTTTCCTAAAGTCCAGTGGCATGAGTATTGACTCCACGAAAGATTTTGGTGCTGTGAGAGGGACCTCAATGGCACGCAAATGCCTTTCTTAAGAGTCATGATCTGAAGTCCCAGACCGAATTGCTTCTTGTCTTTGGAAGCAACTAAACCCTGCAGGCATCATTAAAACTTTTAATTYCCCTGTATGCATGCAGAAGATGCATGTTTTATATAGCTACAGTTGCATCATCTGGAGTCGAGAAACAAAGTCTTTGGGATTAGTTTACAGACAGGCACTCCCTACAGAACACAACTTCACCCATTGCACTTAAAACATGATTACTATTCTCTCTTTGTTTAATCTCTGCTTGTCTGGAAAACCTACAGATATCGCGAAAGACGGAGGTCTAATGTGGTGTTCTTTCATGACAAGCTGCAAAGATACATCTCTCATATGTTCACAAGATTATAAACTCTCATGTGAGGAAAAGGAAGCTCAYCATTGCTCAGGAAAAGTATTCACTCTTTTCTGGGCCCAGAATGATTCCACATAGCATAGGTTAGAGCCAGCGGTAGAGTTCCCTGTTAGAAGTATATTATGCAAAGTCAGTTCCATTTAATTTGCAAGAAAAAAAGCCTTGGAGGTCAGACCAAAACTTAAAACTCCTGACTTCTAGGTGACTGTTAGACAATAGCCATTTGACCTTTTTTTTCTCTCTTCCAATGATTTTTTCATTCCTTTCCTAATGGGCTTGAAAAATAAGCCTCGGTGATTGTGATTGTACTCATGCTTAGAATAAACCTTCTTTTGTGAGAAGAATCAGCTTTACCAAGCTAACTTCTAATTTGTTAGGTTAGTTTGTAAGTCATCTGGCAGTTGTATAAAAACTGTATTTCCAAGGATCGCCAGTCAGGTTTAAAAAAGAAAACAGTGAAACTTCAAGGAAATAATTTTACAAGTCTGCCTGTAGCGGGGCTCGGACTATGAACCCCCAGGGAGTAGAGGGGCTTCTCATCCTGACCAACAGTTGAGAGAAATGGAAGAGTAACCTTGTCTGTGCTGTTTCCACACTGGCCCTATGCTAACCTTGGATGGATTTCTCTTGCATGTTCTGAGCCTCCAAATGTTCCCCTGGCAGATTCCCATATAACCCAGTTCAGSATACCAGACCTGAGTGCTCTCGCAGATCTAAGAACTTCTGAACTCTCAGCATATCTGAGCCCATCTGAGTATGCTTGTCTACACGAGTACATTCACTTGTGTGTATATATCTGTAAACTGAGGGCATATGTACAGTCTGCCTCACCTTTCATCTGGCTCTTGTCTTCTCTCTTCTATTTCTGGATCTTTGATTTTAAAGCCTAAGGACCACTGCAGTGGTGTTTCCTCATTGCTTTCTGTTATCCTTTGAGCTTGCTGCCTGGACATGCTGGAACAGCTGCCCCTCTTTCACAAACTGTGAAGGACCATATGCTTTATATCAGTGCTTTTAAACATGTCCATAATGAAACAGGTGGCAAATATATTTGTGTTGCTAATAAGCTCACACTTCGGTTCTAAACTGCCTGAGCTCCAACTCCCTGTGCAGCAATAATACTTCAAAATTCAAAGATGTGCTTTCTAGAAATTAGAATGAAATGAAAGTCTCATTTGCCTCTGCTGATTTTATCAATACAATGTTTTTTGTATTATTATGTTAGTTTCTAGCATGCAAGGTTATGTTTGTTTTTCAGAGATTTGTTACTTATTTTCAAATGATTCAGTTTATTATACTCTTACAATATGATTACACCATTATAATACAATAGTGTGCACTGTTAGCACAAACTGTCCAAATTGATTAGCTTCCTAATCAATTCAGTCTTTTAAATATAAAATGCTGATAATGAAAAGAGATAATGTTTTAATGAAATCTAAGGCCTGGATCCACAGGAGCACGTAGGCATGCGCTCACATTTAAATCAGTGGGAGCAAGGTCCCTTTCATGACTTCATTAGTAAAAAATTCTACTGACTTTCTCTCTTATTTGCTTTTAAAGAAACTTAGGATGCTGTACTTCAGMCAATCTTCATCATATATACTTTTAATAAATTGCATATAACCTGAAAAAGTCCTCAACTCATAGATCATAGTATTTATAGGAAAAAAAAGGCAGAAAACATCCAGCTGGCACAAAGTATCGTTGATTTTACATTCCATGAAGCTACTTTCTCTAACAGATATTGCTGAATTACTCTCTTAAAGTAAAATACATTAAAGAAAAGGAATTTTTCCTCTCTTTTTAAATGTARTTATTTTACTTTCTCTGTTATATTTTATATTTTTTACTTCATTCAACCTTTAGAATGGATAGTAGAACTTAGTATGTTTATGTCATTATATTTTCCATTACTGATGGAAAGTTGATTACTTATTAAGTATGTTGATATATGAAAAATAAATAAATGCTCAAACAGAACCTAGATGTTTCTGAAGACTCTGTTCTATTGATGCATATAAAAAGCAGAAAGCATTACCTCTGTTTGCAACATGTATAAGGTTTACATGTGTTAGACTTTATAGTAAGCCATCAAAATATTTGATAAATTCTGTTACTGATTTTTTAACCTTCTGTAAAATATTATACCTGAATTTTAAAAGCTCAATTGTAGCCTTCCCAAACCGGTAGAGGCAGTAATGTGTGGATAAGTGACTCATCTACATGAAAGCATATTTGGAAATAAGAGTGAAATTCTTGCTGAATCCATTGCAAGAATAAGTATGCAAGCTCAGGAGAAATGTAGGTTCAGATACTGGTTCAGAATGTCTGAAGATGATTACACATACATCTCACAGGCTTGCCCCTCACATGCACCAGAATGATTCACTCAAGAAAATAGATTCCACTTTGACAACCATGGACATGAAAAGGAAATACTTACTAAATCTGACCCCATCCTTTTTAGTAGGACAACCACCACCAGGTTGCCTGTCATGCACATTTGGGGGTCCCTGTTATAGCTGAAAGGAATGAGAAGGTGAAGTTTCATTTTGCTTTGCAGTGTTAACTGAAAGCTACTTGAAAGCTTTGGGTGTAAGGTACCCGTTAGGGTTAATGGGTGACAGCAGTTGGTCAGAACAGAAATACCTGAATACCAAGAAAACAGAAATGTTAGTAAGTAAAACTATTGGCATTTATTTTATATTATTATTATTTATTGTGATCTACTATGGATCAATAAACAGGTATTTGCATTTTGAAATTTTGGTAATTTTTAATTATACACAGGTAATTACTGAGGTCAAAGTTATCCACTTTTCTTTAGCAAACCTGCAGCCTACATGCATTCCTATACAATGAGACAATTCTACTTTTGAGTATGTCTCAGGATCAACGTGCTGGCAGAAATATATTTTGAAAGTTTTCAAATGTACTATGCATATTTCAGCTTTAGGCTGCCAGTCACATATCATGTACATTTATTTGAACAGGTTAAAGAAGAGAGACCCAAACATTTGAATTTTATGCGTGAAGTTAAATTTTTAAATTCATTTGCATGTATTAAAGTGAGAACAAGATGAATTTTCAGAGTTCTTGAGCATGCTAATATGTTTGTTCCATTTGGAGGGGAGGGAATTAAACTGGCATAGCATATCCTACAAAAGATTTTTATGACCCAAAGCCAAGAGGTTCCATTCAGGATCAAGGTCTCATCATGCTGATCACCATACAATGAAAATGTGATATTCATAAAAATTTTATATCTAAAAAATGCATCTTACATAAAGACTGAGGAATACAATTGATTTAGAATATTTCTTGTGTATATTCACATTTCATAAAAGTATACAGGCAGGAATAGCAATCATCAAATAACTTTTACTCTCATCACAAAATGTCATTGTGGTACTGATAGCTCTGAGAAAGGACTGGAAATATTTCCCTTTGAGAAAGGGAAAGGAGGAAACTTTTTATTGGAGTCAATAAGGTTTGAATAAATCAGCTCASAAACAGGAAGAACCCAGAATGGAGATATCAYGCTAAAACAAACAAACAAATAAACAAATATATATAAAAGCATATATGAGTATATTTATGTATATGCAGTTTGGAATATATATTAGTGTATTATAAAAGTTACAAGGATAGTAAAGATGTTGAAAATCATGGATTGTTTTCTCAGTAGTGCAATCATCCAGTACMTGAGGCAGACATCTTCTACATCCTAATCTTGATCCAAAGCTACCTGAGGTCCACAGACATCATTTCATCACCTTCAGTGGACTTATTTCAGTTGTTCCTCACTCTCTGTTGAGTTGCCATATGCTGGATTGAATACAGTCACTACAATCAGATAGTAGATATAATTGTTGTTTCTTGGATCACTCGACTTTACCTTTGAAAAGCACTTATCTCAGTAGAGCACATGGTAGAATTGGGCAGCTCTTTCTGTGGAGCTTTGCTCTGGAATATAGCTCAACTTTATTCCATGTGAATGGTATGAGAAGTTGCAGAGATCCAGTTGTAGACTTGTGGTCATTACTGCTGGATGAATACTGTCTCTTCTACTGTCATTAGTTAAGTTGCATCATAAAACATGTTATTTTTAATTTGAGTTCCACTGACTAACATTTGCTAGTTTGAGGCAGGCTATTGATTGACATGTGGATATGAAAAAAACATATTTGGAGTTGGAACGATGATAGCAGAATACCCATGACAGAAGAAACATTATTCTTAACAAGACAGCACTTACGGAACAATGTCAAAGAAGAGAGAGGCAGAAACTAAACAGTATTCTAAAACTGCATCAGTGTTGAAAAAAGAGATCAAACTTTGTATGAGCCACGAAACTTTAAAATGAGGTAAATCTTCAGTGTTCAGCAATATCATCTTTAGAGAGATGTGCCAAATAGTTTGGGATGAATTCAAATATTTCCTCAAACTGAGACAAGTGCAATTGGTTTTGGAGAAGCTTGGCACTGTAGGAGGATGTCTCCTGAGTAAAGGTACGTTTCAGGCAGATTGTTGATGAAGGTAGGGCTTCGTAGAAAATACTTTCTAAGCAAGAACTGGTTGATGAAGTAGATTTTACAGAATAATTCACAGAAACAAAGTCCTATTGTGGGAAAGGTAGCATGTTTAGTCTACCATTCTTGTTTTCATTGTTTTAGGCTTTCAAAAGGTGTATCTTTTCATATATCTTTTCATGTAATTTGGGATATAATCAGAAAATGCTAATGAAGATCTGAACTCCTTTCAAGGTCCTCATAAGACAGTGATTCTTATACTTATCAGTATCTACCTTTGGGTCAGAACGTAATTCACCCTACCAGGTTAAAAAAAAATATATATATATATATATATATATATAGCTGAAGAAGGAAAAAGAGAGAAAGAGAGAAAGAGAAAAAGAGAGAGAAAGAGAGAAAGAGAGAAAGAAAGAGAAAAGGAAAAAGAAAACAGATGTGCTAATGAGATCTGATGTTATTCTTGTTGCTTAAGATAGCTGCTGGACAAATTACACTACTTCATGGAGGGAAAAAAACTTGTCTTTGCACAAGAACCTCCAAGAATAGATGGTCAGTGCCAACACTGAAATATTGCTTCAGAACAATCTCCCCTGCTGTAAAGAGGTTCAGAAAGAAGGTATTTGGGAAAAAATATTGAAATTCATTTTCACTTATGCTGTCAAAAATTTACCAGGAATGACTTGTCAATAGCAGTAATAGTATCATTTGCTTCCATACCTTGCCTACAAACATCAGGGAACCTAGCGCTTCATCTATGCATGCAGCACATGTGATATGTAAGGATGAGCCTTTAGTAAGAGTCCATCAAAACAAGAGNTTTTTTTTTTTTTTTTTTTTGTTCATATCTTCTCGTCATTTTTTTCCTATTGTCTCAAACTTGAAGAATGGCTGTAAAGCAGTAACTTGTCCTAATGGCCTCTTCAATATATCACATCAAGAATTTGTATGTATCCCACTTGATGGGTTGCAGGCATTTGTACTCCTTTTCTACTTTAACACATTTATTAACAAAGAGATATATTTGAGTTCAAAGATTTGATTTGATCTTCATTTTCCTCATTTATTCTAAAACTGCAAGTATGATCAAAAGTTACCGACTAAAAAGTATATGAATTATAGATTCACAATACAGTTTCCCTCATTTGCAAAGTGGTTTAGCAGATAACACAGATTAAACAGTTCTGCTACAAGCTGAACCTTAAAATTGTCATTTAACTTTTTTTATTCATKAATATGATTTACTCCCAGTTTCTACCCAATAATTAAAAGTATATGATTAGGAAGAAGTAACACAAATTAAAATGAAATATCATTTTTTCCTTGATATTAATTGATATTATTTCATACTACAGTCTCATTTAATTTGTAAGTACAAAGGGAAAACTTGCACCTTATTTTGGTATAAGAAATTGTTTATGAGTTATATAAAGAGAAGAGAAATTGTAAAAAGAGAAGAATTGTCTAAGTTTGGTTCTCTAGAAGAAGTTACTTCTCAACACTGACAGAACCATGGGGAAATGGTCTTAGGGAAATAGGTCTTCTCACAGCAGCACTAGTGCTTTCTAACTCCATATTCAAAACTAGGTTCTACCAGATTCGCCTTTGCAATCCACCATATCTACCTTGCTAATGTCCCTAGGCAAGACACAGATGAAAAGCAATGTAGGAAACTACTCTCAACCACCTCTCAGCTGCTGGCTACTGCTTCCCAGATGAGTCTGGGAAGAAGTAGTACATGATGCTCTGCTCCTAGTGCAGCAGAAGGGTACTCAGTGGGGTAGAGAAGGAGTGTGGTTGCACACAGTGCAGTGGAGAAAGCTATAGAGGGAAGGGACATCTAATAGCTTCTCAGTTGAGACTACTGTCAAGATTTGCCCTTCTCCTTTCTCCCCTTGGGAAGCAGGTTCTAGCACCACATTGATCAGTGCTTTTAAGCTGTGGGAGCCTTTGAGGAAGGAGGAAAAAATAGAAAGTGGTGTCAGTACGGGGAACTGCACTCTTAGTATTGCCTCCAGCTGAAACCAATGCTTCCCTGCTGAAGGTGTGGGAATAGCAGTGTKTCAGGAGGTTTTCCCTCTGTAAATCCAGGGCTGAAGCCTGGACTAAATAAAGAGAATAAATACAATCACAAACTCTTAAACACAGATTCCTAAAAGTGAAAGGTGAAACTCCCACAGCTTTCAGAGACATTCTTGATTGGAAGTTTAAAAAGACCCAGAAGAAATATAGTATAGTATTGATCGTCATTACAATTCTGTGGGAAAAGCACACAATGGCTGCATCAACCTGATGTTAAAACATGTGCTTTAAAATGCCTAAATACTTAAATGGCTGGAACAGCTGCTYCATAACAGAAGGACTGTGTATGTATCCAGCAAACCTTGACATCACAGGCTTTTGTGAAGTTTGATGCACTTGCAATGCCACTTGAATGTTACTGAAAGACATATAGTACATTGCAGGCTAAAATAGAAGAGATCATGATTATTGGAGTGCCATTTGTTCTAGATATAAAAATGTCAGTATATTTAATGGAACTCTTTCTTTAATGGACAGACTTATCTCAAGCAGCTCTGATGAACCCAACAGCTTTTGAGGGCAATAATGAAATTAAAATGAAAGAACTTATGGACTAATCCCCAAAACAAGACGTGTTCCTGAGGATATAATAATTCAATGCCAAGTGGAAACAGAGGACAGGGATTAATTATACAGATCTGCTATAGATTAGGGATATACATATATATTAAAGCATCTTTTATATGATGGCTGGCAGATGATCTAAGAGGGGTAGAATTTCATAGACTTGGATATTGGTACACATGAACTCATACTTGGTGGATAAAGAGGTCAAAAAGTTAGTTGGCCTGAAGCAGAAGCCTCCTTTCCACATTTGTCRTATATACCCAGTAAATAATAAAAATGTCTCACAGTAGGTAATATTTTCAGTGGTTTGAGTGTGGTCTTAATTTTTATTTCTTTTGTGAATTTCCATAAAATTGAGTTATATTGACAAGAAAAAATAAACAAAAATGAATTTCAAAGTTAAATATCTGTTTAATGAAAATTACTTTTTAGTTTAGACAGATTAGTACTGATATGTGTCAGAGAATTATGTCTCATAAAACTGTGCACTACCCTCATGACTTACCTAACCAATCATAAATAAAGTAAATCAAATTGTGTACACTCATAGAAAATGTTTCATAGAGTTTAAAAAGCTCAACCTAAACTAATCAAATAATGAATAGATTAGACAAAATCTTGGGCTGCTCATGCATATGTCWTAATCAGCTAAKAAGAGGCTAAATTCATTGGATGCATTATTCATTGTGAATTATTTGCTTTACCTATCAGTGGGAAAGCTTGCAAACACTACTCCTGTATYTGTGATCATCCAGCAGCTTGAAGAAGGAGATCTGATTGCTCTTATCATTACATAGCTTTGTGTCATTCAAATGAACACTATTTATTTRTTTRTTTRTTTGTTTGTTTGTTTGTTTGTTTGTTTGTTTCAGCAGTAAAATTGTTGTCCATCAAGTGTTCACATAGGCTAGGGACAAACCAGAATGGCTTCTGTAAAGACAAATCGTACGTCTCTTCAAACTATCATCTTTGTGGGAATCACAGAATAAGGAATAAAAGATGAAAKAAGATGTTTTTGATCTGTCACTGAAATGTCAATGATATTTTTCAAAARGGGTAAGTGAAACAAATACAGGGCTGATAAAGTAAGATAATGGGTTCAAAATCTTGAAAAAGGACAAATATTTAAATCATCAATRCAGTTTCAAAGTATAGAGAAGCTAGGGTTTGAAAAGTGAAGTAGGGTCTAGAATGATTCAGAATAATGTGACACATTCGCGGGTTAAAAAAATCCAATGTGGATTGATAGGTAATCTGAGAAAAGAAGTAAGGATTAAGATATCAGATGGCTAAGCAGTGTTTCCATTACATATAAAATTTCATTTTTCTGTATTGACTGTTGTCATCTCATGTGAATATAAAACAAATATCTACACATAAGGCCACTACAGTTAAAGCTGTACYTTATGAAGTATACACTTATACAATTTATGAAGTTTTTTGAAATGAATTTCAAATGAACTAAAGTTCTTGAAAGTGTTAAAGTAACAGCTGTATAGACCTTTATTTACTGTACTGTAAAAAGCAAACAGACAAAGATCGCTCTTTTTATTGGTGGACAGTGATAGAATCACAGAATCACAGAATATTTAAGGTTGGAAGGGACCTCTASAGATCATCTAGTCCAACCTTCCTGCTCAAGCAGGCACACCTAGAGCATGTGGCACAGGGTGGCATCCAGGYGGGTTTTGAAGACCTCCAGAGAAGGAGACTCCACAACCTCCCTGGGCAGCCTGTTCCAGGGCTCTGTCACCCTMACAGKAAAGAAGTTCCTCCTCACCTGGAGACGGAACTTCTTRTGCTYCAGYTTGTGGCCATTACCCCTCGTCCTGTTGCTGGCCACCAGTGAAAACAGCTTGTCCCCTTCCTCCCTGCATTCTCCCTTCCTGAACTTACACATAYTAATCATATCCCCTCTGAGCCTTCTCTTCTCCAGAGAAAACAGGCCCAGCTCACTCAGCCTCTCAAAGGAGAGGACAAGGGGAAATGGTTATAAGCTGAAACACAGGAAGTTCCATCTCCGGGTGAGGAAGAACTTCTTCCCTGTGAGGGTGACAGAGCCCTGGCACAGGCTGTCCAGGGAGGCTGTGGAGTCTCCTTCTCTGGAGAACTTTCAAACCCACCTGGATGTCRCCSTGTGCCCCGTGCTCTGGGTGTCCCTGCTGGAGCATGGGGTTGGACTAGACGATCTCTAGAGGTCCCTTCCAACCTTGAATATTCTGTGATTCTGTAAAAGATGCTAAAAAGCCCTCCACAATTAAGTAAGCACAAAGTATTCTGCTAGATTTTATGAAGTCAAAGTGCCTAAGAGACTAAAAGAGGATAAGATACCCAATAAAAAAAAATTATTTCATTTATACATCCTGTGTTTAATATGCCATGTAGGTGTCCATCATATAGTAATTCTGGCAATAGAACAACTACTAAGTTGAAGACTATGAACAAGCWAGAATGACTTTTATATATGAACTCATATATAGAATTTTAAACTTGCAAAATCATGGATTTATATAACCATTATCACTGTAGAGCGTATGTATAATTTTATCAGCTTAATAGTGTTATAATATTAGAGAATAGTCTATTTCAGGTACTGTGACCTCCTTTGAAATGYCTATTAATGGAAAGAACATGACAACATGTAAAACAATGTTAGTCTGCATAGGAATGACAGCTTCTATATTGCAAAATTGTAATACTAGCCACATTCAGAGGATTTAACGGATGCACCTCACATACCTTAGAAGTAAATGGTAGTCTTTATCCCTTCCTTCTCTTTCTTAGACAATAGCTATAAAGATCTAGAAATGTCAAAATACTAAAGCCTGTCCCCTTCCAGGAATGACTGACCATCTTTGTTTAGCATCCTGATTGTTGTGCACAAATATTATTCACTTCCCCATGTTTCATCAAGATATAGGGAGATGCTGACTCAGTACTGGAATGACACATTTCCAGGGAAACCTGAAAAGACACAGAGCGTTCCTGTAGAAAAACTCTTCACTTGCAAGCACGAAACAAACACCTCAACATAAGTCTTTGGACCCTCATGATGGATCAGTCTTCTCTCAGAAAAGCTGTAAATGATCTCTCTTAGTTGTGTCACACGGAAAGGATGTGATTCATATTTCCTTCTGCTTGTTCAGTTACTATCATGTGAAAGTCATTTAAGTGTTATCCTGGATGGCCAATGTCCTTGGTCAACTTATTCAATTACACTATTTACTTGTAAATCAAAAGACTTATATTTTAATAGCTTCTTTTTTTAAATTAAATGAAATAGATCATTTTATCTGATATATTCCTTAACATTTCAAAAATAAAAAAGAACAATAGTCATCATATAAAAGATTTTTTTTTTTTTGAATCACAGTGTCAGTGTGTCTCTCTCAGTGCAAAATTCAGTTCTGGAGCTTCCTTGGAAGTAGAGATCTGACAATAACATGAACTTTGGCAAAGCACTTTTGGCAAAATCTCATAATATGAAATGTGTATAGGGTAAAAGGCTCCAATTACCTCAGTAATTTAGCACACATATGTTAACATGTTAATAAGATATTTAATATTCAAGGTTTAAAGATAGCTAATATAAGCTGGATAAGACAAATGTTGGCATGACATCTTTCTCATACTCTCTAGCAAGTGTTTAGATTTTTTGATGATAACTTTTTTGATGATAACTTTCAGAAAACAGGAATGACAGGAAAATGCAAATCGGAAGGGGCTTCTAGAGAACTTTAATCCAGCCTTCTGCTCTAAACATAGTCAACTGTGAGATCAGACCATGCTTCTCAGGGYTTTATCTAGTTGGGTCTTGAAAATCTCCAGGGATGGAGCCTGCACAGTCTTATAGGTTTAGACTCTAGGTTTATATTCAGGCATGATAGAGGCACATTTTACTCTGCTTTCACAGATAGAGGCTATGTGTATTTCTTGAGTGATGCTGTTACCCCACACGTTCTGTACATCTGTCTGGCTTTGGGAAGACTGCTTCYCTTTATTGAGTTTGACCCACTCCTGAAGTGAGTCAGCTCCAGTCTGCCCCAGCCATGGTTGGACTGCTACATAAGATTTGTAAAAATAAAAGATTTCATAGTGACAAGTTAAAGAAATGAGGGAGAAAGAGTAACAAAKACGCTAAAGAAGTGCTTTGCTTGCATCAGTAAAAGGAGTTCTTCCAGGTAGAATCTGCACAAGCATAGAGAAGCTGTACCATGAAAAAACTCTTCTGTCTCTGTATATAAGTTTTGCTTGCATGCTGGATACTAGCAGACTTCCAGTATCCCATGGTGTCATGGGATATGATACTCTACATAGTAGTGTATACTTGAATTACATTTTTCAAAACTCAGGCAGAAAGGTAGGACTAAATTCCCAGAGATGAGGAGAAGAGTTATACAGTCTTAAAGTTTCATACCCCACTAAAGCTACTGAAGGACTTCGTGTAAGAATGTTGTACTACTGCAAAAATAAACCCAACAATTCACAAYGAGATAATTTCCACCACACGTTTTATAAGTAGATTTTCTTGTCCAGTCAGAAAGTGTGTTACTGTAGTAGTCACATTTTTTTTTCTGTGAGATATTTCTGCCTACTTCAATTAAAAATGACATCAGATTCCTGAAGAGATCAAGTAGCCTCTGCTGCTGAAATTCCCCAGCACAGAAACCCGGGAGGGACCATTATGAGGAATGTGATTCCTGCCTCGTGGAACAGAAGACTAGTGATATCTGTGCTTAATCGACCTTGTACTGTAACAGCAACATTATTACCACCCTCCTCTCTCATTGGGCTTATTCAGCTCCATCAGTTTTCTGCTCAGGAACGCTATTACTTTCCTGCAAAGCAGAGGGCATTATCACACAAGTAAATGCTGCTTACTTTCTTAGCAATGATYATTTACACTTTAGCACATTTCAGAGGGAGGAGGGTTGCTCTGAACCCAAGAGGCAGGGCAGCTGTGAGGGAGTTTTGCACCCCACAGGAACTGAAGCAAGGCCGGACACCAAAATAAACCATTTCTAAGGTGGTTTGAAAGAAGGGGAGTCAGCATGAGGAGTTGGCTGGATGCAAATCTGATGGGTCTGAAGGAGAGCAAGTCAAGGATACAATCTCCTACACCTCCATGGGGCTACTCACCTTTGCAGAGTGATTACATCACACCTTTGGTTAAGTAGATACAAGGCTGAGATAGTCCGAATTTGTGCAGGGAGGAGAGCATTTTGTCTTGTGGCTACAAACAGCCAAAGAGAGCTATTTTGCTATGCTGTTCATCTTGAATGCTAAATATATTTCTCTCTCAYTTCAGCTGTAGGAGCATGAGACCTTTCTCTTCAAATCCAGTTTCATTTTATTTTTAAATTGCATTGGCCAGCCTAGCCAAGTGAAGAACATCCCACTTGTTGGTATTTCTTCAAATGATTCTGACAGGTACATTTTGTCAAAAATATACCACAACTGTGACTGTCTAATCCCAAAAAGCCTTTATTTAATTTTAAATGTGTCAGTGCAAAACATGACCAAACACAACAAGCAACTATAATCAACTGAATGAGTAACATGGATGCTGAATTATTGTTGTGCTTCAAGAAAATCTTTGTTATTCCTTTCTAAAAGAAAAAAAAATATGAAAAGTATGAAAGTGATATTAAGCAGATGTTAGACTGGAGTTGTCAATCTTGTCTAAGCACGCAGGTGCTAATGTGTTATAATTATCCCTTCTGGCAGTTGATATTTAGGATTTTGGATCCCACCTAGTCAATCACAGCTGTAATTGTTAAGCTACTTACATAGCTAATATGCTGGGTAATAACCAGATCAAGATTTAATATTTGACGTTTACCATCAATTATCTTTTCTTCTGACATACGTCTCCCCCACTCAGATTTTTGCAGATGGAACACTATTCTGATTTCAGTAAAATAAATAAGAATCTGGTTATAGATAAGATTCAAATAAAAAAATGTCAAATGTCTCACTGCCTCTTGTTTTCTTAAGGAAGAAGATCTCGTCTTGCTACAAGCTTTACAGATGTCAGAATCATACAGGAATCATTTGATTCAGAACGATTCCTTCCCTTTCTGCTTTTTGATAGATTTATTTACACAAAAATGAGTACTTGCTATTGCAAAAGCGCAGTGTATGTGTGCTCACCTAAAGCAGGCACATTTTCTAGTGACAGTATTTGCTATGGAACAAAGCACTGGCTTTTGTTTTTCAGTGGGAAAGTAAATGCATCTATGTTTTCATACCATACAAGTTATACTGAATGGTATTTCCACTAAAAGCATGCTTAAAATTAACTCTAGACTTAAAACACTCTGAAATGAAAATTACTTTGCCTGTTCTGCGTTTTTCTTTTCTTTCTTCTAACAGCTAAAACCTTTGTTACAGAATTTCCTTCAATAAACACATGCTGAATACGAGCATTTTTTCCAAATGTTCTAAGATTTCATCCTGTGCAATGATACTGAAGTTCACAGAATTTAAACACTTCCATTCCAAATCCACATGCCTCATAGTATATCCACAAGTTAGGTGTATCTAAACTGTCCAGATGGTCTCTGAAGAACTTTATGGGCCATGTTTTCTGTTGCTRTAATTGCATGAAAGTATGATTTGCATCATAAAGAGATATATATTATTATTTCCCTTTAGTAATACAAYATAATCCTCTCCTAAGCAGGGAATGATTTGGGCTATTTCTGTTATCTATGGTCTCATCTCAGAAAAGCTCAGAAAAGCTTTGACAAAAAAAAATACTGTTTTGATTTTTTTTTTTTTGTCCTTGATGCTGAGTCAGCAAAGACCTTTAAATATCTTTCTTAATTTTAGTGTACTGAAATTGTGAAATTTGTTCAGGTATACAAAACTAAAAAAATAAATAAAACACTTASAGCAACTAAAATCAGATAAATGTCATGAAAGATGTAGTCAATACAGACCAACATTTTTCTACAAGGATACAGAATGGTTTTTTACCTACAGAATTTTGCCTAATCTTTTCCTTTATAGGCAAACCAGCACTAAAGCAAATAACAGTGGATAATGATGCAGCAATGGATGTCACACAACTAAATTTGAAAACAATATCTTTAACAAGAGAAGTTCTCCCTGTTTTCTGTATGAAACAGGGGCTCCTTCCAAGAGGATTGTCCTCCAAGTTTGAGCAGGGAAAGGCTGCAATCAAACAGCCAAGGGACATGAATACTTCAAAGGAAAACATGAAACTGGACCTAGTCATTTTGCAATAAAATCTGAAGTCATGTAATGGTGCCCTTTTAAGCCACTTGTGACTTTTAAGACTTCAAACGAAAACCTATTAACACAGACAGATAAACATGCTAAGCTGATATTTGCCTGGGGTGATACCCTTGTGATATATAACAGGCAGTGAAAATATAGCAGTCTAGGTGTTCAAGAAGAACGATATGAATACCAGTAATCTCTTCACAGTGATGCCAAGACCTTTGATAATAAATSCTCCAGAAAATCTTGGGGTAGTCATAACAATTAGACATTCTTTTCCTTCTTAGGAAAGTTTTCTAAACAGGAAAATACTTCTAAAACCTGATGAAATGTGTAGAATGAGAAAAAAATGTATTTAGAGCAAGCACACATCCATATCAGCCTATGAAATAGGCTTAAAAGGCTATTGTTTAACATCCACAAATAAAGACACATCTCTCCCACAATTTATGTGAAAATTTATTCTGTGTTACGGCCTGTTCAGTGTTGACTGGAGAAGAGTTAGTAGTTAATTCTATGTTTATTTTTCCCCCCAGAATGGCAGAAACTCAAAACATATATGCATTTCTTCACAGAGAAAACAAGAAGGATGACATGTGGGATCCCTTCTCCCTAAGTTTTGGAGAATATAAATAAGAAACAAGAGACCAAACAGTTTGACAGGAGACTGGGGGTTCCTATAAAAGAGCACAACCTTACAAAAAAATCCCCATCCTTTTCAAAGCTGCATCACAGAGCTATGCAAAAGAAGTGCCAATCCAAATTAAGCTCAAGTACCACAGTAGGACAGAGTATAAATTTAAACAAAAATCTGGATGGCAGCTTTGTATTTTAACTAGGGCAGTATATCCAGTCAGTAACTGATGTATGTTCTATTTTTCCAGCTGGCAGAGGCTCCTGGGTATGCAGGCATGCATTTGCAAGCATGTTGTTGTTCTGAGTTCTGTTTGTGCTTGGACCATAACTGCAGTTAAAACAGCCAAAATAAAATATGCCAAGTAATACTGGCTGAGAGACAGGCTGATTGGACCAACCTCCTGCKTGATACAAAGTGGTGACGCCAGGGGAGTCACACAGCGACAGTTCATTGTTCTCTACTTTTAAACGCAAAATATGGAGGGGAGTTCAGGTTGGAGGGCTAAGGCATTCCTGATGTTGCCTTTTATGAAACTCTCTTTGTTGTAGCCTGGAGACACCAAGGAATTACTAGCAATAAGGATTCCTTGTCTCACCTAATTTTCTGACAGCATGTCTCTGTTAGAATATACTGAAAGGTCCAGTGGCCTTGTGTATGAACAAATTTATCTGGCAAAGGTAAGTGGACTAAGCTACCATTTTCCTTTCCCACTSTTTTGTCATGGTATCACAGCTCCTCCCCGGATAAGTCTGCAGAAGATAAGCCATACCATGAGAGTCTAACAGACACCCAAGACAACAGGCKGTCCTACCCAAAACATTCTCCCTGTGGGCTAAAACCACCTGTGGTCTTCTTCTGGTCACACGTGGCTGAACTCTTAAGGTCTTCATTTGGCTCAAGGATTTCAATGGGAAGCCAACAGGTCAACTACCTTCTTGTGCTTGAGTTTGGCATCTGCAAGCATTTTATGTCTAACTCATAGCGAGTGGAAATGTCTGGTACCTGGGTGATGGAGCTAGTGCAAGGTTTAAATAAAGACAGTTTATTCAAATAGGCTTGTGATAAACATGGCCCAACACTGTTCCATCCCCTGCAAAGGAATCTGAAGGAATTTTCCTGACTCCAAGGGCAGACTTTAGGCTCAAATGAAAGACGGAAAAATGTAAAATAGCTTTCCCAGTGCATAGTACTCTATTATTAAAATCTAAATGTATATCATCTCCAACAAATAAAAATAATCTCCTGTAGTTTGGATTAAAGTATCCAGCTATTGTCTCTTTAAATAATAAAGAAAAGGGAGAAAATATTCTACAAGTTCCATAAAAAAGTCATATTTGTATAGACCCCAAATCCCCTCTGTTTAAACAGGGTGATTAATATCAGCTCCTGTAGGAAATTAAATTCAGGGAAGAACAGTAATATGCAGATATGCAGATTTCTAGGCAGAATGGCTAGCCCTGGGTAAGAGAGTCAGGTTGATTAATCTGCATCCTCAGAATACAAAATGAAATGTTGGGCTCTCCTGGGTTAGCACCAGAAATGACTTTTCCTTCTTACATTAGAAATAAACGGACAAACACATGCACGTATATTGCAAAAGGCCTTAATATTGCATGCAATGTTTACAAAAGCGATAAGAGTTTAATATTTAAAATATCATATTTCATCTGGGAAGGGAAAGAAGAAAAAGAGTGTTTCTTATTAAGAGGGGGAAAAAGTACTTTTTTCTTTTTAAATATTCTATAGATTTATAAGGAAATGGTGTATATCAACATGAATATGCATCTTTAATCTGCTCATAAATGCTGGTACAAAAATCATACAATTCAGGGATGACTGGACACAAACACAGTCATAATGTGGAAAAAAACAGGATCATAAACCAAAAGAATTCAGTATTAAGTTTTTCATATAAATTTCAATGTATTTTATTTTTCATTTTGAAATTAAAAACACAATACAGAAGCATAATAGACTAAAATTATGATTCCATAGGCTTAATTTTCACTAATGTAAATTCCTCCATAAAYATCACCTTTCTGTCAGTTAACAATAACAGCACTTCCATATTACCTAGAGTAAATATAAGATTTTTGATAATACAATCTTTCAAAAGAAACACACAGAAAAACTCAGAAAAATATTTACAGCAAAAAGCAAAATGTCATTTTCAGATTTTTTTTCCCCTATCGTTACTGGAAAACCAAGCCTGTTATTTAAAATCATTCAGGGTCTCTCCAATAATTGTATAGAAGTAGGCATTATGCTATATTATTAAAGCTGTAATTTCCTGCTGAATCTGGCTGGATGTTTCTTTTTATCACTTGGCAATTTCTATCTAGTTATGGCATAATTAAGTTTCCTGACCCTTGCTCACTCTCTTAACAGGACGCTTAGAAATATACTAGAATTGCAGATCTTCAACCTGATGTCCTCTCTCCCCACACAGTAATGGAATAAAATTATTAATCCAGTAATTGTACAGAACACATTACTTTGCATTGAATGTTCCTATTTCTCATTTTCTGTTAGTGACAATCAGGCAGAGGTACAAATCATTTCTGCAGGGAGCACAGCCCTTGAAAAAGCCTCTCATTCACTCCACTGGAGCTACCTGTACAGCTGTGATTATTCAAAGTCTAACACCGTGCTAGGCTCAAGCGAACAAAACAAAGTTAATAAAATGGAATAAGGAACAAGATATTTTCCTGCCTGCAGCCTCCTATGTGCCAAAATTAGAACCTCCAAATGATAAACCACACATCCAATTGCATTTTTATAACAAGACTAATGAGTCTCAGCTAAACATTTCAGACTTGGCTAGCATTAGCAGTGGCCATCTACTGTGTGGGGGGCACACAATATACTTGGGTCATTTGTGGAGGGGGGAAAGAAGCAGGAAAGAAAAAAAAATTGAAAGAAGACAAAAAAATCCTGTCTCTTGAACCATAATATCAAGGAATCAACAATATGTACACTACATTATATATAAACAGATCACCAACAATATAAAATCACTATAGAAGAAATCCTAGCTGCATCTAAGCTAGCACAAAATCCCAAATGAATACACWGGGTTTGCTATTTTTTTTCTGTTAAGAAATTTGTAATTTACTCAGATGGGTGCTGACCTGAGGTTGAATTTTATCATTAACTGCATGGGACTTCTGAACCCAGAAAGTGATATTTGTCCCAAGAGATATTACTTGCTCAACAGCCTAAATAATATCATAAAAGCAAAGAAAAAGACCTGGCAAACAACTTGTTTTTAATAACACAGATATCCTGAACCAATCCACATAATAACTGTTTCCTTTTTAGATTAACTCTAGCTAGGGGAGGACAAAGCAGGAAGGTAAATGATGTATTTTATCACCATCTTCTAAGAACAAAAGTTAAATCTACTCCTGCACAGAATGCCTTGACTCTAGCAATAGATATTCCAAAAATATATACTTGTAATCTTTGTATCGGTTTCCTCCCTCTTTCCTGATTACACCAGGCTTATCCTCCGCTCTGTCTCTTAGAAGAAATGTATTATCTGACTAAAACCTGCTGCTTTATTGGACTGAAGTCCTCCGAATACATCTTTTGCATGCACTTGAATTGATGGAACAAGCCAGTGAAAAAGTCTCTGAAACAGTGTTGCTCCTTTAATAAAAACCTGATCCTAGGGTGGATAAATAGCAAAACAAAATCCCTATCTTCATGAAGTCCTCTGGTGATTTTATTCAGAGGCAATAACATGTTTCATACTGAAACAAGCCTAGATGCTACATATCATTACAGAAAAGAAATACAAATAAAGCATACTATGCTGCATTAGGTGAGTCCATTTTGATAATGTTTCTTTCATCACGTTTTTCCACCCCCTTGCCTTGTCCTCTAATAATGAATATTTATTTATTTATGTATTTATGTATGTATGCATTTATTTATTTATTTATATTCTGAAAAGGAGGAAACTGCACAGCCAGAAACTGTTGGTTGCCTAAGCACTTCCATGACAGACTGTCAGGTTTATAAACTCATCTGTGTTCCGTCCTTTACATCTGTAAGGGGGGAATATGTGCAATTTTCACTACTCTGGCAAATCGAACTGATCAAATAATAAAAATACAATTCTAAAGTGCATTAGACAATAGGCCATTTCCAGTGAAAAACAATACTACAGCAGTCATCTCAACGTGGCTTTTTTTTTCTTTTATTTTTTTACCTGCTATAAAATAGCTCTGGTTTTATTTCCATTGAGTCAGTCACTGCAGAAAAGGTAATCACTATAATCACAGCAAAGATTTCTGTTTGTCTAGGGCACTTAAGTGACTGCCATCACCATAGTGTCTGAGCAGCTTCCAGAGAAGTTGTATTTTGTAGGAGGCTTGATATACACCAACTTTGTTTAATTTATTAAGCGAATCACTACATCTACAACTTTTGCAGTCATTTGAACCACTGCTACAATTAATAATCAGCATTTTGAGAATACTTCCTAATCTGAGGTGATAAAGGAGAGTGGAAGAATGGAAATCTCTAAAATTTTAAAATATTTTGAAATATAACATGCTCTCCCATGGACTATCAGAGTGTCACTTTAGTACAGCATATAGTATTTGAACTGTATTTCTTCTTCTTTTTCTARCACAGAAGCTGCATTTGTACAGGTTGGCTAATAAACCAATAAT